>NW_027077935.1:0-309000 GCF_963930625.1 Muntiacus reevesi
TTCTCCAGCGGATCTTCCCGACCCAGGACTCAAAGCGGGGTCTCCTGCGTTGCAGGCAGATTCTTTAGCAACTGAGCTAGTAGGGCTTCACTGGTGGCTCAGTTGCTAAAGAATATCTGCATAACTTTCTATCGATTTGGAATTAGCAATCTGACTGTGAGCAGGGCTGGTCATAAGTAGCTTCTGTGAGAAAACAGAAGCATGTCTGCCTGACTTGCTTCTCTGGGGAGCTTTCACTGTTCTTGCGCTAGTGCACATGGCAAGTTTCTAAGTGAGAAAGTAATGGCTACTATCACAGCTGGCCACTGAGGTACTTAATGGCAGAGGCAATCCCAGCTCTGCCAAGCAGTAGACATCACGAAATCAGCTATTGTCATTGTAGCCAAGTTTCGTGAATTTGTGGTGTTATTTGCTGTGTTCTTCAAGAAGATGCCTTCGCCCTGCCAGTAAGACATATTTCCATAACACACAGCCATGCACTCAATCGATGTGCATCCTCCAGTAAAGCCCAGCCCCGATGTCTTAGAGGAGCCTCTCTGCCCATTGTCATAAACCAGTCTAATTTTGTGTGAGACCGTGAAAACTCAGTGTCTTTATTACGCTTGTGCTTCTGACGGGAGGTCTGAGAAGGCACTTCTGAAGGTTTATTCCTACCAGTCGTTGTCATATTTATCGAGTCTTTATTTTATATTTTTTTCTTATTTTTTACTTCTACCAGTTTCTTGCTACCAGCCCGTCTCCCTCCACCCTCGTGCACACACGGTCAGTCATGGAATCCCGTGGACTTCAGCCCGCCAGACTCCTCTGCCCATGGAGTTTTCCAGGCAAGAATACTGGAGTGGGTTGCCATTTCCTTCTCCATGTGTGGAGTCTTTAAAGATTCCATCACTGAGGTGTTGCTTCTCCACTTGTACATGCCCTTCCTCCCTAAGTGCAGTAGAAGTCATCCCCACTTCCCAACATGTCTGTCTTCCGTCCTCTGGAGTATGTATTGCTTGAGCTCACCACAGCGTCAGGATATTCTAGAAACCCTTCTGATTGCAGTCTCTTCGGGAGGTTACAAGTGCTTCAAACCTCAGGTATTTTACAAAGCACTTTTTAAAACCTGAGCTGAAAGGGATGTCAACACTCAGTGAAAGTCACAGGCTTCCATGGCCTGGACTTGATTATGGGTTGTGCTTTCATAATCATCGTGTTTCGTATACCAACTAAGATGTCACTGAGAATTTTTTTTTTTCTCATCGTTCTATCT
Source organism: Muntiacus reevesi (assembly GCF_963930625.1). Taxonomy (NCBI): domain Eukaryota; kingdom Metazoa; phylum Chordata; class Mammalia; order Artiodactyla; family Cervidae; genus Muntiacus; species Muntiacus reevesi. The sequence goes on from NW_027077935.1 coordinate 1,253, forward strand.
TTCATGTTTATTTAGATATCCTATGGGTTTTCCTATATACCTTCCATTAGGGATGAGGGTCTTAAGTCAGTAGAACTTACTGCAACTGACTTACAGTTAGCTGTGTTAGGACAGGAAAAAGAATGACCAGCTGCTGGATTCTTAAGATTATGTACGAAAACATTATTCGTTTTCCTGTGTGCAGTCATCCGATTCTAACTTTCTGAAGTAGGCATTCAGAAAAATCACAAAACCGCCTAAGTACTAGGCGGTCTCCCATGCAAGTACTGACCAGGCCCGGCCCTACTCAATTTCCTAGATCAGAGGAGATAGGGCACGTTCAGGGTGCTATGGCCTTAGACCGAGCCGGCTGTCAGGTGCCCCAAGAGTTCCGCGTTGCTCCTCCCTTGCGTTCTGAACTGCCCTTCGGGCCTGGGGCCACAGCTCTCGAGATGGCGCGCGCTGCACTTGAGCCGCATGACCCGCGACTGGACTCGGACCAACTAGGGCCGGCAGCTCGGGGGCCAGCGGAGGGCGCCACGGCCCCGCACACCGCCAGCACCGACCAGCACCCGTCTGGCCCGGCCGGGGCCTGGCGTGCCTGCGGGACCAAGGGTGGGGGGAGGAGGGGTGGGTAGAGCAGCAAGGACATCTCGGTGCCCCCTCACCCCCTGACCCCACCATCCCGTTCACTGCTCAGGGTGACGTGGCTCCGGACGGGCGGGGCTTCGGCCCGGGTCCAAGGTCCGCGGAGCCTCCTGCAGGCTTAGAGGCAGCCCAGCCGGGTCCCCAGGTGCACATCCTGCCCGCTGCACAAACCCCCTGGAGCACATCAGCCCCGCCTTTTCGCCCTACCGAGACCCGCCCTGCCCCCACTCTGCCGGCCCAGCACAAGTCTTTCCTGAGAGAGCAGAGAAGCAAAAGCCAGGCACAGGGACATGCACTCGCACGCACCCACGCCAAGTGAGACAGAGGCAGAAAGAGACGAGGGTTCAGAGAGAGACTCGAAGACAGCTTGTGGGCAGGGGGGGACTCGGGCAGGATGCCAGGCAACTGCAGAGGCCACCCGGCCCTGAGCAGCCAAAGCGATGGGGGCGGGGGGAGGCCACTCAGCAGCGCGAGCCTGGAGAGGCCCAGGGTGGGAGGACACCGGAGATTTCCAGGCTCTGCGCCCCACCCCCCTCCCCCCAACCCCCTGCACGCATGCCACGCTGGGGCGCTCTGACACTAGCTTCTCTGGAGTTTTGTCACTTGAATTTCTCTCTCTTTGCTCAACTGAGTGATGACAGTGTATTGAACAGCTAGGTCATTTCCAAATAAATTAAACACAAAATTGTGACACTTGTCTAAAAAATAACCCAAAAACCAGACCTCCGCTAATTACACCTGTCCAACATCGGGGATCATACCCGGGAGCGGACTGGCAAGTAGAATTACAGCCATGCCCAAAACCCAAGGGTTTTCTTACTTGCTAGTCTTTATTGACACATTCACAGGATGGATCGAAGCGTTCCCTACTGAGACTGAGAGAGCTACAGAAGTCTGTAAAGCTCTGCTGAAGGAGATAGTGCCTAGGTTTGGGCTGCCTCGGTCACTTCAGAGTGACAACGGGCCCTCACTTACAGCCACGATACCCCAGAACCTAGCCGCATGCTTAGGCATAAAATACCGGCTCTACTCATCCTGGAGGCCTCAAGCTTCAGGAAAGGTAGAGAGAGCCAACCAGACTCTTAAAAGGGCTCTGGCTAAGCTATGTCAGAAACACATAATAAGTGGACACATATGCTGCCCATAGCCCTCATGAGGCTACGGACATCCCCCAAACGGCTACTATTGTTAAGTCCTTATGAAATGATGTATGGACGACCATTCTGAACTTCTGATTTGTTTCTTGACGAGGATGCCCATACACTCTTAAAACATATAATTGACCTGGGAAGGTTTCAGCAAGAACTCCAAAGGTATGGAGAACAAACCACAGGAAGACTTGAAAAATCCCCAGGTAAAGCCAGGGGATCAAGTATCAGTAAAGTCCTGGCAAGAAAAAGGGAGTCCAAACCAGCTGTCCGAGAAATGGACAGGGCCATATCAGGTTGTTCTAGTGACTTCAACTGCTGTAAAAGTGAAGGGTCTATCTGACTGGGTCCGCAATTCTAGAATAAAACCCTATGGCCTACAGGAGGGGGAGACAGAAACTGAGACTCCAAAGCCAGAGGACAGCTATTCCTGTGAACCTGTTGAAGATCTCAGGCTCTTGTTCAAGCAAAACCCCATCAATCCTGCCTCAGATAAGTAAAATGCATCATATGATGTTCTTCCTCTTTCTAATCATATCTCCCTGTATGGCTATTGATCTCTCCCTAAACGAGGCATGTTCACTTGCAAACCACACTGCTTCTCAACTCAACCTAAGCAGCCCGGGCTGCATCTGCATTAATGACAAAGGTTGGGGGTATGTCCAACCCATCCCAGGGTATCACTATCAAAGGCCCACCCTTCCAGCCGAGATATGGGCTGTTACTCAGCGACCCTTTGTGGTCGTAATATGGCCTTTTGGTTAAAGGGGGAAAAAAAACTTCATGTCGTGGTACCAGCAACAACTGTCTCTATTTACCCCCTGGATGACATCTGCAATCCCACCTGAGCCATTATTTTCTTTCATGACTAACATCTCCCAAATGACCTTCCTTATCTCTCTAAAAAGCCACTTCCTAACAGGGGTGTCAGTGAGAAATCTAGACGACTCACAATGTGGGGTGACCGTCACTGTTGAAACTGATGGGAAAAACCGGGACAGGCCCTGCAGCTGGGAGACCAGCCGACGCCACCCCAGGCCAGCATGCGCCTGGCCCGGCCCAGGGCGCTTCCCGGACCCCGAGCGGCCTGGCGACGCTGCGGGAGCTCTGGCGGGGGTTGGGGAGGGGGGTGGCTTGAGCGGGGAGGACATCTGGGTGCCCCCCCACCCCCCGCTCTCCACCATCCCGTTCGCTGCTCAGGGTCACGTGGCTCCGGACGAGCGGGGCGTCGGCCCGGGACCGCGGTCCCCAGAGCCTCCTGCGGGCTTAGGGGCAGCCCAGCCGGGGCCACAGGCGCCCATCCTGCTGGCTGTGCAAACCCCCTGGAGTGCCTCAGCCCCGCCCTGTCCCCAAACCGAGGCCCGCCCTGCCCCCACGCCACGGGCCCAGCACAGGACCTTCCTGAGAGAGCGGACGAGTGACAGCCAGGCACACGGACAGGCACTCGCACGCACCCACGCCAGGTGAGACAGAGGCAGAAAGAGTCGAGGGTTCAGAGAGAGATTGGAAGACAGCGTGTGGGCAGGGGTGGCCTCGGGGAGGATGCCGGGCAGCTGCAGAGACCACCCGGCCCTGAGCAGCCAAAGCGATGGGGGCGGGGGGAGGCCACTGAGCATCGGCGGGCCTGGAGAGGCCCAGGGTGGGAGGACACCTGAGATCTCCGCGCTCCGCGCCCCGCCCCCTTCCCCCCAACCCCCTGCACGCATGCCTCGCCGGGGCGCTCTGACACTAGTTTCTCTGGAATTTTGTCACTTGAATTTCTCTCCCTCTGCTCAACTGAGTGATGACAGTGTATTGAACAGCTAGGTCATTTCCAAATAAATTAAGCTTAGTGTTTCACAGGACACCCGGACATGTATGGAGAGACCAGCACGGATGCATGAACACCAACCTTGGTAACTGGACAACCAATGGGAAATTACTGTCTGACTCAGGAGAGAGAAAGAAACCCGAACAGATGGAATGAAATGAACAGAAACACAGGCTTTGCAACTCACACCCTAATTCAATTACCAGAAAATAAACAACACTATAACCATTTTAGAAAAACAATAGACCTCTCCATGACCTTTGGTCGCGTGAGGAGTTCAAACACACACCAAAAAAAAAGCCAACTTTTCCAAGTCGTGAATATATTAGTTCACACATTGACTTTTACATTGAAATGTGTAACAAATAAACTTAAAATCATTGACTCACTACATAAGCATGGAAGTATTTTAAATATAAAATATGTTCTATAGTATTCAGAAGCACTTGGCACATCTCTAAGTGTATCAGACCCAAAACTGGAACGTAGTGGAAGAGTCAGGATAGTCTAAAATTGAATCCCTAACTAAAAGGAACACAGAGGATTACTGTAGATAAAAAAGGTTAAAGAAGAGAAGCTAGAAATCAGTCAATAAATGTCTTAGGGGTTAGCTTAGAGTGACTAGCCTCTGCGTGACTCTTTAAATTTTTCATGTTTGCAGCTTCCAAATTTTCCATTTTGAGAATAATACTTTCGCCTCCAAACCAGAGTGACTTGGGGACACAAAGGTAGAAGTCGATAATTTTCTTTGCCTATGTCTGAATATTTACAGTCAGAGGTAGAAAAGGAGGAGTCTGTCCCTTGTCTAGATGATGTCAATCCCCAGGTGTGGGATGTCTCCAGCCCTGGTTTAGCCATAAATGTTCAACCAGTAAAGATTTCTCTGAGACCAAATGCTCCCTAGCCCTGGAAAAGACAATATCCCTTAAAACCAGTAGCTCTTGAGGGTCTTAAACAATTAGTTAACAAATACCAAGATACTGGAACTCGAATCAGCTGTGAGTCCCCCTGCAACACCCCAATCTTGCCCGTTCAAAAACCAGATGGATCTTACCGATTCGTCCAGGATCTAAGAGCTGTTAATGAAGCTGTGGTTCCCATCGCCCCATAGTCCCATACCTCCTATCCTAAGTCCCAGGAAATGCCAAGTACTTCTCAGTCTTGGACCTTCAAGGTGCTTTCTTTTGCATTCCTCTCCATCCTGAATCCCAAAAACTCTTTGCTTTTGAGTGGCGGGACTTGGAAACAAGAGAGACCATACAACTCTCGACTGGACTCGACTACCCCAAGGGTTTAGGCACAGCCCTCATATCTTCGGGACTTCCTCGGGGAGAGAACTAAGGGAATTAACTTTAACAAACAGTAGTCTAATACAGTATGTGGATGACTTGCTCATAGCTAGGCCAGATTTTACCAGCTCTCAAATGGACACTATTTAAAACGCTAACTTTCCTGTATGAAAAGGGTTATCGAGAATCCCCCAAGTAGGCTCAGATTAGCTTAACCCAAGTAAAATACCTTGGATATATAATTACGGAGAGAAAAAGAATGCCTGACCCCGAGGGGAGATCCCTCATCTTAAATACCCCGTACCCCCAAACAAAACAACAGCTTAGGGGATTTTTAGGAAGGACCGGTTTTTGCAGGATCTGGATTCCTAATTATGGCAATCTGGCCAGACCCCTATATGAAAATTTAAGGGGGAAAGAGGAAGAGCCACTCGACTGGCATGAGACCTGCAAGGTGGCATTTAATGCCCTAAAAGAGTCCATCAATACAGCCCCAGCTTTAGGCCTCCCCAACCTGGAGAAGCCTTTTAGACTCTATGTTTCTGGAAGGACAGGAACTGCTCTTGGGGTATTAGAGCAGATGATGGTGCCCGTATTACAACCTGTGGCTTATCTCTCAAAATAACTAGATGAGGTGGCCAGAGGGTGGCCCACTTGCCTCCGGGCAGTAGCAGGCACCGCTCTTATGGTTAAGGAGGCATCTAAGCTGACCCTGGGTCAGCCTACCACAGTGTATACGCCTCACCGGGTGCAAGCAGTCTTGGAAACGAAAGGGGACAGGTGGATGACAGGGGGAAGGATCACCCAATACCAAGCCCTCCTCCTTGACACTCCAGAAATAAAGTTGAGGGTCTGCCAGACTTTAAATCCAGCAACCTTACTGCCAGATACCCCTACCTCCCCTCTGGATCACCAATGCATACAAATCACAGACGAGTTATACTCTTCTCGCCGGGACCTATCACAGACAACTTTATTTGACCCAGAGGGAAACTGGCACACAGATGGCAGCAGTTTTGTAGAAAAGGGAGAGAGGAAAGCAGGATATGCTGTAGCGAGCCTGGAAGAAACTAAGGAAAGTGGGTCTCTTCCCCCAGACACCTCAGCCCAGAAAGCTGAACTTTTTGCCCTGACAAGAGCTTTGGAGTTAGGAGAAGGAAAGAGGATTAATGTGTGTATGGACTCTAAGTATGCTTTCCTCATTCTGCATGCCCGTGCAGCAATTTGGAAAGAAAGAGGGATGCTCAGTGCCCGAAGCTCTGCTATTAAACACAAAGAGCTCATTCTCAGGCTCCTGGAGGCAGTCAACCTTCCTGCAAAATTAGCTGTCATCCACTGCAAGAGTCACCAAAAGGGGCAAGAAAAAGAGGCTCAGGGAAATAGGAAAGCTGATCAAGAGGCAGGACGAGGTGCCGGGGAAGCTACCTCTGCCACTGCTATCTGCCCCCTTTTCCCCAAGGAAACCCTGACTCCAGATTTTACCCCATGGGGCATTCCCGATATGCTGAGCGGGGCTGGGAGATTGGGTCACATGGGTGGTTTCAGCCTGATCAGGCCCTAATAATACTCCCTGATTCTCAGGTTTAAAACATTACTAACTCCTTATATAAGAGCGCCCATTTTGGAAAAGATAATCTAGAAATCATGCTTAAGCCTATTCTCTCCTATCCCCAATTAGCTAACGTTGTTAAACAGGTCACACAAAATTGTGACACCTGTCTAAAAAATATCCCAAAAACCAGACCTCCTCTAATTACACCTGTCCAACATCGGGGATCATAACCGGGAGCGGACTGGCAAGTAGAATTTACAGCCATGCCCAAGACCCAAGGGTTCTCTTATTTGCTAGTCTTTATTGACATATTCACAGGATGGATCGAAGCGTTCCCTACTGAGACAGAGAGAGCTACAGAAGTCTGTAAAGCTCTGCTGATGGAGATAGTGCCTAGGTTTGGGCTGTCTCGGTCACTTCAGAGTGACAACGGGCCCTCACTTACAGCCACGATACCCCAGAACCTAGCCACATGCTTAGGCATAAAATACCGGTTCCACTCATCCTGGAGGGCTCAAGCTTCAGGAAAGGTAGAGAGAACCAACCAGACTCTTAAAAGGGCTCTGGCTAATCTATGTCAAGAAAGACATAATAAGTGGACACATATGCTGCCCATAGCCCTCATGAGGCTATGGATATGCCCCAAACGGCCACTATTGTGAAGTCCTTATGAAATGATGTATGGACGTCCATTCTGAACTTCTGATTTGTTTCTTGACGCGGATGCCAATACAAACATAAAACACATAATTGACCTGGGAATGTTTCAACAAGAACTCCAAGGGTATGGAGAACAAACCACAGGAAGACTTGAAAAATCCCCAGGTGAAGCCAGGGGATCAAGTATCAGTAAAGACCTGCCAAGAAAAAGGGAGTCCAAACCAGCTGTCCGAGAAATGGACAGGGCCATATCAGGTTGTTCTAGTGACTTCAACTGCTGTAAAAGTGAAGGGTCTATCTGCCTGGGTCCGCAATTCTAGAATAAAACCCTATGGCCTACAGGAGGGGGAGACAGAAACTGAGACTCCAAAGCCAGAGGACAGCTATTCCTGTGAACCTGTTGAAGATCTCAGGCTCTTGTTCAAGCAGAACCCCATCAATCCTGCCTCAGATAAGTAAAATGCATCATATGATGTTCTTCCTCTTTCTAATCATATCTCCCTGTATGGCTATTGATCTCTCCCTAAACGAGGCATGTTCACTTGCAAACCACACTGCTTCTCAACTGAACCTAAGCAGCCCGGGCTGCATCTGCATTAATGACAAAGGTTGGGGGTATGTCCAACCCATCCCAGGGTATCAATATCAAAGGCCCACCCTTCCAGCCGAGCTATGGGCTGTTACTCAGCGCCCCCATGTGGTTATAATATGGCCTTTTGGGAAAAGGGGGAAAAAAAACTTCATGTCTTGGTACCAGCAACAACTGTCTCTATTTACCCCCTGGATGACATCTGCAATCCCACCTGAGCCCTTATTTTCTCTCATGACTAACATCCCCCAAGTGACCTTCCCTGTCTGTCTAAAAAGCCACTCCCTAACAGGGGTGTCAGTGAGAAATCTAGACGACTCACAATGTGGGGTAACCGTCACTGTTGAAAATGACGGGAAAAACCGGGACAGGCCCTGCAGCTGGGAGACCAGCCGACGACACCCCCGGCCAGCACGCGCCTGGACCGGCCCGGGGCACTTATTGGACCCCGAGCTGCCTGGCGAGGCTGCGCGATCTCTGGCGGGGGTTGGGGAGGGGGGTGGCTTGAGCGGGGAGGACGTCTTGGTGCCCCCTCAGCCCCCGCCCCCCACCATCCCGTTCGCTGCTCAGGGTCACGTGGCTCCGGACGAGCGGGGCGTCGGCCCGGTTTCGCGGTCCCCGGAGCCTCCTGCGGGCTTAGGGAAAGCCCAGCCGGGGCCCCAGGTGCCCATCCTGCCGGCTGTGCAAACCCCCTGGAGTGCCTCAGCCCCGCCCTGTCCCCCAACCGTGGCCCGACTTGCCCTCACGCCATGGGCCCAGCACAGGACCTTCCTGAGAGAGCTGACGAGCGACAGCCAGGCACACAGACAGGCACTCGCACGCAACCACGCCAGCTGAGACAGAGGCAGAATGAGACGAGGGTTCAGAGAGACACCGAAAGACAGCGTGTGGGCAGGGGGGGCCTCGGGCAGGATGCCGGGCAGCTGCAGAGACCACCCCGCCCTGAGCAGCAAACGCGATGGGGGCAGGGGGAGGTTGCCGAGCAGAGGCAGGCCTGGAGAGGTCCAGGTTGGGAGGGCACCTGAGATATCCGCGGTCCGCGCTCCGCCCACCCCAACCATCTGAACGCACGCGCCTCTCCGACAAAAGCTTCTCAGGAGTTTGATCACCTGAATTTTTATCCTTGTGCTCAACTGTGTGATGACAGGATATTGCACAGCTAGGTCATTTCCAAATAAATTAAGCTTAGTGTTTCACAGGACACCCGGACATGAATGCAGAGACCAGCACGGATGCATGTACACCAACCTTGGTAACTGGACAACCAATGGGAAATTATTGTCTGACTCAGGAGAGAGAAAGAAACCTGAACAGATGGAAAAAATGAACAGAAACACAACCTTTGCAACTTACACCCCAATTCAATTACCGAAAAAAACAACAACACTATAACCATTTTAGAAAACAATAGACCTCTCCATGACCTTTGGTCCAGTGAGGAGTTCTTACACACACACAAAAAAGCCACCTTTTCCAAATCGAAAATATGTTAGTTCACACATTGATTTTACATTGAAATGTGTAACAAATAAACTTAAAATCATTGACTCACTACATACGCATGGAAGTATTTTAAACATATAATATGTTCTATAGTATTCAGGAAGCACTTGGCACATCTGTAAGTGTATCAGACCCCAAACTGGAACTTAATGGAAGAGTCAGGATAGTCTAAAAATGAATCCCTAACTAAAAGGAATACACAGGATTACGTAGATCAAAAAGGTTAAAGAAGAGAAACTAGAAATCAGTCAATAAATATTTTAGGGTTTAGCCTAGAGTGACTAGCCTCTGCATTATTTTTTAAGTTTTTCATGTTTGCATCTTCCCAATTTTCCATGCTGAGAATAATACTTTCATATCAGTTTCGAGATCAGTCTCACACTAAAGACAGTAAGAGTGGAATAAGAAATAAGAAATGCTTGGGGGGGGGGGGAAGAAATGCTTGAACTAAAGGTGGTACTGATGAAATTATTTGCAGGGCAGCCAAGGAGTCACAGATGTAGAGAACAGACTTATGGACACGGGCAGGGGGGAGGAAGGAGAGGGTGAGATGAATGCAGAGGAACATGGAAACATAGTACCATACGTTAAAAGAGATGCCAATGCAATTTGCTGTATGACTCAGGGGACTCAAACAGAGGCTCTGCAACAAGCTAGAGGGGTGGAATGGGGAGGAGGAGACGGGAGAGAGGTTCAGGAGGGAGGAGACGTATGTAAACCTGTGGCTCATTCACGTTGATGTTTGGCAACAAAATTCTGTAAAGCAACTATCCTTCAATTGAAAGAAAAAGTCATGTTTGGACTTACCAAACAAGGTCTTGTGTACTTCTAGCTTGGCCTTCTGTTTCAGGCTGCCATCCTTAATTCACTCTTCCATATCATTAAACAGACTAGTCAAGTTTTTCCCAAAAATATCTTGAGCTCCTGCATCATGCTGATCAACTGCCTTCTCTCGATCCAGTATAGAATGAAGACCAAAGAAACCTTTTGTCGTTTCTTCAAGTGATTGAAGCCACTCTATGTGATTTTAAAAAATAAATGTGGATAAGACGGATATGACCAAAGCAATCTAATGACAATATCTGTGCTTCATTAAAGACTTCTGCAGAGAACTAGTAAATTTTTTGTATAGTATCAGGAGAATTTTGTAAATCCACACCAACGTTTCTTTCGCCTCCGCTAGCCATCTAGACAAGGAAAACTGATTTTACCAATCAATGTCCCTAGTTCTGCTCCCTCACTAATTTTTACGCAATATGTGTTACTCAGGCAGGAGACCCTGGTTCAATTCCTGGGTCAGGAAGATCCGCTGGAGAAGGGATAGGCTACCCACTCCAGGATTAGTGGGCTTCCCTTGTGGCTCAGTTGGTAAAGAATCATTCCTCTGTACCAAGAGTAGCTCAACTCTTCTCAAAGCAAATACAGGACGGTAGTCACTATGCAGGACAAAGATGATTCTGTACATTTATACTACTCGCTCATGAGCTTGACAGAGGTTCTAGATCTGTTACCACATTATTTTTTTTTAAGTGATATCCGCATGTGCAGGTGAAAGTGGCTCAGTTCGTGCCTGACTCTTTGCGGCCCCAAGGACTACACAGTGCATAGAATTCTCTAGGCCAGAATACTGGAGTGGGTAGCCTATCCCTTCTCCAGGGGATCTTCCCGACCCAGGACTGAAAGCGGGGTCTCCTGCGTTGCAGGCAGATTCTTTAGCAACTGAGCTAGTAGGGCTTCCCTGGTGGCTCAGTTGCTAAAGAATATCTGCATAACTTTCTATCGATTTGGAATTAGCAATCTGTCTGTGAGCAGGGCCGGTCATAAGCAGCTTCTGTGAGAAAACAGAAGCATGTCTGCCTGACTTGCTTCTCTGGGGAGCTTTCACTGTTCTTGCGCTAGTGCACATGGCAAGTTTCTAAGTGAGAAAGTAATGGCTACTATCACAGCTGGCCACTGAGGTACTTAATGGCAGAGGCAATCCCAGCTCTGCCAAGCAGTAGACATCACGAAATCAGCTATTGTCATTGTAGCCAAGTTCCGTGAATTTGTGGTGTTATTTGCTGTGTTCTTCAAGAAGATGCCTTCGCCCTGCCAGTAAGACATATTTCCATAACACACAGCCATGCACTCAATCGATGTGCATCCTCCAGTAAAGCCCAGCCCCGATGTCTTAGAGGAGCCTCTCTGCCCATTGTCATAAACCAGTCTAATTTTGTGTGAGACCGTGAAAACTCAGTGTCTTTATTACGCTTGTGCTTCTGACGGGAGGTCTGAGAAGGCACTTCTGAAGGTTTATTCCTACCAGTCGTTGTCATATTTATCGAGTCTTTATTTTATATTTTTTTCTTATTTTTTACTTCTACCAGTTTCTTGCTACCAGCCCGTCTCCCTCCACCCTCGTGCACACACGGTCAGTCATGGAATCCCGTGGACTTCAGCCCGCCAGACTCCTCTGCCCATGGAGTTTTCCAGGCAAGAATACTGGAGTGGGTTACCATTTCCTTCTCCATGTGTGGAGTCTTTAAAGATTCCATCACTGAGGTGTTGCTTCTCCACTTGTACATGCCCTTCCTCCCTAAGTGCAGTAGAAGTCATCCCCACTTCCCAACATGTCTGTCTTCCGTCCTCTGGAGTATGTATTGCTTGAGCTCACCACAGCGTCAGGATATTCTAGAAACCCTTCTGATTGCAGTCTCTTCGGGAGGTTACAAGTGCTTCAAACCTCAGAATTTTACAAAGCACTTTTTACGACCTCATCTGAAAGGGAAGTCAACACTCAGTGACAGTCACAGGCTTCCATGGCCTGGACTTGATTATGGGCTGTGCTTTCATAATCATCGTGTTTCTGATACCAACTAAGATGTCACTGAGAAATTTTTTTCTTTCTCATCATTGTATCTTTCATGTTTATTTAGATATATTATGGGTTTTCCTATATATCTTCCCTTAGCGATGAGGGTCTGAAGTCAGTAGAACTTACTACAACTGATTTCCAGTTAGTTGTGTTAGGACAGGAAAAAGAATGACCAGCTGCTGGATTCTTAAGATTATGTCTGAAAATATGATTCGTTTTACTGTGTGAAGTCATCCGATTCTTACTTTCTGAAGTAGGCATTCAGAAAAATAAAAAAAAAATCGCCTAAACACTAGGCGGTCTCCCATCCAAGTACTGACCAGGCCCGACCCTGCTCAGTTTCCCAGATCACAGGAGAGAGGGCACGTTCAGTGTGGTATGGCCTTAGACGGAGGCGGCTGCTAGGCGCTGCAGGAGCCCCGCGTTGCGCCTCCCTTGAGGTCTGACCTGCCGGTCGGGCCTGGGGCTGCAGATCTCGAGCGGGCTCACGCTGCACTTGAGCCGCACGACCCGCGATTGGACTCCGGCCGGCCAGAGCCTGCAGCTCGGCGGCCAGCGGAGGGCGCCCCCGCTCCGCACACCGCGAGCCCAGGCCAGCACCAGTCTGGCCCGGACGGCCAGGGCCTGGCGTGCCTGCGGAACCTGGGGTGCGGGGAGGGGGGGTGGGTAGAGCAGCGAGGACATCTCGGTGCCCCCTCACCCCCTGTCACCCACAATCCCGTTCGCTGCTCAGGGTCAGGTGGCTCCGGACGAGCGGGGCTTCGGCCCGGGTCTGCAGTCCTCGGAGCCTCCTGGAGCTTAGGGGCAGCCCAGCCGGGGCCCCAGGCTCCCATCCTGCCGGCTGTGCAAACCCCCTGGAGTGCCTCAGCCCCGCCCTGTCCCCAAACCGAGGCCCGCCCTGCCCCCACGCCACGGGCCCAGAACAGGACCTTCCTGAGAGAGCGGACGAGCGACAGCCAGGGACACGGACAGGCACTCGCACGCACCCACGCCAGGTGAGACAGAGGCAAAAAGAGTCGAGGGTTCAGAGAGAGACTGGAAGACAGCGTGTGGGCAGGGGGGGCCTCGGGCAGGATGCCGGGCAGCTGCAGAGACCACCCGGCCCTGAGCAGCCAAAGCGATGGGGGCGGGGGGAGGCCACTCAGCAGCGGCGGGCCTGGAGAGGCCCAGGGTGGGAGGACACCTGAGATCTCCGCGCTCTGCTCCCCGCCCCCCTCCCCCAAACCCCCTGCACGCATGCCACGCCGGGGCGCTCTGACACTAGCTTCTCTGGAGTTTTGTCACTTGAATTTCTCTCCCTCTGCTCAACTGAATGATGACAGTGTATTGAACAGCTAGGTCATTTCCAAATAAATTAAGCTTAGTGTTTCACAGGACACCTGGGCATGTATGGAGAGACCAGCACGGATGCATGGACACCAACCTTGGTAACTGGCCAACCAATGGGAAATTACTGTCTGACTCAGGAGAGAGAAAGAAACCCGAACAGATGGAATGAAATGAACAGAAACACAAGCTTTGCAACTCACACCCTAATTCAATTACCAGAAAATAAACAACACTATAACCATTGTAGAAAAACAATATACCTCTCCATGACCTTTGGTCGGGTGAGGAGTTCAAACACACACCAAAAAAAAAGCCAACTTTTCCAAGTCGTGAATATGTTAGTTCACACATTGACTTTTACATTGAAATGTGTAACAAATAAAATTAAAATCATTGACTGACTACATAAGCATGGAAGTATTTTAAACATAAAATATGTTCTATAGTATTCAGGAAGCACTTGGCACATCTGTAAGTGTATCAGACCCAAAACTGGAACGTAGTGGAAGAGTCAGGATAGTCTAAAAATGAATCCCTAACTAAAAGGAACACACAGGATTACTGTAGATAAAAAAGGTTAAAGAAGAGAAGCTAGAAATCAGTCAATAAATGTCTTAGGGGTTAGCTTAGAGTGACTAGGCTCTGCGTGACTCTTTAAATTTTTCATGTTTGCAGCTTCCAAATTTTCCATTTTGAGAATAATAATTTCGGCTCCAAACCAGAGTGACTTGGTGACACAAAGGTAGAAGTCGATAATTTTCTTTGCCTATGTCTGAATATTTACAGTCAGAGGTAGAAAAGGCGGAGTCTGTCCCTTGTCTAGATGATGTCAATCCTCAGGTTTGGGATGTCTCCAACCCTGGTTTAGCCATAAATGTTCGACCAGTAAAGATTTCTCTGAGACCAAATGCTCCCTAGCCCTGGAAAAGACAATATCCCTTAAAACCAGTAGCTCTTGAGGGTCTTAGACCATTAGTTAACACATACCGAGATACTGGTACTCGAATCAGCTATGAGTCCCCCTGCAACACCCCAATATTGCCCGTTCAAAATCCAGATGTATCTTACCGATTCGTCCAGGATCTAAGAGCTGTTAATGAAGCTGTGGTTCCCATCCACCCCATAGTCCCAAACCCATATACCCTCCTATCCCAAGTCCCAGGAAATGCCAAGTACTTCTCAGTCTTGGACCTTCAAGGTGCTTTCTTTTGCATTCCTCTCCATCCTGAATCCCAAAAACTCTTTGCTTTTGAGTGGCGGGACTTGGAAACAAGAGAGACCATACAACTCTCGACTGGACTCACTACCCCAAGTGTTTAGGGACAGCCCTCATATCTTCGGGACATCCTCGGGGAGAGAACTAAGGGAATTAACTTTAACAAACAGTAGTCTAATATAGTATGTGGATGACTTGCTCATAGCTAGGCCAGATTTTACCAGCTCTCAAATAGACACTATTAAAAACGCTAACTTTCCTGTATGAAAAGGGTTATCGAGTATCCCCCAAGGAGGCTCAGATTAGCTTAACCCAAGTAAAATACCTTGGATTTATAATTATGGAGAGAAAAAGAATGCCTGACCCCGAAGGGAGATCCCTCATCTTAAATACCCCGTACCCCCAAACAAAACAACAGCTTAGGGGATTTTTAGGAAGGACCGGGTTTTGCAGAATATGGGTTCCTAATTATGGCAATCTGGCCAGACCCCTATATGAAAATTTAAGGGGTAAAGAGGAAGTGCCACTCGACTGGCATTAGACCTGCAAGGTGGCCTTTAATGTCCTAAAAGAGTCCATCACTACAGCCCCAGCTTTAGGCCTCCCCAACCTGGAGAAGCCTTTTAGACTCTATGTTTCTGGAAGGACAGGAACTGCTCTTAGGATGTTAGAGCAGATGATTGGGCCCGTATTACAACCTGTGGCTTATCTCTCAAAATAACTAGATGAGGTGGCCAGAGGGTGGCCCACTTGCCTCCGGGCAGTAGCAGCCACTGCTCTTATGGTTAAGGAGGCATCTAAGTTGACCCTGGGTCAGCCCACTACAGTGTATACCCCTCACCGGGTGCAAGCAGTCTTGGAAACGAAAGGGGACAGGTGGATGACAGGGGGAAGCATCACCCAATAACAAGCCCTCCTCCTTGACACTCCAGAAATAAAGTTGAGGGTCTGCCAGACTTTAAATCCAGCAACCTTACTGCCAGATACCCCTACCTCCCCTCTGGATCACCAATGCATAAAAATCACAGACGAGTTATACTCTTCTCGCCGGGACCTATCAGAGACACCTTTATCTGACCCAGAGGAAAACTGGCACACAGATGGCAGCAGTTTTGTAGAAAAGGGAGAGAGGAAAGCAGGATATGCTATAGGGAGCCTGGAAGAAACTAAGGAAAGAGGGTCTCTTCCCCCAGACACTTCAGCCCAGAAAGCTGAACTTTTTGCCCTGACAAGAGCTTTGGAGTTACGAGAAGGAAAGAGGATTAATGTGTGTATGGACTCTAAGTATGCTTTCCTCATTCTGCATGCCCGTGCAGCAATTTGGAAAGAAAGAGGGATGCTCAGTGCCCGAAGCTCTGCTATTAAACACAAAGAGCTCATTCTCAGGCTCCTGGAGGCAGTCAAACTTCCTGCAAAATTAGCTGTCATCCACTGCAAGAGTCACCAAAAGGGGCAAGAAAAAGAGGCTCAGGGAAATAGGAAAGCTGATCAAGAGGCAGGACGAGGTGCCGGGGAAGCTACCTCTGCCACTGCTATCTGCCCCCTTTTCCCCAAGGAAACCCTGACTCCAGACTTTACCCCAGGGGGACATTCTCGATATGCTGAGCGGGGCTGGGAGATTGGGTCACATGGGTGGTTTCAGCCTGATCAGGCCCAAATAATACTCCCTGATTCTCAGGTTTAAAACATTACTAACTCCTTACATAAGAGCGCCCATTTTGGAAAAGATAATCTAGAAATCTTGCTTAAGCCTATTCTCTCCCAACCCCAGTTAGCTAAGGATGTTAAACAAGTCACACAAAATTGTGACACCTGTCTAAAAAATAACCCAAAAACCAGACCTCCTCTAATTACACCTGTCCAACATCGGGGATCATACCCAGGAGCGGACTGGCAATGCCGCTCCGCATTTAGAATTTACAGCCATGCCCAAGACCCAAGGGTTTTCTTACTTGCTAGTCTTTATTGACACATTCACAGGATGGATCGAAGCGTTCCCTACTGAGACTGAGAGAGCTACAGAAGTCTGTAAAGCTCTGCTGAAGGAGATAGTGCCTAGGTTTGGGCTGCCTCGGTCACTTCAGAGTGACAACGGGCCCTCACTTACAGCCACGATACCCCAGAACCTAGCCGCATGCTTAGGCATAAAATACCGGCTCCGCTCATCCTGGAGGCCTCAAGCTTCAGGAAAGGTAGAGAGAGCCAACCAGACTCTTAAAAGGGCTCTGGCTAAGCTATGTCAGAAACACATAATAAGTGGACACATATGCTGCCCATAGCCTTCATGAGGCTACAGACATCCCCCAAAGGCCACTATTGTTAAGTCCTTATGAAATGATGTATGGATGACCATTCTTAACTTCTGATTTGTTTTTTGACGAGGATGCCAATACACTCTTAAAACATATAATTGTCCTGGGAAGGTTTCAGCAAGTACTCCAACGGTATGGAGAACAAACCACAGGAAGACTTGAAAAATCCCCAGGTAAAGCCAGGGGATCAAGTATCAGTAAAGACCTGGCAAGAAAAAGGGAGTCCAAACCAGCTGTCCGAGAAATGGACAGGGCCATATCAGGTTGTTCTAGTGACTCCAACTGCTGTAAAATTGAAGGGTCTATCTGCCTGGGTCCACAATTCTAGAATAAAACCCTATGGCCTACAGGAGGGGGAGACAGAAACTGAGACTCCAAAGCCAGAGGACAGCTATTCCTGTGAACCTGTTGAAGATCTCAGGCTCTTGTTCAAGCAGAACCCCATCAAACCTGCCTCAGATAAGTAAAATGCATCATATGATGTTCTTCCTCTTTCTAATCATATCTCCCTGTATGGCTATTGATCTCTCCCTAAACGAGGCATGTTCACTTGCAAAACACACTGCTTCTCAACTCAACCTAACCAGCCCGGGCTGCATCTGCATTAATGACAAATGTTGGGGGTATGTCCAACCCATCCCAGGGTATCAATATCAAAGGCCCACCCTTCCAGCTGAGCTATGGGCTGTTACTCAGCACCCCCATGAGGTCGTAATATGGCCTTTTGGGAAAAGGGGGAAAAAAACTTCATGTCTTGGTACCAGCAACAACGGTCTCTATTTACACCCTGGATGACATCTGCAATCCTACCTGAGCCCTTATTTTCTCTCATGACTAACATCCCCCAAGTGACCTTCCCTATCTCTCTAAAAAGCCACTCCCTAACATGGGTGTCAGTGAGAAATCTAGACGACGCACAATGTGGGGTGACCTTCACTGTTGAAACTGATGGGAAAAACCGGGACAGGCCCTGCAGCTGGGAGACCAGCCGACGGCACCCCCGGCCAGCACGCGCCTGGCCCGACCCGGGGCACTTCCCTGACCCCGAGCGGCCTGGCGAGGCTGCGGGAGCTCTGGCGGGGGTTGGGGAGGGGGGTGGCTTGAGCGGGGAGGACGTCTCGGTGCCCCCCCACCTTCCGCCCCCCACCATCACGTTCACTGCTCAGGGTCACGTGGCTCCGGACGAGCGGGGCGTTGGCCAGGGGCCGCGGTCCCCGGAGCCTCCTGCGGGCTTAGGGGCAGCCCAGCCGGGTCCTCAGGCGCCCATGCTGCCGGCTGTGCAAACCCCCTGTAGTGCCTCAGCTCCGCCCTGTCCCCAAACCAAGGCCCGCCCTGTCCCCACGCCACGGGCCCAGCACAGGACCTTCCTGAGAGAGCGGACGAGCGACAGCCAGGCACACGGACAGGCACTCGCACGCACCCACGCCAGGTGAGACAGAGGCAGAAAGAGTCGAGGGTTCAGAGAGAGACTGGAAGACAGCCTGTGTGCAGGGGGGGCCTCGGGCAGGATGCCGGGCAGCTGCAGAGACCACCCGGCCCTGAGCAGCCAAATCGATGGGGGCGGGGGGAGGCCACTGAGCAGCGGCGGGCCTGGAGAGGCCCAGGGTGGGAGGACACCTGAGTTCTCCGCGCTCCGCGCCCCGTCCCCCTCCCCAAAACCCCCTGCACGCATGCCACGCCGGGGCGCTCTGACACTAGCTTCTCTGGAGTTTTGTCACTTGAATTTCTCTCCCTCTGCTCAACTGAGTGATGACAGTGTATTGAACAGCTAGGTCATTTCCAAATAAATTAAGCTTAGTGTTTCACAGGACACCCGGACATGAATGGAGAGACCAGCACGGATGCATGGACACCAACCTTGGTAACTGGCCAACCAATGGGAAATTACTGTCTGACTCAGGAGAGAGAAAGAAACCCGAACAGATGGAATGAAATGAACAGAAACACAAGCTTTGCAACTCACACCCTAATTCAATTACCAGAAAATAAACAACACTATAACCATTTTAGAAAAACAATAGACCTCTCCATGACCTTTGGTCGGGTGAGGAGTTCAAACACACATCAAAAAAAGCCAACTTTTCCAATTCGTGAATATGTTAGTTCACACATTGATTTTTACATTGAAATGTGTAACAAATAAACTTAAAATCATTGACTCACTACATAAGCATGGAAGTATTTTAAATATAAAATATGTTCTATAGTATTCAGGAAGCACTTGGCACATTTCTAAGTGTATCAGACCCAAAACTGGAATGTAGTGGAAGAGTCAGGATAGTCTAAAAATGAATCCCTAACTAAAAGGAACACACAGGATTACTGTAGATAAAAAAGGTTAAAGAAGAGAAGCTAGAAATCAGTCAGTAAATGTCTTAGGGCTTAGCTTAGAGTGACTAGCCTCTGCGTGACTCTTTAAATTTTTCATGTTTGCAGCTTCCAAATTTTCCATGGTGAGAATAATACTTTCGCCTCCAAACCAGAGTGACTTGGGGACAAAAAGGTAGAATTCGATAATTTTCTTTGCCTATGTCTGAATATTTACAGTCAGAGGTAGAAAAGGAGGAGTCTGTCTCTTGTCTAGATGATGTCAATCCCCAGGTGTGGGATGTCTCCAGCCCTGGTTTAGCCATAAATGTTCCACCAGTAAAGATTTCCCTGAGACCAAATGCTCCCTAGTCCTGGAAAAAACAATATCCCTTAAAACCAGTAGCTCTTGAGGGTCTTAAACCGTTAGTTAACAAATACCGAGATACTGGAACACGAATCAGCTATGAGTCCCTCTGCAACACCCCAATCTTGCCCGTTCAAAAACCAGATGGATCTTACCGATTCGTCCAGGATCTAAGAGCTGTTAATGAAGCTGTGGTTCCCATCCACCCCATAGTCCCAAACCCATATACCCTCCTATCCCAAGTCCCAGGAAATGCCAAGTACTTCTCAGTCTTGGACCTTCAAGGTGCTTTCTTTTGCATTCCTCTCCATCCTGAATCCCAAAAACTCTTTGCTTTTGAGTGGCAGGACTTGGAAACAAGAGAGATCATACAACTCTCGACTGGACTCGACTACCCCAAGGGTTTAGGGACAGCCCTCATATCTTCGGGACATCCTCGGGGAGAGAACTTAGGGAATTAACTTTAACAAACAGTAGTCTAATACCGTATGTGGATGACTTGCTCATAGCTAGGCCAGATTTTACCAGCTATCAAATGGACACGATTTAAAACGCTAACTTTCCTGTATGAAAAGGGTTATCGAGTATCCCCCAAGTAGGCTCAGATTAGCTTAACCCAAGTAAAATACCTTGGATTTAAATTACGGAGAGAAAAAGAATGCCTGACCCCGAGAGGAGATCCCTCACCTTAAACACCCCGTACCCCCAAACAAAACAACAGCTTAGGGGATTTTTAGGAAGGACCGGGTTTTGCAGGATCTGGATTCCTAACTATGGCAATCTGGCCAGACCCCTATATGAAATTTTAATGGGGAAAGAGGAAGAGCCACTCGACTGGCATGAGACCTGCAAGGTGGCCTTTAATGCCCTAAAAGAGTCCATCACTACAGCCCCAGCTTTAGGCCTCCCAAACCTGGAGAAGCCTTTTAGACTCTATGTTTCTGGAAGGACAGGAACTGCTCTTGGGGTGTTAGAGCAGATGATGGGGCCCGTATTACAACCTGTGGCTTATCTCTCAAAATAACTAGATGAGGTGGCCAGAGGGTGGCCCACTTGCCTCCGGGCAGAAGCAGCCACCGCTCTTATGGTTAAGGAGGCATCTAAGCTGACCCTGGTTCACCCCACTACAGTGTATACGCCTCACCGTGTGCAAGCAGTCTTGGAAACGAAAGGGGACAGGTGGATGACAAGGAGAAGGATCACCCAATACCAAGCCCTCCTCCTTGACACTCCAGAAATAAAGTTGAGGGTCTGCCAGACTTTAAATCCAGCAACCTTACTGCCAGATCCCCCTACGTCCCCTCTGGATCACCAATGCATACAAATCACAGACGAGTTATACTCTTCTCGCCGGGACCTATCAGAGACACCTTTATCTGACCCAGAGGAAAACTGGCACACAGATGGCAGCAGTTTTGTAGAAAAGGGAGAGAGGAAAGCAGGAAAGGCTGTAGCGAGCCTGGAAGAAACTAAGGAAAGTGGGTCTCTTCCCCCAGACACCTCAGCCCAGAAAGCTGAACTTTTTGACCTGACAAGAGCTTTGGATTTAGGAGAAGGAAAGAGGATTAATGTGTGTATGGACTCTAAGTATGCTTTCCTCATTCTGCATGCCCGTGCAGCAATTTGGTAAGAAAGAGGGATGCTCAGTGCCTGAAGCTCTGCTATTAAACACAAAGAGCTCATTCTCAGGCTCCTGGAGGCAGTCAAACTTTCTGCAAAATTAGCTGTCATCCACTGCAAGAGTCACCAAAAGGGGCAAGAAAAAGTGGCTCAGGGAAATAGGAAAGCTGATAAAGAGGCAGGATGAACTGCCGGGGAAGCTACCTCTGCCACTGCTATCTGCCCCCTTTTCCCCAAGGAAACCCTGACTCCAGATTTTACCCCAGGGGGACATTCCCGATATGCTGAGCAGGGCTGGGAGATTGGGTCACATGGGTGGTTTCAGCCTGATCAGGCCCAAATAATACTCCCTGATTCTCAGGTTTAAAACATTACTAACTCCTTACATAAGAGTGCCCATTTTTGAAAAGATAATCTAGAAATCTTGCTTAAGCCTATTCTCTCCCATCCTCAGTTAGCTAAGGTAGTTAAACAGGTCACACAAAATTGTGACACCTGCCTAAAAAATAACCCAAAAACCAGACCTCCTCTAATTACACCTGTCCAACATCGGGGATCATACCCAGGAGCGGACTGGCAATGCCGCTCCGCATTTAGAATTTACAGCCATGCCCAAGACCCAGGGGTTTCTTACTTGCTAGTCTTTATTGACACATTCACAGGATGGATCGAAGCGTTCCCTAGTGAGACTGAGAGAGCTACAGAAGTCTGTAAAGCTCTGCTGAAGGAGATAATGCCTAGGTTTGGGCTGCCTCGGTCACTTCAGAGTGACAACGGGCCCTCATTTACAGCAAAGATATCCCAGAACCTAGCCGCATGCTTAGGCATAAAATACCAGCTCCGCTCATCCTGGAGGCCTCAAGCTTCAGGAAAGGTAGAGAGAGCCAACCAGACTCTTAAAAGGGCTCTGGCTAAGCTATGTCAGAAACACATAATAAGTGGACACATATGCTGTCCATAGCCCTCATGAGGCTACGGACATCCCCCAAACGGCCACTATTGTTAAGTCCTTATGAAATGATGTATGAACGACCATTCTTAACTTCTGATTTGTTTTTTGACGAGGATGCCAATACACTCTTAAAACATATAATTGACCTGGGAAGGTTTCCGCAAGAACTCCAACGGTATGGAGAACAAACCACAGGAAGACTTGAAAAATCCCCAGGTAAAGTCAGGGGATCAAGTATCAGTAAAGACCTGGCAAGAAAAAGGGAGTCCAAACCAGCTGTCCGAGAAATGGACAGGGCCATATCAGGTTGTTCTAGTGACTTCAACTGCTGTAAAAGTGAAGGGTCTATCTTCCTCGGTCCACAATTCTAGAATAAAACCCTATGGCCTACAGGAGGGGGAGACAGAAACTGAGACTCCAAAGCCAGAGGACAGCTATTCCTGTGAACCTGTTGAAGATCTCAGGCTCTTGTTCAAGCAGAACCCCATCAATCCTGCCTCAGATAAGTAAAATGCATCATATGATGTTCTTCCTTTTTCTAATCATATCTCCCTGTATGGCTATTGATCTCTCCCTAAACGAGGCATGTTCACTTGCAAACCACACTGCTTCTCAACTGAACCTAAGCAGCCCGGGCTGCATCTGCATTAATGACAAAGGTTGGGGGTATGTCCAACCCATCCCAGGGTATCAATATTAAAGGCCCACCCTTCTAGCCGAGCTATGGGTTGTTACTCAGCGCCGCCATGTGGTCGTAATATGGCCTTTTGGGAAAAGGGGGAAAAAAAACTTCATGTCTTGGTACCAGCAACAACTGTCTCTATTTACACCCTGGATGACATCTGCAATCCCACCTGAGCCCTTATTTTCTCTCATGACTAGCATCACCCAAGTGACCTTCCCTATCTCTCTAAAAAGCCACTCCCTAACAGGGGTGTCAGTGAGAAATCTAGA
Source organism: Muntiacus reevesi (assembly GCF_963930625.1). Classification (NCBI taxonomy): domain Eukaryota; kingdom Metazoa; phylum Chordata; class Mammalia; order Artiodactyla; family Cervidae; genus Muntiacus; species Muntiacus reevesi. The sequence continues at coordinate 24,342 of NW_027077935.1, forward strand.
CGACTCACAATGTGGGGTGACCGTCACTGTTGAAACTGATGGGAAAAACCGGGACAGGCCCTGCAGCTGGGAGACCAGCCGACGCCACCCCCGGCCAGCACGCGCCTGGGCCGGCCCGGGGCGCTTCCTGGACCCCGAGCGGCCTGGCGAGGCTGCGGGAGCTCTGGCGGGGGTTGGGGAGGGGGGTGGCTTGAGCGGGGAGGACGTCTCGGTGGCCCCCCACCCCCCGCCCCCCACCATCCCGTTCACTGCTCAGGGTCACGTGGCTCCGGACGAGCGGGGTGTCGGCCCGGGGCCGCGGTCCCCGCAGCCTCCTGCGGGCTTAGGGGCAGCCCAGCCGGGGCCCCAGGCGCCCATCCTGCCGGCTGTGCAAACCCCCTGGAGTGCCTCAGCCCCTCTCTGTCCCCAAACCTAGGCCCGCACTGCCCGCACGCAACGGGCCCAGCACAGGACCTTCCTGAGAGAGCGGAAGAGCGACAGCCAGGCACACGGACAGGAACTCGCATGCACCCAAGCCAGGTGAGACAGAAGCAGAAAGATTCGAGGGTTCAGAGAGAGACTGGAAGACAGCGTGTGGGCAGCGGGGGCCTCGGGCAGGATGCCGGGCAGCTGCAGAGAACACCCGGCCCTGAGCAGCCAAAGCGATGGGGGCGGGGGGAGGCCACTGAGCAGCGGCGAGCCTGGAGAGGCCCAGGGTGGGAGGACACCTGAGATCTCCGCGCTCCGCACCCCGCCCCCGTCCCCCCAACCCCCTGCACGCATGCCACGCCGGGGCGCTCTGACACTAGCTTCTCTGGAGTTTTGTCACTTGAATTTCTCTCCCTCTGCTCAACTGAGTGATGACAGTGTATTGAACAGCTAGGTCATTTCCAAATAAATTAAGCTTAGTGTTTCACAGGACACCCGGACATATATGCAGTGACCAGCACGGATGCATGGACACCAACCTTGGTAACTGGACAACCAATGGGAAATTAATGTCTGACTCAGGAGAGGGAAAGAAACCCGAACAGATGGAATGAAATGAACAGAAACACAGGCTTTGCAACTCACACCCTAATTCAATTACCAGAAAATAAACAACACTATAACCATTTTAGAAAAAGAATATACCTCTCCATGACCTTTGGTCGGGTGAGGAGTTCAAACACACAGCAAAAAAAAGCCAACTTTTCCAAGTCGTGAATATGTTAGTTCACACATTGACTTTTACATTGAAATGTGTAAAAAATAAACTTAAAATCATTGACTCACTACATAAGCATGGAAGTATCCTAAATATAAAATATGTTCTATAGTATTCAGGAAGCACTTGGCACATCTCTAAGTGTATCAGACCCAAAACTGGAACGTAGTGGAAGAGTCAGGATAGTCTAAAAATGAATCCCTAATTAAAAGGAAAACCCAGGATTACTGTAGATAAAAAAGGTTAAAGAAGAGAAGCTACAAATCAGTCAATAAATGTCCTAGGCGTTAGCTTAGAGTGACTAGCCTCTGCGTGACTCTTTAAATTTTTCATGTTTGCAGCTTCCAAATTTTCCATTTTGAGAATAATACTTTCGCCTCCAAACCAGAGTGACTTGGGGACACAAAGGGAGAAGTCGATAATTTTCTTTGCCTATGTCTGAATATTTACAGTCAGAGGTAGAAAAGGAGGAGTCTGTCCCTTGTCTAGATGATGTCAATCCCCAGGTGTGGGCTGTCTCCAGCCCTGGTTTAGCCATAAATGTTCCACCAGTAAAGATTTCTCTGAGACCAAATGCTCCCTAGCCCTGAAAAAGACAATATCCCTTAAAACCAGTATCTCTTGAGGGTCTTAGACCATTAGTTAACAAATACCGAGATACTGGAACTCGAATCAGCTGTGAGTCCCCCTGCAACACCCCAATCTTGCCCGTTCAAAAACCAGATGGATCTTACCGATTCGTCCAGGATCTAAGAACTGTTAATGAAGCTGTGGTTCCAATCCACCCCATAGTCCCAAACCCATATACCCTCCTATCCCAAGTCCCAGGAAATGCCAAGTACTTCTCAGTCTTGGACCTTCAAGGTGCTTTCTTTTGCATGCCTCTCCATCCTGAATCCGAAAAAATCTTTGCTTTTGAGTGCCGGGACTTGGAAACAAGAGAGACCATACAACTCTCGACTGAACTCGACTACCCCAAGGGTTTAGGGACAGCCCTCATATCTTCGGGACTTCCTCGGGGAGAGAATTAAGGGAATTAACTTTAACAAACAGTAGTCTAATACAGTATGTGGATGACTTGCTCATAGCAAGGCCAGATTTTACCAGCTATCAAATGGACACGATTTAAAACGCTAACTTTCCTGTATGAAAAGGGTTATCGAGTATCCCCCAAGTAGGCTCAGATTAGCTTAACCCAAGTAAAATACCTTGGATTTATAATTACGGAGAGAAAAAGAATGCCTGACCCCGAGGGGAGATCCCTCATCATAAATACCCCGTACCCCCAAACAAAACAACAGCTTAGGGGATTTTTAGGAAGGACCGGGTTTTGCAGGATCTGGATTCCTAATTATGGCAATCTGTCCAGACCCCTATATGAAAATTTAAGGGGGAAAGAGGATGAGCCACTCGACTGGCATGAGACCTGCAAGGTGGCCTTTAATGCCCTAAAAGAGTCCATCACTACAGCCCCAGCTTTAGGCCTCCCCTACCTGGAGAAGCCTATGTTTCTGGAAGGACAGGAACTGCTCTTGGGGTGTTAGAGCAGATGATGGGGCCCGTATTAAAACCTGTGGCTTATCTCTCAAAATAACTAGATGAGGTTGCCAGAGGGTGGCCCACTTGCCTCCGGGCAGTAGCAGCCACTGCTCTTATGGTTAAGGAGGCATCTAAGCTGACCCTGGGTCTGCCCACCACAGTGTATACGCCTCACTGTGTGCAAGCAGTCTTGGAAACTAAAGGGGACAGGTGGATGACAGGGGGAAGGATCACCCAATACCAAGCCCTCCTCCTTGACACTCCAGAAATAAAGTTGAGGGTCTGCCAGACTTTAAATCCAGCAACCTTACTGCCAGATCCCCCTACCTCCCCTCTGGATCACCAATGCATACAAATCACAGACGAGTTATACTCTTTCGCTGGGACATATCAGAGACACCTTTATCTGACCCAGAGGAAAACTGGCACACAGATGGCAGCAGTTTTGTAGAAAAGGGAGAGAGGAAAGCAGGATATGCTGTAGTGAGCCTGGAAGAAACTAAGGAAATTAGGTCTCTTCCCCCAGACACCTCAGCCCAGAAAGCTGAAATTTTTGCCCTGACAAGAGCTTTGGAGTTAGGAGAAGGAAAGAGGATTAATGTGTGTATGGACTCTAAGTATGCTTTCCTCATTCTGCATGCCCGTGCAGCAATTTGGAAAGAAAGAGGGATGCTCAGTGCCCGAAGCTCTGCTATTAAACACAAAGAGCTCATTCTCAGGCTCCTGGAGGCAGTCAAACTTCCTGCAAAATTAGCTGTCATCCACTGCAAGAGTCACCAAAAGGGGCAAGAAAAAGAGGCTCAGGGAAATAGGAAAGCTGATCAAGAGGCAGGACGAGCTGCCGGGGAAGCTACCTCTGCCACTGCTATCTGCCCCCTTTTCCCCAAGGAAACCCTGACTCCAGATTTTACCCCAGGGGGACATTCCCGATATGCTGAGCGGGGCTGGGAGATTGGGTCACATGGGTGGTTTCAGCCTGATCAGTCCCAAATAATACTCCCTGATTCTCAGGTTTAAAACATTACTAACTCCTTACATAAGAGCGACCATTTTGGAAAAGATAATCTAGAAATCTTGCTTAAGCCTATTCTCTCCCATCCACAGTTAGCTAAGGTTGTTAAACAAGTCACACAAAATTGTGACACCTGTCTAAAAAATAACCCAAAAACCAGACCTCCTCTAATTACACCTGTCCAACATCGGGGATCATACCCAGGAGCGGACTGGAAAGTAGAATTTAGAGCCATGCCCAAGACCCAAGGGTTTTCTTACTTGCTAGTCTTTATTGACACATTCACAGGATGGATCGAAGAGTTCCCTACTGAGACAGAGAGAGCTACAGAAGTCTGTAAAGCTCGGCTGAAGGATATAGTGCCTAGGTTTAGGCTGCTTCGGTCACATCAGAGTGACAACGGGCCCGCACTTACAGCCAAGATACCCCGGAACCTAGCCGCATGCTTAGGCATAAAATACCAGCTCCGCTCATCCTGGAGGCCTCAAGCTTCAGGAAAGGTAGAGAGAGCCAACCAGACTCTTAAAAGGGCTCTGGCTAAGCTATGTCAGAAACACATAATAAGTGGACACATATGCTGCCCATAGCCCTCATGAGGCTACGGACATCCCCCAAACGGCCACTATTGTTAAGTCCTTATGAAATGATGTATGGACGACCATTCTTAACTTCTGATTTGTTTCTTGACGAGGATGCCAATACACTTTTAAAACATATAATTGACCCGGAAGGTTTCCGCAAGAACTCCAACGGTATGGAGAACAAACCACAGGAAGACTGGAAAAATCCCCAGGTAAAGCCAGGGGATCAAGTATCAGTAAAGACCTGGCAAGAAAAAGGGAGTCCAAACCAGCTGTCCGAGAAATGGACAGGGCCATATCAGGTTGTTCTAGTGACTTCAACTGCTGTAAAAGTGAAGGGTCTATCTGCCTGGGTCCACAATTCTAGAATAAAACCCTATGGCCTACAGGAGGGGGAGACAGAAACTGAGACTCCAAAGCCAGAGGAAAGCTATTCCTGTGAACCTGTTGAAGATCTCAGGCTCTTGTTCAAGCAGAACCCCATCAATCCTACCTCAGATAAGTAAAATGCATCATATGATGTTCTTCCTCTTTCTAATCATATCTCCCTGTATGGCTATTGATCTCTCCCTAAACGAGGCATGTTCACTTGCAAACCACACTGCTTCTCAACTCAACCTAAGCAGCCCGGGCTGCATCTGCATTAATGACAAAGGTTGGGGGTATGTCCAACCCATCCCAGGGTATCACTATCAAAGGCCCACCCTTCCAGCCGAGCTATGGGCTGTTACTCAGCGCCCCCATGTGGTCAAAATATGGCCTTTTTGGGAAAGGGGAAAAAAAAACTTCATGTCTTGGTTCCAGCAAAAACTGTCTCTATTTACCCCCTGGATGACATCTGCAATCCCATCTGAGCCCTTACTTTCTCTCATGACTAACATCCCCCAAGTGACCTTCCCTATCTCTCTAAAAAGCCACTCCCTAACAGGGGTGTCAGTGAGAAATCTAGACGACTCACAATGTGGGGTGACCGTCACTGTTGAAACTGATGGGAAAAACCGGGACAGGCCCTGCAGCTGGGAGACCAGCCGACGCCACCCCCGGCCAGCACGCGCCTGGGCCGGCCCGGGGCGCTTCCTGGAACCCGAGCGGCCTGGCGAGGCTGCGGGAGCTCTGGAGGGGGTTGGGGAGGGGGGTGGCTTGAGCGGGGAGGACGTCTCGGTGCCCCCCCACCCCCCGCCCCCCACCATCCCGTTCGCTGCTCAGGGTCACGTGGCTCCGGACGAGCAGGGCGTTGGCCCGGGGCCGAGGTCCCCAGAGACTCCTGCAGGCTTAGGGGCAGCCCAGCCGGGGCCCCAGGCGCCCATCCTGCCGGCTGTGCAAACCCCCTGGAGTGCCTCAGCCCTGCCCTTTCCCCAAACCGAGGCCCGCCCTGCCCCCACGCCACGGGCCCAGCACAGGACCTTCCTGAGAGAGCGGACGAGCGACAGCCAGGCACACGGACAGGCACTCGCACGCACCCACGCCAGGTGAGACAGAGGCAGAAAGAGTCGAGGGTTCAGAGAGAGACTGGAAGACAGCGTGTGGGCAGGGGGGGCCTCGGGCAGGATGCCGGGCAGCTGCAGAGACCACCCGGCCCTGAGCAGCCAAAGCGATGGGGGCGGGGGGAGGCCACTGAGCAGCGGCGGGCCTGGAGAGGCCCAGGGTGGGAGGACACCTGAGTTCTCCGCGCCCCGCCCCCCTCCCCCCAACCCCCTGCACGCATGCCACGCCGGGGCGCTCTGACACTAGCTTCTCTGGAGTTTTGTCACTTGAATTTCTCTCCCTCTGCTCAACTGAGTGATGACAGTGTATTGAACAGCTAGGTCATTTCCAAATAATTTAAGCTTAGTGTTTCACAGGACACCCGGACATGTATGGAGAGACCAGCACGGATGCATGGACACCAACCTTGGTAACTGGACAACCAATGGGAAATTACTGTCTGACTCAGGAGAGAGAAAGAAACCCGAACAGATGGAAAAAATGAACAGAAACACAAACTTTGCAACTCACACCCCAATTCAATTACCGAAAAAAACAACAACACTATAACCATTTTAGAAAACAATAGACCTCTCCATGACCTTTGGTCCAGTGAGGAGTTCTTACACACAACAAAAAAAGCCACCTTTTCCAAATCGAGAATATGTTAGTTCACACATTGCCTTTTACATTGAAATGTGTAACAAATAAACTTAAAATCATTGACTCACTACATACGCATGGAAGTATTTTAAACATAAAATATGTTCTATAGTATTCGGAAGCACTTGGCACATCTTTAAGTGTATCAGACCACAACTGGATCTTAATGGAAGAGTCAGGATAGTCTAAAAATGAATCCCTAACTAAAAGGAATACACAGGATTACGTAGATCAAAAAGGTTAAAGAAGAGAAACTAGAAATCAGTCAATAAATGTTTTAGGGGTTAGCCTAGAGTGACTAGCCTCTGCGTTACTTTTTAAATTTTTCATGCTTGCATCTTCCAAATTTTCCATGCTGAGAATAATACTTTCATATCAGTTTCGAGATCAGTCTCACACTAAAGACAGTAAGAGTGGAATAAGAAATAAGAAATGCTTGGGGGGGGGAAAGAAATGCTTTAACTAAAGGTGGTACTGATGAAATTATTTGCAGGGCAGCCAAGGAGTCACAGATGTAGAGAACAGACTTATGGACACTGGCAGGTGTGAGGAAGAAGAGGGTGAGATGAATGCAGAGGAACATGGAAACATAGTACCATACGTTAAAAGAGATGCCAATGCAATTTGCTGTATGACTCAGGGGACTCAAACAGGGGCTCTGCAACAAGCTAGAGGGGTGGAACGGAGAGGAGGAGATGGGAGAGAGGTTCAGGAGGGAGGAGACATATGTACACCTGTGGCTCATTCACGTTGATGTTTGGCAACAAAATTCTGTAAAGCAACTATCCTTCAATTGAAAGAAAAAGTCATGTTTGGACTTACCAAACAAGGTCTTGTGTACTTCTAGCATGGCCTTCTGTTTCGTGCTGCCATCCTTAATTCATTCTTCCATATCATTAAAGAGACTAGTCAAGTTTTTGCCAAAAACATCTTGAGCTCCTGCATCATGCTGATCAACTGCCTTCTCTCGATCCAGTATAGAATGGAGACCAAAGAAACCTTTTGTCGTTTCTTCAAGTGATTGAAGCCACTCTATGTGATTTTAAAAAATAAATGTGGATAAGACGGATATGACCAAAGCAATCTAATGACAATATCTGTGCTTCATTAAAGATCTGCAGAAAACTAGTAAATTTTTTGTTTCGTATCAGAAGAATTTTTTAAATCCACACCAACATTTCTTTCGCGTCCGCTAGCCATCTAGACAAGGAAAACTGATTTTACCAATCAATGTCCCTAGTTCTGCCCCCTCACCGTTTTTTACCCAATATGTGTTACTCAGGCAGGAGACCCTGGTTCAATTCCTGGGTCAGGAAGATCTGCTGGAGAAGGGATAGGCTACCCACTCCAGAATTAGTGGGCTTCCCTTGTGGCTCAGTTGGTAAAGAATCATTCCTCTGTACCAAGAGTAGCTCAACTCCTCTCAAAACAAATACAGGATGGTAGTAACTATGCAGGACAAAGCTGATTCGGTATATTTATAGTACTCACTCGTGAGCTTGACAGAGGTCCTAGATCTTATACCACATTTTTTTTTTTTAAGTGATATCCGCATGTGCAGGTGAAAGTGGCTCAGTTCGTGCCTGACTCTTTGCGGCCCCAAGGACTACACAGTCCATGGAATTCTCTAGGCCAGAATACTGGAGTGGGTAGCCTATCCTTTCTCCAGCGGATCTTACCGACCCAGGACTCAAAGCGGGGTCTCCTGCGTTGCAGGCAGATTCTTTAGCAACTGAGCTAGTAGGGCTTCACTGGTGGCTCAGTTGCTAAAGAATATCTGCATAACTTTCTATCGATTTGGAATTAGCAATCTGTCTGTGAGCAGGGCCGGTCATAAGCAGCTTCTGTGAGAAAACAGAAGCATGTCTGCCTGACTTGCTTCTCTGGGGAGCTTTCACTGTTCTTGCGCTAGTGCACATGGCAAGTTTCTAAGTGAGAAAGTAATGGCTACTATCACAGCTGGCCACTGAGGTACTTAATGGCAGAGGCAATCCCAGCTCTGCCAAGCAGTAGACATCACGAAATCAGCTATTGTCATTGTAGCCAAGTTCCGTGAATTTGTGGTGTTATTTGCTGTGTTCTTCAAGAAGATGCCTTCGCCCTGCCAGTAAGACATATTTCCATAACACACAGCCATGCACTCAATCGATGTGCATCCTCCAGTAAAGCCCAGCCCCGATGTCTTAGAGGAGCCTCTCTGCCCATTGTCATAAACCAGTCTAATTTTGTGTGAGACCGTGAAAACTCAGTGTCTTTATTACGCTTGTGCTTCTGACGGGAGGTCTGAGAAGGCACTTCTGAAGGTTTATTCCTACCAGTCGTTGTCATATTTATCGAGTCTTTATTTTATATTTTTTTCTTATTTTTTACTTTTACCAGTTTCTTGCTACCAGCCCGTCTCCCTCCACCCTCGTGCACACACGGTCAGTCATGGAATCCCGTGGACTTCAGCCCGCCAGACTCCTCTGCCCATGGAGTTTTCCAGGCAAGAATACTGGAGTGTGTTGCCATTTCCTTCTCCATGTTTGGAGTCTTTAAAGATTCCATCACTGAGGTGTTGCTTCTCCACTTGTACATGCCCTTCCTCCCTAAGTGCAGTAGAAGTCATCCCCACTTCCCAACATGTCTGTCTTCCGTCCTCTGGAGTATGTATTGCTTGAGCTCACCACAGCGTCAGGATATTCTAGAAACCCTTCTGATTGCAGTCTCTTCGGGAGGTTACAAGTGCTTCAAACCTCAGAATTTTACAAAGCACTTTTTAGACCACAGCTGAAAGGGAAGTCAACACTCAGTGACAGTCACAGGCTTCCATGGCCTGGACTTGATTATGGGCTGTGCTTTCATAATCATCGTGTTTCCGATACCAACTAAGATGTCACTGAGAAATTTTTTTCTTTCTCATCATTCTATCTTTCATGTTTATTTAGATATATTATGGGTTTTCCTATATATCTTCCCTTAGGGATGAGGGTCTTAAGTCAGTAGAACTTACTACAACTGATTTCCAGTTAGCTGTGTTAGGACAGGAAAAAGAATGACCAGCTGCTGGATTCTTAAGATTATGTATGAAAATATGATTCGTTTTACTGTGTGAAGTCATCCGATTCTAAATTTCTGAAGTAGGAATTCAGAAAAATCAAAAAAAATCGCCTAACTTCTAGGCGGTCTCCCATCCAAGTACTGACCAGGCCCGACCCTGCTCAGTTTCCCAGATCAGAGGAGAGAGGGCACGTTCAGGGTGGTATGGCGTTAGACCGAGGCGGCTGCCAGGCGCCCCAGGAGCCCCGTGTTGCGCCTCCCTTGCGGTCTGACCTGCCGGTCGGGCCTGGGGCTGCAGTTCTCGAGCGGGCTCGCGCTGCACTTGAGCCGCACGACCCGCGACTGGACTCCGGCCGGCCAGTGCCTGCAGCTCGGCGGCCAGCGGAGGGCGCCCCCGCTCCGCACACCGCGAGCCCAAGCCAGCACCAGTCTGGCCCGGCCGGCCGGGGCCTGGCGTGCCTGCGGAACCTGGGGTGGGGGGAGGGGGGGTGGGCAGAGCAGCGAGGACATCTCGGTGCCCCCTCAACCCCTGTCACCCACTATCCCGTTCGTTGCTCAGGGTCAGGTGGCTCCGTACGAGCGGGGCTTCGACCCTGGTCCACGGTCCCCGGAGCCTCCTGGGCCTTAGGGGCAGCCCAGCCGGGGCCACAGGCGCACGTCCTGCCGGCTGCGCAAACCCCCTGGAGCGCCTCAGCCCCGTCTTTTCGCCCTACCGAGGCCCGCCCTGCCCCCACGCCGCGGGCCCAGCACAGGACCTTCCTGGGAGAGCAGACGAGCGACAGCCAGGGACACGGACAGGCACTCGCACGCACCCACGCCAGGTGAGACAGAGGCAGAAAGAGTCGAGGGTTCAGAGAGAGACTGGAAGACAGCGTGTGGGCAGGGGGGGCCTCGGGCAGGATGCCGGGCAGCTGCAGAGACCACCCGGCCCTGAGCAGCCAAAGCGATGGGGGCGGGGGGAGGCCACTGAGCAGCGGCGGACCTGGAGAGGCCCATGGTGGGAGGACACCTGAGACCTCCGCGCTCCGCGCACCGCCCCCTCCCCCCAACCCCCTGCACGCATGCCACGCCGGGGCGCTCTGACACTAGCTTCTCTGGAATTTTGTCACTTGAATTTCTCTCCCTCTGCTCAACTGAGTGATGACAGTGTATTGAACAGCTAGGTCATTTCCAAATAAATTAAGCTTAGTGTTTCACAGGACACCCGGACATGTATGGAGAGACCAGCATGGATGCATGGACACCAACCTTGGTAACTGGACAACCAATGGGAAATTACTGTCTGACTCAGGAGAGAGAAAGAAACCCGAACAGATGGAATGAAATGAACAGAAAAACAAGCTTTGCAACTCACACCCTAATTCAATTACCAGAACATAAACAACACTATAACCATTTTAGAAAAACTATAGACCTCTCCATGACCTTTGGTCGGGTGAGGAGTTCAAACACACAGCAAAAAAAAGCCAACTTTTCCAAGTCGTGAATATGTTAGTTCACACATTGACTTTTACATTGAAATGTGTAACAAAGAAAATTAAAATCATTGACTCACTACATAAGCATGGAAGTATTTTAAACATAAAATATATTCTGTAGTATTCTGGAAGAAATTTGCACATCTGTAAGTGTATCAGACCCAAAACTGGAACATAGTGGAAGAGTCAGGATAGTCTAAAAATGAATCCCTAACTAAAAGGAACACACAGGATTACTGTAGATAAAAAAGGTTAAAGAAGAGAAGCTAGAAATCAGTCAATAAATGTCTTAGGGGTTAGCTTAGAGTGACTAGCCTCTGCATGACTCTTTAAATTTTTCATGTGTGCAGCTTCCAAATTTTCCATGGTGAGAATAATACATTCGCCTCCAAACCAGAGAGACTTGGGGACACAAAGGTGGAAGTCGATAATTTTCTTTGCCTATGTCTGAATATTTACACTCAGAGGTAGAAAAGGAGGAGTCTGTCCCTTATCTAGATGATGTCAATCCCCAGGTGTGGGATGTCTCCAGCCCTGGTTTAGCCATAAATGTTCCACCAGTAAAGATTTCTCTGAGACCAAATGCTCCCTAGCCCTGAAAAAGACAATATCCCTTAAAACCAGAAGCTCTTGAGGGTCTTAGACCATTAGTTAACAAATACCGAGATACTGGAACTCGAATCAGCTGTGAGTCCCCCTGCAACACCCCAATCTTGCCCGTTCAAAAACCAGATGGATCTTACCGATTCGTCCAGGATCTAAGAACTGTTAATGAAGCTGTGGTTCCCATCCACCCCATAGTCCCAAACCCATATACCCTCCTATCCCAAGTCCCAGGAAATGCCAAGTACTTCTCAGTCTTGGACCTTCAAGGTGCTTTCTTTTGCATTCCTCTCCATCCTGAATCCCAAAAACTCTTTGCTTTTGAGTGGCGGGACTTGGAAACAAGAGAGACCATACAACTCTCGACTGGACTCGACTACCCCAAGGGTTTAGGGACAGCCCTCATATCTTCGGGACTTCCTCGGGGAGAGAACTAAGGGAATTAACTTTAACAAACAGTAGTCTAATACAGTATGTGGATGACTTGCTCATAGCTAGGCCAGATTTTACCAGCTCTGAAATGGACACTATTTAAAACGCTAACTTTCCTGTATGAAAAGGGTTATCGAGTATCCCCCAAAAAGGCTCTGATTAGCTTAACCCAAGTAAAATACCTTGGATTTATAATTACGGAGAGAAAAAGAATGCCTGACCCCGAGGGGAGATCCCTCATCATAAATACCCCGTACCCCCAAACAAAACAACAGCTTAGGGGATTTTTAGGAAGGACCGGGTTTTGCAGGATCTGGATTCCTAATTATGGCAATCTGTCCAGACCCCTATATGAAAATTTAAGGGGGAAAGAGGATGAGCCACTCGACTGGCATGAGACCTGCAAGGTGGCCTTTAATGCCCTAAAAGAGTCCATCACTACAGCCCCAGCTTTAGGCCTCCCCTACCTGGAGAAGCCTATGTTTCTGGAAGGACAGGAACTGCTCTTGGGGTGTTAGAGCAGATGATGGGGCCCGTATTAAAACCTGTGGCTTATCTCTCAAAATAACTAGATGAGGTTGCCAGAGGGTGGCCCACTTGCCTCCGGGCAGTAGCAGCCACTGCTCTTATGGTTAAGGAGGCATCTAAGCTGACCCTGGGTCTGCCCACCACAGTGTATACGCCTCACTGTGTGCAAGCAGTCTTGGAAACGAAAGGGGACAGGTGGATGACAGGGGGAAGGATCACCCAATACCAAGCCCTCCTCCTTGACACTCCAGAAATAAAGTTGAGGGTCTGCCAGACTTTAAATCCAGCAACCTTACTGCCAGATCCCCCTACCTCCCCTCTGGATCACCAATGCATACAAATCACAGACGAGTTATACTCTTCTCGTCGGGACCTATCAGAGACACCTTTATCTGACCCAGAGGAAAACTGGCACACAGATGGCAGCAGTTTTGTCGAAAAGGGAGAGAGGATAGCAGGATATGCTATAGTGAGCCTGGAAGAAACTAAGGAAAGTGGGTCTCTTCCCCCAGACACCTCAGCCCAGAAAGCTGAAAATTTTGCCCTGACAAGAGCTTTGGAGTTAGGAGAAGGAAAGAGGATTAATGTGTGTATGGACTCTAAGTATGCTTTCCTCATTCTGCATGCCCGTGCAGCAATTTGGAAAGAAAGAGGGATGCTCAGTGCCCGAAGCTCTGCTATTAAACACAAAGAGCTCATTCTCAGGCTCCTGGAGGCAGTCAAACTTCCTGCAAAATTAGCTGTCATCCACTGCAAGAGTCACCAAAAGGGGCAAGACAAAGAAGCTCAGGGAAATAGGAAAGCTGATCAAGAGGCAGGACGAGCTGCCGGGGAAGCTACCTCTGCCACTGCTATCTGCACCCTTTTCCCCAAGGAAACCCTGACTCCAGATTTTACCCCAGGGGGACATTCCCGATATGCTGAGCGGGGCTGGGAGATTGGGTCACATGGGTGGTTTCAGCCTGATCAGGCCCGAATAATACTCCCTGATTCTCAGGTTTAAAACATTACTAACTCCTTACATAAGAGCGCCCATTTTGGAAAAGATAATCTAGAAATCTTGCTTAAGCCTATTCTCTCCCATCCACAGTTAGCTAAGGTTGATAAACAGGTCACACAAAATTGTGACACCTGTCTAAAAAATAACCCAAAAACCAGACCTCCTCTAATTACACCTGTCCAACATCGGGGATCATACCCAGGAGCGGACTGGCAAGTAGAATTTAGAGCCATGCCCAAGACCCAAGGGTTTCCTTACTTGCTAGTCTTTATTGACACATTCACAGGATGGATCGAAGCGTTCCCTACTGAGACTGAGAGAGCTACAGAAGTCTGTAAAGCTCTGCTGAAGGAGATAGTGCCTAGGTTTGGGCTGCCTCGGTCACTTCAGAGTGACAACGGGCCCTCACTTACAGCCACGATACCCCAGAACTTAGCCGCATGCTTAGGCATAAAATACCGGCTCCGCTCATCCTGGAGGCCTCAAGCTTCAGGAAAGGTAGAGAGAGCCAACCAGACTCTTAAAAGGGCTCTGGCTAAGCTATGTCAGAAACACATAATAAGTAGACACATATGCTGCCCATAGCCCTCATGAGACTACGGACATCCCCCAAACGGCCACTATTGTTAAGTCCTTATGAAATGATGTATGGACGACCATTCTTAACTTCTGATTTGTTTCTTGACGAGGATGCCAATACACTCTTAAAACATATAATTGACCTGAGAAGGTTTCCGCAAGAACTCCAACGGTATGGAGAACAAACCACAGGAAGACTTGAAAAATCCCCAGGTAAAGCCAGGGGATCAAGTATCAGTAAAGACCTGGCAAGAAAAAGGGAGTCCAAACCAGCTGTCCGAGAAATGGACAGGGCCATATCAGGTTGTTCTAGTGACTTCAACTGCTGTAAAAGTGAAGGGTCTATCTGCCTGGGTCCACAATTCTGGAATAAAACCCTATGGCCTACAGTAGGGGGAGACAGAATCTGAGACTCCAAAGCCAGAGGACAGCTATTCCTGTGAACCTGTTGAAGATCTCAGGCTCTTGTTCAAGCAGAACCCCATCAATCCTGTCTCAGATAAGTAAAATGCATCATATGATGTTCTTCCTCTTTCTAATCAAATCTCCCTGTATGGCTATTGATCTCTCCCTAAACGAGGCATGTTCACTTGCAAACCACACTGCTTCTCAACTCAACCTATGCAGCCCGGGCTGCATCTGCATTAATGACAAAGGTTGGGGGTATGTCCAACCCATCCCAGGGTATCACTATCAAAGGCCCACCCTTCCAGCCGAGATATGGGCTGTTACTCAGCGCCCCCATGTGGTCGAAATATGGCCTTTTGGGGAAAGGGGGAAAAAAAGCTTCATGTCTTGGTACCAGCAACAACTGTCTCTATTTACCCCCTGGATGACATCTGCAATCCCACCTGAGCCCTTATTTTCTCTCATGACTAACATCCCCCAAGTGACCTTCCCTATCTCTCTAAAAAGCCACTCCCTAACAGGGGTGTCAGTGAGAAATCTAGACGACTCACAATGTGGGGTGACCGTCACTGTTGAAACTGATGGGAAAAACCGGGACAGGCCCTGCAGCTGGGAGACCAGCCGACGCCACCAACCGCCAGCACGCGACTGGGCCGGCCCGGGGCGCTTCCTGGACCCCGAGCAGCCAGGCAAGGCTGCAGGAGCTCTGGCGGAGGTTGGGGAGGGGGTGGCTTGAGCGGGGAGGACGTCTCGGTGCCCCCCCACCCCCCGCCCCCCACCATCCCGTTCGCTGCTCAGGGTCACGTGGCTCCGGACGAGCGGGGAGTCGGCCCGGGGCCGCGGTCCCCGGAGCCTCCTGCGGGCTTAGGGGCTGCCCAGCCGGGGCCCCAGGCGCCCATCCTGCCGGCTGTGCAAACCACCTGGAGTGCCTCAGCCCCGCCCTGTCCCCAAACCGAGGCCCGCCCTGCCCCCACGCCACGGGCCCAGCACAGGACCTTCCTGAGAGAGCAGACGAGCGACAGCCAGGCACACGGACAGGCACTCGGAGGCACCCACGCCAGGTGAGACAGAGGCGGAAAGAGTCGAGGGTTCAGAGAGAGACTGGAAGACAGCGTGTGGGCAGGGGGGCCTCGGGCAGGATGCCGGGCAGCTGCAGAGAACACCCGGCCCTCAGCAGCCAAAGCAATGGGGCCGGGGGGAGGTCACTGAGCAGCGGCGGGCCTGGAGAGGCCCAGGGTGGGAGGACACCTGAGATCTCCGCGCTCCGCGCCCCGCCCCCCTCCCCCCAACCCCCTGCACGCATGCCACGCCGGGGCGCTCTGACACTAGCTTCTCTGGAGTTTTGTCACTTGAATTTCTCTCCCTCTGCTCAACTGAGTGATGACAGTGTATTGAACAGCTAGGTCATTTCCAAATAAATTAAGCTTAGTGTTTCACAGGACACCCGGACATGTATGGAGAGACCAGCACGGATGCATGGACACCAACCTTGGTAACTGGACAACCAATGGGAAATTACTGTCTGACTCAGGAGAGAGAAAGAAACCCGAACAGATGGAATGAAATGAACAGAAACACAGGCTTTGCAACTCACACCCTAATTCAATTAACAGAAAATAAACAACACTATAACCATTTTAGAAAAACAATAGACCTCTCCATGACCTTTGGTCGGGTGAGGAGTTCAAACACACAGCAAAAAAATGCCAACTTTTCCAAGTCGTGAATATGTTAGTTCACACATTGACTGTTACATTGAAATGTGTAACAAATAAACTTAAATCATTGACTCACTACATAAGCATGGAAGTATTTTAAACATAAAATATGTTCTATAGTATTCAGGAAGCACTTGGCACATCTCTAAGTGTATCAGACCCAAAACTGGAACTTAGTGGAAGAGTCAGGATAGTCTAAAAATGAAACCCTAACTAAAAGGAACACACAGGATTACTGTAGATAAAAAAGGTTAAAGAAGAGAAGCTAGAAATCAGTCAATAAATGTCTTAGGGGTTAGCTTAGAGTGACTAGCCTCTGCGTGACTCTTTAAATTTTTCATGTTTGCAGCTTCCAAATTTTCCATTTTGAGAATAATACTTTCGCCTCCAAACCAGAGTGACTTGGGGACACAAAGGTAGAAGTCGATAATTTTCTTTGCCTATGTCTGAATATTTACAGTCAGAGGTAGAAAAGGAGGAGTCTGTCCCTTGTCTAGATGATGTCAATCCCCAGGTGTGGGATGTCTCCAGCCCTGGTTTAGCCATAAATCTTCCACCAGTAAAGATTTCTCTGAGACCAAATGCTCCCTAGCCCTGGAAAAGACAATATCCCTTAAAACCAGAAGCTCTTGAGGGTCTTAGACCATTAGTTAACAAATACCGAGATACTGGAACTCGAATCAGCTGTGAGTCCCCCTGCAACACCCCAATCTTGCCCGTTCAAAAACCAGATGGATCTTACCGATTCGTCCAGGATCTAAGAGCTGTTAATGAAGCTGTGGTTCCCATCCACCCCATAGTCCCAAACCCATATACCCTCCTATCCCAAGTCCCAGGAAATGCCAAGTACTTCTCAGTCTTGGACCTTCAAGGTGCTTTCTTTTGCATTCCTCTCCATCCTGAATCCGAAAACTCTTTGCTTTTGAGTGGCGGGACTTGGAAACAAGAGAGACCATACAACTCTCGACTGGACTCGACTACCCCAAGGGTTTAGGGACAGCCCTCATATCTTCGGGACTTCCTCGGGGAGAGAACTAAGGGAATTAACTTTAACAAACAGTAGTCTAATACAGTATGTGGATGACTTGCTCATAGCTAGGCCAGATTTAACCAGCTCTCAAATGGACACTATTTAAAACGCTAACTTTCCTGTATGAAAAGGGTTATCGAGTATCCCCCAAGTAGGCTGAGATTAGCTTAACCCAAGTAAAATACCTTGGATTTATAATTACGGAGAGAAAAAGAATGCTTGACCCCGAGGGGAGATCCCTCATCTTAAATACACCGTACCCCCAAACAAAACAACAGCTTAGGGGATTTTTAGGAAGGTCCGGGTTTTGCAGGATCTGGATTCCTAATTATGGCAATCTGGCCAGACCCCTATATGAAAATTTAAGGGGGAAAGAGGAAGAGCCACTCGACTGGCATGAGACCTGCAAGGTGGCCTTTAATGCCCTAAAAGAGTCCATCACTACAGCCCCAGCTTTAGGCCTCCCCAACCTGGAGAAGCCTTTTAGACTCTATGTTTCTGGAAGGACAGGAACTGCTCTTGGGGTGTTAGAGCAGATGATGGGGCCCGTATTACAACCTGTGGCTTATCTCTCAAAATAACTAGATGAGGTGGCCAAAGGGTGGCCCACTTGCCTCCGGGCAGTAGCAGCCACCGCTCTTATGGTTAAGGAGGAATCTAAGCTGACCCTGGGTCAGCCCACCAGAGTGCATACGGCTCACCGGGTGCAAGCAGTCTTGGAAACGAAAGGGGACAGGTGGATGACAGGGGGAAGGATCACCCAATACCAAGCCCTCCTCCTTGACACTCCAGAAATAAAGTTGAGGGTCTGCCAGACTTTAAATCCAGCAACCT
The DNA here is from genome assembly GCF_963930625.1 of Muntiacus reevesi. Classification (NCBI taxonomy): domain Eukaryota; kingdom Metazoa; phylum Chordata; class Mammalia; order Artiodactyla; family Cervidae; genus Muntiacus; species Muntiacus reevesi. Next base: position 42,436 of record NW_027077935.1, read on the forward strand.
TACTGCCAGATCCCCCTACCTCCCCTCTGGATCACCAATGCATACAAATCACAGACGAGTTATACTCTTCTCGCCGGGACCTATCAGAGACACCTTTATCTGACCCAGAGGAAAACTGGCACACAGATGGCAGCAGTTTTGTCGAAAAGGGAGAGAGGATAGCAGGATATGCTATAGTGAGCCTGGAAGAAACTAAGGAAAGTGGGTCTCTTCCCCCAGACACCTCAGCCCAGAAAGCTGAAAATTTTGCCCTGACAAGAGCTTTGGAGTTAGGAGAAGGAAAGAGGATTAATGTGTGTATGGATTCTAAGTATGCTTTCCTCATTCTGCATGCCCGTGCAGCAATTTGGAAAGAAAGAGGGATGCTCAGTGCCCGAAGCTCTGCTATTAAACACAAAGAGCTCATTCTAAAGCTCCTGGAGGCAGTCAAACTTCCTGCAAAATTAGCTGTCATCCACTGCAAGAGTCACCAAAAGGGGCAAGAAAAAGAGGCTCAGGGAAATAGGAAAGCTGATCAAGAGGCAGGACGAGCTGCCGGGGAAGCTACCTCTGCACTGCTATCTGCCCCCTTTTCCCCAAGGAAACCCTGACTCCAGATTTTACCCCAGGGGGACATTCCCGATATGCTGAGCGGGGCTGGGAGATTGGTTCACATGGGTGGTTTCAGCCTGATCAGGCCCAAATAATACTCCCTGATTCTCAGGTTTAAAACATTACTAACTCCTTACATAAGAGCGCCCATTTTGGAAAAGATAATCTAGAAATCTTGGTTAAGCCTATTCTCTCCCAACCCCAGTTAGCTAAGGTTGTTAAACAGGTCACACAAAATTGTGACACTTGTCTAAAAAAATAATCCAAAAACCAGACCTCCTCTAATTATACCTGTCCAACATCGGGGATCATACCCAGGAGCGGACTGGCAATGCCGCTCCGCATTTAGAATTTACAGCCATGCCCAAGACCCAAGGGTTTTCTTACTTGCTAGTCTTTATTGACACATTCACAGGATGGATCGAAGCGTTCCCTACGGAGACTGAGAGAGCTACAGAAATCTGTAAAGCTCTGCTGAAGGAGATAGTGCCTAGGTTTGGGCTGCTTCGGTCACTTCAGAGTGACAACGGGCCCTCACTTACAGCCACGATACCCCAGAACCTAGCCACATGCTTAGGCATAAAATACCAGCTCGGTTCATCCTGGAGGCCTCAAGCTTCAGGAAAGGTAGAGAGAGCCAACCAGACTCTTAAAAGGGCTCTGGCTAAGCTATGTCAGAAACACATAATAAGTGGACACATATGCTGCCCATAGCCCTCATGAGGCTACGGACATCCCCCAAACGGCCACTATTGTTAAGTCCTTATGAAATGATGTATGGACGACCATTCTGAACTTCTGATTTGTTTCTTGATGAGGATGCCAATACACTCTTAAAACATATAATTGACCTGGGAAGGTTTCAGCAAGAACTCCAACGGTATGGAGAACAAACCACAGGAAGACTTGAAAAATCCCCAGGTAAAGCCAGGGGATCAAGTATCAGTAAAGACCTGGCAAGAAAAAGGGAGTCCAAACCAGCTGTCCGAGAAATGGACAGGGCCATATCAGGTTGTTCTAGTGACTTCAACTGCTGTAAAAGTGAAGGGTCTATCTGCCTGGGTCCACAATTCTAGAATAAAACCCTATGGCCTACAGGAGGGGGAGACAGAAACTGAGACTCCAAAGCCAGAGGACAGCTATTCCTGTGAACCTGTTGAAGATCTCAGGCTCTTGTTCAAGCAGAACCCCATCAATCCTGCCTCAGATAAGTAAAATGCATCATATGATGTTCTTCCTCTTTCTAATCATATCTCCCTGTATGGCTATTGATCTCTCCCTAAACGAGGCATGTTTACTTGCAAACCACACTGCTTCTCAACTCAACCTATGCAGCCCGGGCTGCATCTGCATTAATGACAAAGGTTGGGGGTATGTCCAACCCATCCCAGGGTATCACTATCAAAGGCCCACCCTTCCAGCCGAGCTATGGGCTGTTACTCAGCGCCCCCATGTGGTCGTAATATGGCCTTTTGGGGAAAGGGGAAAAAAAACTTCATGTCTTGGTACCAGCAACAACTGTCTCTATTTACCCCCTGGATGACATCTGCAATCCCACCTGAGCCCTTATCTTCTCTCATGACTAACATCCCCCAAGTGACCTTCCCTATCTCTCTAAAAAGCCACTCCCTAACATGGGTGTCAGTGAGAAATCTAGACGACTCACAATGTGGGGTGACCGTCACTGTTGAAACTGATGGGAAAAACCGGGACAGGCCCTGCAGCTGGGAGACCAGCCGACGCCACCCCCGGCCAGCACGCGCCTGGCCCGGCCCGGGGCGCTTCCCAGACCACGAGGGCCTGGCGAGGCTGCGGGAGCTCTGGAGGGGGTTGGGGAGGGGGGTGGCTTGAGCGGGGAGGACGTCTTGGTGCCCCCCCACCCCCCGCCCCCCACCATCGCGTTCGCTGCTCAGGGTCACGTGGTTCCGGACGAGCGGGGCTTCGGCCCGGGGCCGCGGTCCCCGGAGCCTCCTGCGGGCTTAGGGGCTGCCCAGCCGGGGCCCCAGGCGCCCATCCTGCCGGCTGTGCAAACCCCCTGGAGTGCCTCAGCCCCACCCTGTCCCCAAACCGAGGCCCGCCCTGCCCCCACGCCACGGGCCCAGCACAGGACCTTCCTGAGAGAGCAGACGAGCGACAGCCAGGCACACGGACAGGCACTCGCACGCACTCACGCCAGGTGAGACAGAGGCAGAAAGATTCGAGGGTTCAGAGAGAGACTGGAAGACAGCGTGTGGGCAGGGGGGTCCTCGGGCAGGATGCTGGGCAGCTGCAGAGACCACCCGGCCCTGAGCAGCCAAAGCGATGGGGGCGGGGGGAGGCCACTGAGCATCGGCGGGCCTGGAGAGGCCCAGGGTGGGAGGACACCTGAGATCTCCGCGCTCCGCGCCCCGCCCCACCTCCCCCCAACCCCCTGCACGCATGCCACGCCGGTGCGCTCTGACACTAGCTTCTCTGGAGTTTTGTCACTTGAATTTCTCTCCCTCTGCTCAACTGAGTGATGACAGTGTATTGAACAGCTAGGTCATTTCCAAATAAATTAAGCTTAGTGTTTCACAGGACACCCGGACATGTATGGAGAGACCAGCACGGATGCATGGACACCAACCTTGGTAACTGGACAACCAATGGGAAATTACTGTCTGACTCAGGAGAGAGAAAGAAACCCGAACAGATGGAATGAAATGAACAGAAACACAAGCTTTGCAACTCACACCCTAATTCAATTACCAGAAAATAAACAACACTATAACCATTTTAGAAAAACAATAGACCTCTCCATGACCTTTGGTCGGGTGAGGAGTTCAAACACACAGCAAAAAAAAGCCAACTTTTCCAAGTCGTGAATATGTTAGTTCACACATTGATTTTTACATTGAAATGTGTAACAAATAAACTTAAAATCATTGACTCACTACATACGCATGGAAGTATTTTAAACATAAAATATGTTCTATAGTATTCAGGAAGCACTTGGCACATCTGTAAGTGTATCAGACCCCAAGCTGGAACTTAAAGGAAGAGTCAGGATAGTCTAAAAATGAATCCCTAACTAAAAGGAATACACAGGATTATGTAGATCAAAAAGGTTAAAGAAGAGAAACTAGAAATCAGTCAATAAATGTTTTAGGGTTTAGCCTAGAGTGACTAGCCTCTGCGTTACTTTTTAAATTTTTCATGTTTGCATCTTCCCAATTTTCCATGCTGAGAATAATACTTTCATATCAGTTTCGAGATCAGTCTCACACTAAAGACAGTAAGAGTGGAATAAGAAATAAGAAATGCTTGGGGGGGGGGGAAGAAATGCTTGAACTAAAGGTGGTACTGATGAAATTATTTGCAGGGCAGCCAAGGAGTCACAGATGTAGAGAACAGACTTATGGACACGGGCAGGGGGGAGGAAGGAGAGGGTGAGATGAATGCAGAGGAACATGGAAACATAGTACCATACATTAAAAGAGATGCCAATGCAATTTGCTGTATGACTCAGGGGACTCAAACAGGGGCTCTGCAATGAGCTAGAGGGGTGGAATGGGGAGGAGGAGACGGGAGAGAGGGTCAGGAGGGAGGAGACCTATGTAAACCGGTGGCTCATTCACGTTGATGTTTGGCAACAAAATTCTGTAAAGCAACTATCCTTCAATTGAAAGAAAAAGTCATGTTTGGACTTACCAAACAAGGTCTTGTGTACTTCTAGCATGGCCTTCTGTTTCGGGCTGCCATCCTTAATTCACTCTTCCATATCATTAAACAGACTAATCAACTTTTTGCCAAAAACATCTTGAGCTCCTGCATCATGCTGATCAACTGCCTTCTCACGATCCAGTATAGAATGGAGACCAAAGAAACCTTTTGTCATTTCTTCAAGTGATTGAAGCCACTCTATGTGATTTTAAAAAATAAATGTGGATAAGACGGATATGACCAAAGCAATCTAATGACAATATCTGTGCTTCATTAAAGACTTCTGCAGAGAACTAGTAAATTTTTTGTATAGTATCAGAAGAATTTTTTAAATCCACACCAAGATTTCTTTCACCTCCGCTAGCCATCTAGACAAGGAAAAATGATTTTACCAATCAATGTCCCTAGTTCTGCTCTCTCACCGATTTTTATGCAATATGTGTTACTCAGGCAGGAGACCCTGGTTCAATTCCTGGGTCAGGAAGATCCGCTGTAGAAGGGATAGGCTACCCACTCCAGGATTAGTGGGCTTCCCTTGTGGCTCAGTTGGTAAAGAATCATTCCTCTGTACCAAGAGTAGCTCAACTACTCTCAAAGCAAATACACGACGGTAGTCACTATGCAGGACAAAGATGATTCTGTACATTTATACTACTCGCTCATGAGGTTGACAGAGGTTCTAGATCTGTTACCACATTTTTTTTTTTTAAGTGATATCCGCATGTGCAGGTGAAAGTGGCTCAGTTCGTGCCTGACTCTTTGCGGCCCCAAGGACTACACAGTCCATGGAATTCTCTAGGCCAGAATACTGGAGTGGGTAGCCTATCCCTTCTCCAGGGGATCGTCCCGACCCAGGACTCAAAGCGGGGTCTCCTGCATTGCAGGCAGATTCTTTAGCAACTGAGCTAGTAGGGCTTCCCTGGTGGCTCAGTTGCTAAAGAATATCTGCATAACTGTCTATCGATTTGGAATTAGCAATCTGTCTGTGAGCAGGGCCGGTCATAAGCAGCTTCTGTGAGAAAACAGAAGCATGTCTGCCTGACTTGCTTCTCTGGGGAGCTTTCACTGTTCTTGCGCTAGTGCACATGGCAAGTTTCTAAGTGAGAAAGTAATGGCTATTATCACGGCTGGCCACTGAGGTATTTAATGGCAGAGGCAATCCCAGGTCTGCCAAGCAGTAGCCACCACGAAATCAGCTATTGTCATTGTAGCCAAGTTCCGTGAATTTGTGGTGTTATTTGTTGTGTTCTTCAAGAAGATGCCTTCGCCCTGCCAGTAAGACATATTTCCATAACACACAGCCATGCACTCAATCGATGTGCATCCTCCAGTAAAGCCCAGCCCCGATGTCTTAGAGGAGCCTCTCTGCCCATTGTCATAAGCCAGTCTAATTTTGTGTGAGACCGTGAAAACTCAGTGTCTTTATTACGCTTGTGCTTCTGACGGGAGGTCTGAGAAGGCACTTCTGAAGGTTTATTCCTACCAGTCGTTGTCATATTTATCGAGTCTTTATTTTATATTTTTTTCTTATTTTTTACTTCTACCAGTATCTTGCTACCAGCCCGTCTCCCTCCACCTTCGTGCACACACGGTCAGTCATGGAATCCCGTGGACTTCAGCCCACCAGACTCCTCTGCCCATGGATTTTTCCAGGCAAGAATACTGGAGTGGGTTGCCATTTCCTTCTCCATGTATGGAGTCTTTAAAAACTCCATCACTGAGGTGTTGCTTCTCCACTTGTACATGCCCTTCCTCCCTAAGTGCAGTAGAAGTCATCCCCACTTCCCAACATGTCTGTCTTCCGTCCTCTGGAGTATATATTGCTTGAGCTTACCACAGCGTCACGATATTCTAGAAACCCTTCTGATTGCAGTCTCTTTGGGAGGTTACAAGTGCTTCAAACCTCAGAATTTTACAAAGCACTTTTTACGACCTCAGCGGAAAGGGAAGTCAACATTCAGTGACAGTCACAGGCTTCCATGGCGTGGACTTGATTATGGGCTGTGCTTTCATAATCATCGTGTTTCAGATACCAACTAAGATGTCACTGAGAAATTTTTTTCTTTCTCATCATTGTATCTTTCATGTTTATTTAGATATATTATGGGTTTTCCTATATATCTTCCCTTAGGGATGAGGGTCTTAAGTCAGTAGAACTTACTACAACTGATTTCCAGTTAGCTGTGTTAGGACAGGAAAAAGAATGACCAGCTGCTGGATTCTTAAGATTATGTATGAAAATATGATTCGTTTTACTGTGTGAAGTCATCCGATTCTAACTTTCTGAAGTAGGCATTCAGAAAAATAAAAAAAAATCTCCTAACTACTAGGCGGTCTCCCATCCAAGTACTGACCAGGCCCGACCCTGCTCAGTTTCCCAGATCTCAGGAGAGAGGGCATGTTCAGGGTGGTATGGCCTTAGACCGAGGTGGCTGCCAGGCGCCCCAGGAGCCCCGCGTTGCGCCTCCCTTGCGGTCTGACCTGCCGGTCGGGCCTGGGGCTGCAGTTCTCCAGCGCGCGCGCGCTGCACTTGAGCCGCACGACCCGCGACTGGATTCCGGTCGGCCTGAGCCTGCAGCTCGGAGGCCAGCGGAGGGCGTCCCTTCTCCGCACACCGCGAGCCCAGGCCAGCACCCGTCTGGCTCGGCCGGCCGGGGCCTGGCATGCCTGCGGAACCTGGGGTGGGGGGAGGGGGGTTGGGCAGAGCAGCGAGGACATCTCGGTGCCCCCTCACCCCCTGTAAACCACCATCCTGTTCGCTGCTCAGGGTCAGGTGGCTCAGGACGAGCGGGGCTTCGGCCCGGGTCCGCGGTCCCCGGAGCCTCCTGGGGCTTAGGGGCAGCCAAGCCGGGGCCCCAGGCACCCGTCCTGCCGGCTGCGCAAACCCCCTGGAGCACCTCAGCCCCGTCTTTTCAGCCTACCGAGGCCCGCCCTGCCCCCACGCCGCGGGCCCAGCACAGGACCTTCCTGGAAGAGCAGACGAGCGACAGCAAGGGACACGGACAGGCACTCGCACGCACCCACGCCAGGTGAGACAGAGGCAGGAAGAGTCGAGGGTTCAGAGAGAGACTGGAAGACAGCGTGTGGGCAGGGGGGGCCTCGGGCAGGATGCCAGGCAGCTGCAGAGACCACCCGGCCCTGAGCAGCCAAAGCGATGGGGGCGGGTGGAGGCCACTCAGCAGCGGCGGACCTGGAGAGGCCCATGTTGGGAGGACACCTGAGACCTCCGCGCTCCGCGCACCGCCCCCTCCCCCCAACCCCCTGCACGCATGCCACGCCGGGGCGCTCTGACACTAGCTTCTCTGGAGTTTTGTCACTTGAATTTCTCTCCCTCTGCTCAACTGAGTGATGACAGTGTATTGAACAGCTAGGTCATTTCCAAATAAATTAAGCTTAGTGTTTCACAGGACACCCGGACATGTATGGAGAGACCAGCACAGATGCATGGACACCAACCTTGGTAACTGGACAACCAATGGGAAATTACTATCTGACTCAGGAGAGAGAAAGAAACCCGAACAGATGGAATGAAATGAACAGAAACACAAGCTTTGCAACTCACACCCTAATTCAATTACCAGAAAATAAACAACACTATAACCATTTTAGAAAAACTATAGACCTCTCCATGACCTTTGGTCGGGTGAGGAATTCAAACACATACCAAAAAAATGCCAACTTTTCCAAGTCGTGAATATGTTAGTTCACACATTGACTTTTACATGGAAATTTGTAATAAATAAACTTAAAATCATTGACTCACTACATAAACATGGAAGCATTTAAAACATAAAATATGTTCTATAGTATTCAGGAAGCACTTGGCACATCTCTAAGTGTATCAGACCCAAAACTGGAACGTAGTGGAAGAGTCAGGATAGTCTAAAAATGAATCCCTAACTAAAAGGAACACACAGGATTACTGTAGATAAAAAAGGTTAAAGAAGAGAAGCTAGAAATCAGTCAATAAATGTCTTAGGGGTTAGCTTAGAGTGACTAGACTCTGCGTGACTCTTTAAATTTTTCATGTTTGCAGCTTCCAAATTTTCCATGGTGAGAATAATACTTTCGCCTCGAAACCAGAGTGACTTGGGGACACAAAGGTAGAAGTCGATAATTTTCTTTGCCTATGTCTGAATATTTACAGTCAGAGGTAGAAAAGGAGGAGTCTGTCCCTTGTCTAGATGATGTCAATCCCCAGGTGTGGGATGTCTCCAGCCCTGGTTTAGCCATAAATATTCCAACAGTAAAGATTTCTCTGAGACCAAATGCTCCCTAGCCCTGGAAAAGAAAATATCCCTTAAAACCAGAAGCTCTTGAGGGTCTTAGACCATTAGTTAACAAATACCGAGATACTGGAACTCGAATCAGCTGTGAGTCCCCCTGCAACACCCCAATCTTGCCCGTTCAAAAACCAGATGGATCTTACCGATTCGTCCAGGATCTAAGAGCTGTTAATAAAGCTGTGGTTCCCATCCACCCCATAGTCCCAAACCCATATACCCTCCTATCCCAAGTCCCAGGTCATGCCAAGTACTTCTCAGTCTTTGACCTTCAAGTTGCTTTCTTTTGCATTCCTCTCCATCCTGAATCCCAAAAACTCTTTGCTTTTGAGTGGCGGGACTTGGAAACAAGGGAGACAATACAACTCTCGACTGGACTCGACTACCCCAAGGGTTTAGGGACAGCCCTCATATCTTCGGGACTTCCTCGGGGAGAGAACTAAGGGAATTAACTTTAACAAACAGTAGTCTAATACAGTATGTGGATGACTTGCTCATAGATAGGCCAGATTTTACCAGCTATCAAATGGACACTATTTAAAACGCTAATTTTCCTGTATGAAAAGGGTTATCGAGTATCCCCCAAGTAGGCTCAGATTAGCTTAACCCAAGTAAAATACCTTGGATTAATCATTATGGAGAGGAAAAGAATGCCTGACCCCGAGGGCAGATCCCTCATCTTAAATAGCCCGTACCCCCAAACAAAACAACAGCTTAGGGGATTTTTAGGAAGGACCGGGTTTGGCAGGATCTGGATTCCTAATTATGGCAATCTGGCCAGATCCCTATATGAAAATTTAAGGGGGAAAGAGGAAGAGCCACTCGACTGGCATGAGACCTGCAAGGTGGCCTTTAATGCCCTAAAAGAGTCCATCACTACAGCCCCAGCTTTAGGCCTCCCCAACCTGGAGAAGCCTTTTAGACTCTATGTTTCTGGAAGGACAGGAACTGCTCTTGGGGTGTTAGAGCAGATGATGGGGCCCGTATTACAACCTGTGGCTTATCTCTGAAAATAACTAGATGAGGTGGCCAGAGGGTGGCCCACGTGCCTCCGTGCAATAGCAGCCATCGCTTTTATGGATAAGGAGGCATCTAAGCTGACCCTGGGTCAGCCCACCACAGTGTATACGCCTCACCGGGTGCAAGCAGTCTTGGAAACGAAAGGGGACAGGTGGATGACAGGGGGAAGGATCACCCAATACCAAGCCCTCCTCCTTGACACTCCAGAAATAAAGTTGAGGGTCTGCCAGACTTTAAATCCAGCAACCTTACTGCCAGATCCCCCTACCTCCCCTCTGGATCACCAATGCATACAAATCACAGACGAGTTATACTCTTCTCGTCGGGACCTATCAGAGACACCTTTATCTGACCCAGAGGAAAACTGGCACACAGATGGCAGCAGTTTTGTAGAAAAGGGAGAGAGGAAAGCAGGATAAGCTGTAGTGAGCCTGGAAGAAACTAAGGAAAGTGGGTCTCTTCCCCCAGACACCTCAGCCCAGAAAGCTGAACTTTTTGCCGTGACAAGAGCTTTCGAGTTAGGAGAAGGAAAGAGGATTAATGTGTGTATGGACTCTAAGTATGCTTTCCTCATTCTGCATGCCCGTGCAGCAATTTGGAAAGAAAGAGGGATGCTCAGTGCCCGAAGCTCTGCTATAAAACACAAAGAGCTCATTCTCAGGCTCCTGGAGGCAGTCAAACTTCCTGCAAAATTAGCTGTCATCCACTGCAAGAGTCACCAAAAGGGGCAAGAAAAAGAGGCTCAGGGAAATAGGAAAGCTGATCAAGAGGCAGGACGAGCTGCCGGGGAAGCTACCTCTGCCACTGCTATCTGCCCCCTTTTCCCCAAGGAAACCCTGACTCCAGATTTTATCCCAGGGGGACATTCCCGATATGCTGAGCGGGGCTGGGAGATTGGGTCACATGGGTGGTTTCAGCCTGATCAGGCCCAAATAATACTCCCTGATTCTCAGGTTTAAAACATTACTAACTCCTTACATAAGAGCGCCCATTTTGGAGAAGATAATCTAGAAATCTTGCCTAAGCCTATTCTCTCCCATCCCCAGTTAGCTAAGGTTGTTAAACAGGTCACACAAAATTGTGACACCTGTCTAAAAAATAACCCAAAAACCAGACCTCCTCTAATTACACCTGTCCAACATCGGGGATCATACCCAGGAGCGGACTGGCAAGTAGAATTTACAGCCATGCCCAAGACCCAAGAGTTTTCTTACTTGCTAGTCTTTATTGACACATTCACAGGATGGATCGAAGCGTTCCCTACTGAGACAGAGAGAGCTACAGAAGTCTGTAAAACTCTGCTGAAGGAGATAATGCCTAGGTTTGGGCTGCCTCGGTCACTTCAGAGTGACAACGGGCCCTCACTTACAGCCACGATACCCCAGAACCTAGCCGCATGCTTAGGCATAAAATACCAGCTCCGCTCATCCTGGAGGCCTCAAGCTTCAGGAAAGGTAGAGAGAGCCAACCAGACTCTTAAAAGGGCTCTGGCTAAGCTATGTCAAGAAAGACATAATAAGTGGACACATATGCTGCCCATAGCCCTCATGAGGCTACGGACATCCCCCAAACGGCCACTATTGTTAAGTCCTTATGAAATGATGTATGGACGTCCATTCTTAACTTCTGATTTGTTTTTTGACGAGGATGCCAATACACTCTTAAAACATATAATTGACCTGGGAAGCTTTCCACAAGAACTCCAACGGTATGGAGAACAAACCACAGGAAGACTTGAAAAATCCCCAGGTAAAGCCAGGGGATCAAGTATCAGTAAATACCTGGCAAGAAAAAGAGAGTCCAAACCAGCTGTCCGAGAAATGACCAGGGCCATATCAGGTTGTTCTAGTGACTTCAACTGCTGTAAAAGTGAAGGGTCTATCTGCCTGGGTCCACAATTCTAGAATAAAACCCTATGGCCTACAGGAGGGGGAGACAGAAACTGAGACTCCAAAGCCAGAGGACAGCTATTCCTGTGAACCTGTTGAAGATCTCAGGCTCTTGTTCAAGCAGAACCCCATCAATCCTGCCTCAGTTAAGTAAAATGCATCATATGATGTTCTTCCTCTTTCTAATCATATCTCCCTGTATGGCTATTGATCTCTCCCTAAACGAGGCATGTTCACTTGCAAACCACACTGCTTCTCAACTGAACCTAAGCAGCCCGGGCTGCATCTGCATTAATGACAAAGGTTGGGGGTATGTCCAACCCATCCCAGGGTATCACTATCAAAGGCCCACCCTTCCAGCCGAGCTATGGGCTGTTACTCAGCGCCCCCATGTGGTCGTAATATGGCCTTTGGGAAAAGGGGGAAAAAAAACTTCATGTCTTGGTACCAGCAACAACTGTCTCTATTTACCCCCTGGATGACATCTGCAATCCAACCTGAGCCCTTATTTTCTCTCATGACTAACATCCCCCAAGTGACCTTCCCTATCTCTCTAAAAAGCCACTCCCTAACAGGGGTGTTAGTGAGAAATCTAGAGGACTCACAATGTGGGGTGACCGTCACTGTTGAAACTGATGGGAAAAACCGGGACAGGCCCTGCAGCTGGGAGACCAGCCGACGCCACCCCCGGCCAGCACTCGCCTGGCCCGGCCCGGGGCGCTTCCCGGACCCCGAGGGCCTGGCGAGGCTGCGGGAACTCTGGCAGGGTTTGGGGAGGGGGTGGCTTGAGCGGGGAGGACGTCTCGGTGCCCCCCCACCCCCCGCCCCCCACCATCCCGTTCGCTGCTCAGGGTCACGTGACTCCGGACGAGCGGGGCATCGGCCCGGGGCCGCGGTCCCCGGAGCTTCCTGCGGGCTTAGGGGCAGCCCAGCCGGGGCCCCAGGCGCCCATCCTGCCAGCTGTCAAACCCCCTGGACTGCCTCAGCCCCACCCTGTCCCCAAACCGAGACCCGCCCTGCCCCCACGCCACGGACCCAGCACAGGACCTTCCTGAGAGAGCGGACGAGCGACAGCCAAGCACACGGACAGGCACTCGCACGCACCCACGCCAGGTGAGACAGAGGCAGAAAGAGACGAGGGTTCAGAGAGACACCGGAAGACGGCGTGTGGGCGGGGGGGCCTCGGGCAGGATGCCGGGCAGCTGCAGAGACCACCCGGCCCTGAGCAGCAAACGCGATGGGGGCGGGGGGAGGCTGCCGAGCAGAGGCAGGCCTGGAGAGGCCCAGGTTGGGAGGGCACCTGAGATATCCGCGGTCCGCGCCCCTCCCACCCCAACCCCATGAACGCACGTCCCACTCCGACAAAAGTTTCTCCGGAGTTTGATCACCTGAATTTCTATCCTTGTGCTCAACTGAGTGATGACAGTATATTGCACAGCTAGGTCATTTCCAAATAAATTAAGCTTAGTGTTTCACAGGACACCCGGACATGAATGCAGAGACGAGCACGGATGCATGGACACCAACCTTGGTAACTGGACAACCAATGGGATATTACTGTCTGACTCAGGAGAAAGATAGAAAGCCCAACAGATGGAAAAAATGAACAGAAACACAAACTTTGCAACTCACACCCCAATTCAATTACCGAAAAAAACAACAACACTATAACCATTTTAGAAAAACAATAGACCTCTCCATGACCTTTGGTCCGGTGAGGAATTCTTACACACAACAAAAAAAGCCACCTTTTCCAAATCGAGAATATCTTATTTCACACATTGATTTTACAATGAAATGTGTAACAAATAAACTTAAAATCATTGACTCACTACATACGCATGGAAGTATTTTAAACATAAAATATGTTCTATAGTATTCAGGAAGCACTTGGCACATCTGTAAGTGTATCAGACCCCAAACTGGAACTTAATGGAAGAGTCAGGATTGTCTAAAAATGAATCCCTAACTAAAAGGAATACACAGGATTACGTAGATCAAAAAGGTTAAAGAAGAGAAACTAGAAATCAGTCAATAAATGTTTTAGGGTTTAGCCTAGAGTGACTAGCCTCTGCGTTACATTTTAAATTTTTCATGTTTGCATCTTCCAAATTTTCCATGCTGAGAATAATACTTTCATATCAGTTTCGAGATCAGTCTCACACTAAAGACAGTAAGAGTGGAATAATAAATAAGAAATGCTTGGGGGGGGGGGGGAAGAAATGCTTGAACTAAAGGTGGTACTGATGAAATTATTTGCAGGGCAGCCAAGGAGTCACAGATGTAGAGAACAGACTTATGGACACGGGCAGGGGGGTGGAAGGAGAGGGTGAGATGAATGCAGAGGAACATGGAAACATAGTACCATACGTTAAAAGAGATGCCAATGCAATTTGCTGTATGACTCAGGGAACTCAAACAGGGGATCTGCAACAAGCTAGAGGGGTGGAACTGGGAGGAGGAGATGGGAGAGAGCTTCAGGAGGGAGGCGACATATGTACACATGTGGCTCATTCACGTTGATGTTTGGCAACAAAATTCTGTAAAGCAACTATCCTTCAATTGAAAGAAAAAGTCATGTTTGGACTTACCAAACAAGGTCTTGTGTACTTTAAGCATGGCCTTCTGTTTCGTGCTGCCATCCTTAATTCATTCCTCCATATCATTAAACAGACTAGTCAAGTTTGTCCCAAAAAATCTTGAGCTCCTGCATCATGCTGATCAACTGCCTTCTCTCGATCCAGTATAGAATGGAGACCAAAGAAACCTTTTGTCGTTTCTTCAAGTGACTGAAGCCACTCTATGTGATTTTAAAAAATAAATGTGGATAAGACGGATATGACCAAAGCAATCTAATGACAATATCTGTGCTTCATTAAAGACTTCTGCAGAGAACTAGTACATTTTTTGTATAGTATCAGAAGAATTTTTTAAATCCACACCAACATTTCTTTCGCCTCCGCTAGCCATCTAGACAAGGAAAACTGATTTTACCAATCAATGTCCCTAGTTCTGCTCCCTCACCGATTTTTACCCAATATGTGTTACTCTGGCAGGAGACCGTGGTTCAATTCCTGGGTCAGGAAGATCCACTGGAGAATGGATAGGCTACCCACTCCAGGATTAGTGGGCTTCCCTTGTGGCTCAGTTGGTAAAGAATCATTCCTCTGTACCAAGAGTAGCTCAACTCCTCTCAAAGCAAATACAGGATGGTAGTAACTATGCAGGACAAAGCTGATTCTGTACATTTATACTACTCGCTCATGAGCTTGACAGAGGTTCTAGATCTGTTACCACATTTTTTTTTTTTTTAAGTGATATCCGCATGTGCAGGTGAAAGTGGCTCAGTTCGTGCCTGACTCTTTGCGGCCCCAAGGACTACACAGTCCATGGAATTCTCTAGGCCAGAATACTGGAGTGGGTAGCCTATCCCTTCTCCAGGGGATCTTCCCGACCCAGGACTGAAAGTGGGGTCTCCTGCGTTGCAGGCAGATTCTTTAGCAACTGAGCTAGTAGGGCTTCCCTGGTGGCTCAGTTGCTAAAGAATATCTGCATAACTGTCTATCCACTTGGCATTAGCAATCTGTCTGTGAGCAGGGCCGGTCATAAGCAGCTTCTGTGAGAAAACAGAAGCATGTCTGCCTGACTTGCTTCTCTGGGGAGCTTTCACTGTTCTTGCGCTAGTGCACATGGCAAGTTTCTAATTGAGATAGTAATGACTATTATCACAGGTGGACAATGAGGTACTTAATGGCAGAGGCAATCCCAGCTCTGCCCATCAGTAGCCATCACGAAATCAGCTATTGTCATTGTAGCCAAGTTCCGTGAATTTGTGGTGTTATTTGCTGTGTTCTTCAAGAAGATGCCTTCGCCCTGCCAGTAAGACATAATTCCATAACACACAGCCATGCACTCAATCAATGTGCATCCTCCAGTAAATCCCAGCCCCGATGTCCTAGAGGAGCCTCTCTGCCCATTGTCATAAGCCAGTCTAATTTTGTGTGAGACCGTGAAAACTCAGTGTCTTTATTACGCTTGTGCTTCTGACGGGAGGTCTGAGAAGGCACGTGTGAAGGTTTATTCCTACCAGTCGTTGTCATATTTATCGAGTCTTTATTTTATATTTTTTCTTATTTTTTACTTCTACAAGTTTCTTGCTACCAACCCGTCTCCCTCCACCCTCGTGCACACACGGTCAGTCATGGAATCCCGTGGACTTCAGCCTGCCAGACTCCTCTGCCCATGGATTTTTCCAGGGAAGAATACTGCAGTGGATTGCCATTTCCTTCTCCATGTATGGAATCTTTAATGATTCAATCACTGAGGTGTTGCTTCTCCACTTGTACATGCCCTTCCTCCCTAAGTGCATTAGAAGTCATCCCCACTTCCCAACATGTCTGTCTTCCGTCCTCTGGAGTATATATTGCTTGAGCTCACCACAGCGTCACGATATTTTCGAAACCCTTCTGATTGCAGTCTCTTCGGGAGGTTACAAGTACTTCAAACCTCAGAATTTTACAAAGCACTTTTTACGACCTCAGCTGAAAGGGAAGTCAACACTCAGTGAAAGTCACAGGCTTCCATGGCCTGGACTTGATTATGGGCTGTACTTTCATAATCACCGTGTTTCCGATACCAACTAAGATGTCACTGAGAAATTTTTTTCTTTCTCATCATTGTATCTTTCATGTTTATTTAGATATATTATGGGTATTACTACATATCTTCCCTTAGGGATGAGGGTCTTAAGTCAGTAGAACTTACTACAACTGATTTCCAGTTAGCTGTGTTAGGACAGGAAAAAGAATGACCAGCTACTGGATTCTTAAGATTATGTATGAAAATATGATTCGTTTCACTGTGTGAAGTCATCCAATTCTAACTTTCTGAAGTAGGAACTCAGAAAAATAAAAAAAAATAGCCTAACTACTAGGCGGTCTCCCATCCAAGTACTGACCAGGCCCGACCCTGCTCAGTTTCCCAGATCACAGGAGAGAGGGCACGTTCAGGGTGGTATGGCCTTAGGCCGAGGTGGCTGCCAGGCGCCCCAGGAGCCCCGCGTTGCGCCTCCCTTGCGGTCTGACCTGCCGGTCGGGCCTGGGGCTGCAGTTCTCCAGCGCGCGCGCTGCACTTGAGCCGCACGACCAGCGACTGGACTCCGGCCGGCCAGAGCCTGCAGCTCGGCGGCCAGCGGAGGGCGCCCCCGCTCCGCACACCGCGAGCCCAGGCCAGCACCCGTCTGACAAGGCCGGCCGGGGCCTGGCGTGCCTGCGTAACCTGGGGTGGGGGGAGGGGGGGTGGGCAGAGCAGCGAGGACATCTCGGTGCCCCCTCACCCCCTGTCACCCACCATCCCGTTCGCTGCTCAGGGTCAGGTGGCTCCAGACGAGCGGGGCTTCGGCCCGGGTCCGCGGTCCCCGGAGCCTCCTGGGGCTTAGGGGCAGCCCAGCCGGGTCCCCAGGCGCCCGTCCTGCCGGCTCCGCAAACCCCCTGGAGCGCCTCAGCCCCGTCTTTTCGCCCTACCGAGGCCCGCCCTGCCCCCACGCTGCGGGCCCAGCACAGGACATTCCTGGGAAAGCAGGCGAGCGACAGCCAGGCACACGGACAGGCACTCGCACGCACCCACGCCAGGTGAGACAGAGGCAGAAAGAGTCGAGGGTTCAGAGAGAGACTGGAAGACAGCGTGTGGGCAGGGGGGGCCTCGGGCAGGATGCCGGGCAGCTGCAGAGACCACCCGGCCCTGAGCAGCAAAAGCGATGGGGGCGGGGGGAGACCACTGAGCAGCGGCGGACCTGGAGAGGCCCAGGGTGGGAGGACACCTGAGACCTCCGCGCTCCGCGCACCGCCCCCTCCCCCCAACCCCCTGCACGCATGCCACGCCGGGGCGCTCTGACACTAGCTTCTCTGGAGTTTTGTCACTTGAATTTCTCTCCCTCTGCTCAACTGAGTGATGACAGTGTATTGAACAGCTAGGTCATTTCCAAATAAATTAAGCTTAGTGTTTCACAGGACACCCGGACATGTATGGAGAGACCAGCACGGATGCATGGACACCAACCTTGGTAACTGGACAACCAATGGGAAATTACTGTCTGACTCAGGAAAGAGAAAGAAACCCGAAGGGATGGAATGAAATGAACAGAAAAACAAGCTTTGCAACTCACACCCTAATTCAATTACCAGAAAATAAACAACACTATAACCATTTTAGAAAAACAATAGACCTCTCCATGACCTTTGGTCGGGTGAGGAGTTCAAACACACAGCAAAAAAAAGCCAACTTTTCCAAGTCGTGAATATGTTAGTTCACACATTGACTTTTACATTGAAATGTGTAACAAATAAACTTAAAATCATTGACTCACTACATAAGCATGGAAGTATTTTAAACATAAAATATGTTCTCTAGTGTTCAGGAAGCACTTGGCACATCTCTAAGTGTATCAGACCCAAAACTGGAACGTAGTGGAAGAGTCAGGATAGTCTAAAAATGAATCGCTAACTAAAAGGAACACACAGGATTACTGTAGATAAAAAAGGTTAAAGAAGAGAAGCTAGAAATCAGTCAATAAATGTGTTTGGGTTTAGCTTAGAGTGACTAGCCTCTGCGTGACTCTTTAAATTTTTCATGTTTGCAGCTTCCAAATTTTCCATGGTGAGAATAATACTTTCGCCTCCAAACCAGAGTGACTTGGGGACACAAAGGTAGAAGTCGATAATTTTCTTTGCCTATGTCTGAATATTTACAGTCAGAGGTAGAAAAGGAGGAGTCTGTCCCTTGTCTAGATGATGTCAATCCCCAGGTGTGGGATGTCTCCAGCCCTGGTTTAGCCATAAATCTTCCACCAGTAAAGATTTCTCTGAGACCAAATGCTCCCTAGCCCTGGAAAAGACAATATCCCTTAAAACCAGAAGCTCTTGAGGGTCTTAGACCATTAGTTAACAAATACCGAGATACTGGAACTCGAATCAGCTGTGAGTCCCCCTGCAACACCCCAATCTTGCCCGTTCAAAAACCAGATGGATCTTACCGATTCGTCCAGGATCTAAGAGCTGTTAATGAAGCTGTGGTTCCCATCCACCCCATAGTCCCAAACCCATATACCCTCCTATCCCAAGTCCCAGGAAATGCCAAGTACTTCTCAGTCTTGGACCTTCAAGGTGCTTTCTTTTGCATTCCTCTCCATCCTGAATCCCAAAAACTCTTTGCTTTTGAGTGGCGGGACTTGGAAACAAGAGAGACCATACAACTCTCGACTGGACTCACTACCCCAAGGGTTTAGGGACAGCCCTCATATCTTCGGGACTTCCTCGGGGAGAGAACTAAGGGAATTAAATTTAACAAACAGTAGTCTAATACAGTATGTGGATGACTTGCTCATAGCTAGGCCAGATTTTACCAGCTCTCAAATGGACACTATTTAAAACGTTAACTTTCCTGTAGGAAAAGGGTTATAGAGTATCCCCCAAGTAGGCTCAGATTAGCTTAACCCAAGTAAAATACCTTGCATTTATAATTACGGAGAGAAAAAGAATGCCTGACCCCGAGGGGAGATCCCTCATCTTAAATACCCCGTACCCCCAAACAAAACAACAGCTTAGGGGATTTTTAGGAAGGACCGCGTTTTGCAGGATCTGGATTCCTAATTATGGCAATCTGGCCAGACCCCTATATGAGAATTTAAGGGGGAAAGAGGAAGAGCCACTCGACTGGCATGAGACCTGCAAGGTGGCATTTAATGCCCTAAAAGAGTCCATCACTACAGCCCCAGCTTTAGGCCTCCCCAACCTGGAGAAGCCTTTTAGACTCTATGTTTCTGGAAGGACAGGAACTGCTCTTGGGGTGTTAGAGCAGATGATGGGGCCCGTATTACAACCTGTGGCTTATCTCTGAAAATAACTAGATGAGGTGGCCAGAGGGTGGCCCGCGTGCCTCCGGGCAATAGCAGCCATCGCTCTTATGGATAAGGAGGCATCTAAGCTGACCCTAGGTCAGCCCACCACAGTGTATACGCCTCACCGGGTGCAAGCAGTCTTGGAAACGAAAGGGGACAGGTGGATGACAGGGGGAAGGATCACCCAATACCAAGCCCTCCTCCTTGACACTCCAGAAATAAAGTTGAGGGTCTGCCAGACTTTCAATCCAGCAACCTTACTGCCAGATCCCCCACTTTCCCTCTGGAACACCAATGCATACAAATCACAGACGAGTTATACTCTTCTCACCGGGACATATCAGAGACACCTTTATCTGACCTAGAGCAAAACTGGTACACATATGGCAGCAGTTTTGTAGAAAAGGGAGAGAGGAAAGCAGGATATGGTGTAGCGAGCCTGGAAGAAACTAAGGAAAGTGGGTCTCTTCCCCCAGACACCTCAGCCCAGAAAGCTGAACTTTTTCCCTGACAAGAGCTTTGCAGTTAGGCGAAGGAAAGAAGATTATTGTGTATATGGACTCTAAGTATGCTTTCCTCATTCTGCATCCCCATGCAGCAATTTGGAAAGAAAAAGAGCTGCTCAGTGCCCGAAGGTCTCCTATTGAACACAAAGAGCTCATTCTCAGGCTCCTGGAGGCAGTCAAACTTCTGCAAAATTAGCTGTCATCCACTGCAAGAGTCACCAAAAGGGGCAAGAAAAAGAGGCTCAGGGAAATAGGAAAGCTGATCAAGAGGCAGGACGAGCTGCCGTGGAAGCTACCTCTGCCACTGCTATCTGCCCCCTTTTCCCCAAGTAAACCCTGACTCCAGATTTTACCCCAGGGGGACATTCCCGATATGCTGAGCAGAGCTGGGAGATTGGGTCACATGGGTGGTTTCAGCCTGATCAGGCCCAAATAATACTCCCTGATTCTCAGGTTTAAAACATTACTAACTCCTTACATAAGAGCGCCCATTTTGGAAAAGATAATCTAGAAATCTTGCTTAATCCTATTCTCTCTCATCCCCAGTTAGCTAAGGTTGTTAAACAGGTCACACAAAATTGTGACACCTGTCTAAAAAATAACCCAAAAACCAGACCTCCTCTAATTACACCTGTCCAACATCGGGGATCATACCCATGAGCGGACTGGCAAGTAGAATTTACAGCCATGCCAAAGACCCAAGGGTTTTCTTATTTGCTAGTCTTTATTGACACATTCACAGGATGGATCGAAGCATTCCCTACTGAGACAGAGAGAGCTACAGAAGTCTGTAAAGCTCTGCTGAAGGAGATAGTGCCTAGGTTTGGGCTGCCTCGGTCACTTCAGAGTGACAATGCGCCCTCATTTACAGCCACGATATCCCAGAACCTAGCCGCATGCTTAGGCATTAAATACCGGCTCCGCTCATCCTGGAGGCCTCAAGCTTCAGGAAATGTAGAGAGAGCCAACCAGACTCTTAAAAGGGCTCTGGCTAAGCTATGTCAAGAAACACATAGTAAGTGGACACATAGGCTACCCATAGCCCTCATGAGGGTACGGATATCCCCCAAACGGCCACTATTGTTAATTCCTTACGAAATGATGTATGGAGTTCCATTCTTAACTTCTGATTTGTTTTTTGACGAGGATGCCAATACACTCTTAAAACATATATTTGACCTGGGAAGGTTTCAACAAGAACTCCAACGGTATGGAGAACAGGTCCTCCCTAAACCACAGGAAGACTTGAAAAATCCCCAGGTAAAGCCAGGGGATCAAGTATCAGTAAAGACCTGGCAAGAAAAAGGGAGTCCAAACCAGCTGTCCGAGAAATGGCCAGGGCCATATCAGGTTGTTCTAGTGACTTCAACTGCTGTAAATGTGAAGGGTCTATCTGCCTGGGTCCACAATTCTAGAATAAAACCCTATGGCCTACAGGAGGGGGAGACAGAAACTGAGACTCCAAAGCCAGAGGACAGCTATTCCTGTGAACCTGTTGAAGATCTCAGGCTCTTGTTCAAGCAGAACCCCATCAATCCTGCCTCAGATAAGTAAAATGCATCATATGATGTTCTTCCTCTTTCTAATCATATCTCCCTGTATGGCTATTGATCTCTCCCTAAACGAGGCATGTTCACTTGCAAACCACACTGCTTCTCAACTCAACCTAACCAGCCCGTGCTGGATTTGCATTAATAGCAAAGGTTGGGGGTATGGCTTCTTCCCTCAAGCCTCATGAATCAGTCTCTGGTACCTTCAAACTCTTCTGCAGCTTCCTCACCTCTCTCAGCCTTCAGAGAACTGAAGAGACTTACGAGAGTTTTGAGGCTTCCCTTGTAGCTCAGTCGGTAAATCTGCCCTCAATGCGGGAGACCCGGGTTCAATCCCTGTGTCATGAAGATCCACTGGAGAAGGAAATGCCAACCACTCCCAGTACTCTTGTCCGGAGAATCCCACAGACATAGGAGCCTGGCAGGCCACTGTCCATGGGGTTGCAGAGAGTCAGATGCGACTTCATGACTAAATCATCATCAGGGTTTGCTCAAGATTTGGCTTTGGCTTAAGGGTCATTCAAACTTTTTCCGCATCATCAATAAGGTTGTTTCACTTTCTTATTATTCCTGTGTTCACGAAATAGCCCTTTTACTTTCAAGAACTTTTCTTTTGCACTCACAACTTGACTAACCAGCACAGAGTTCTTGTTGTCAGCCTATCTTGGCTGTCAACACACTTTCCTCCCTAAGCTCATAATCATTTCTAGCTTTTGGTTTCAAGTAAGAGATACGCAACTCTGCCTTTCACTTGAACACCTGGTGCCTCAGATGGTAAAGAATCTGACCCAATGCAGTAGGCTGGGGTTTGATCCCTTGGTCAGGAGGATCCCCCAGAGAGGGAAATGGCAACCCACTCCAGTATTCTTACCTGCAGAACTCCATGGACAGAGAAGCCTGGCGAGCTACAATCCAGGGGTCACAAAGAGTTGGATAGAACTGAGTGACAAACACACATACACTCAGAGGTCACTGCAGGGTTATTAACTGCCCTAATTTCAATACTGCTGAGTCTCAGGGAATAGGGAGACCTGAGGAGAAGGAGAGAGATAGGGAATGGCTGGCTGGTGGGGCAGTCAGAACACACATATTTTACTAAGATCACTGCACTATCTCCTGTGGGCACGGTTCATGGTTACAATTAATTACAAACTCCGAAACAATGACAACAGTATTATCAAAAGTCACCGATCACAGCTCACTCTAAGAAATAACAATGAAAAAGTGTGAAATACTGCGAGAATCACCAAACTGACACAGAGACCCAGAGTGTGCAAATGCTACTGGAAAGATGACGGACACCCTCAGTGCAGGGCTGCCGCAGAACTTCAGTTTCCAAAAACTGAATTTGCAGGTACAATAAAACACGGTCTACTTGTATGCTAAAGTATCGACAATGGGCATTTTGTCAAACAGTTTAAGAAAAGAGAAGTTCTTTGTACTACAATTGTAATTTTTCTCCAAGTCTGAGATTGTTTCAAAACAAAAGTAAACAAAAATACAAACAGAGACACACAAACATACATATATACAGGGAGTCTTCACTTTTGCAACTAGTGTTAACTGAAATTTGCGTACATCAGAATCCTGACTTCATAAGTGCACAACTCCAGAACAGGCATGGCAGTTTGCGACAGTGTGGAAATTGAGAGTTTTTTAAAAATATAAAAAAATTTAACAAGATTTTGTACACTTAATTTCTACACTGAAGTATTTTCTACCTAATTTTATACAGAAATGTCACACACATAAAACTGTTAATAAAATCAGAGGTTTCAAAAACAAAGAAAAATGTTCTATTTCTTAAACTAGAGTAATGTTTTATTATTATTCTTCAGAATTTAGTTAAAAAGTAGTCTTTTCAAACCATTCAAAATTTTATAAATGACAATTAAAATTAACCTTAAAACCTTGCACTGGCTCTGGAAAAGACACTTCCATTTGGGAATGATATCTCTGTCCAAAGATTCCTTTTCCCTTTCAACTACTATTTCCATCATTAATGGCAAGATCATACAATTCTTCCTTCAGTGTTTGGAAGAAATGATCATGAAGATACTAAATGAAAACTGCAAGGTCCAAATCAGAGTATTTTGTGTCTATAAAAGGAGAAGCCAAAAGAATATATATATAATCATTTGTGAAGACACAGAAGTTATCCAAAAGAATACATTTAGAAACTAAGGAAGGGACATGGATGGCTGGCAGACAGAGACTGGACGGACACTTTTACTGTTATCCTTCTGTTCTTCTACACTGTCCTGTGGGACTTTCCTAGTGGTCCAGTGGTCCAGAATATGCCACCCAGTAGGGGATACAGGTTCAATCCCTGGTCTGGGGAGGTTCCACAGGGCAGCTAAGCCTGTGTGCCAGAACTAACGAAGCCCTCGAGCCCATGCTCTGCAACAAGAGGAGCCGCCGCAGAGAGGGGCCCACGTCCCACAGCTGAAGAGCAGCCCCAGATAGTAATCCCCACTTGCTGCAACTGGAGAAAGCCTGTACATGGTGAAGACCTCATACTGCCGTATATACATAAGTAAATTCTTAAATGTGTTAAGTAGGTAAGTAAATAAATTATACTTTGTGAAGAAAATCTACTCAGAAAAAAAAAGGTCCGATTTAAAAAAAAAAAAAAAAACAACACTTCAGACTAAGCAGATAGAACAAACTAAGCAAACTCACGCCATTGACTAGTAACTTTTTCAAATGAAATAATAATAAAAAATCAATTTTTACACTAAGGCTGTCAAAAACTACATATATTTCAAATAATTTCATGTGATAAGACCAACTTAAAGGCAAATTTTATCGAAAATAGAACTGGAATCTTCATTTAACTTCAAAAGCTAAGAAAGAAACTTTCAGATTTTTCCTAATTTATGTCTTAACATTTCAAAGACAGCATCCTTGAAGTTTAATACATGTTCTTGCCAATGTACACTCAGAAATATAACCAATCACATTTTCACGACATCTGTGTCTTTACACAGATGACGTGATTCAGAAAAATTAAAATTGTCAGAGAGAGATTATTGGAGTTGTTCAAGTTATCAAACTAGACACTTAACAAGTCTCTGTCTGGAATCTGGGGCCCACTGATCAATCCCCATACCATGCTTTCCCCAATCCATGCATGAGGTAGTTTAAAAACATCAGAAACAAGCTTACAGAACACTTACTGACACTAAACCCAACCCTTCAAATCCAGCAGTGTGCAAGGCTTCACTCTCTGCATGTACTATGGATTAAGATAAAATGCCAGATATTAAATATGCAGGTTGGTTACCCAACTCCTTAGTTTTCATTGTTTCTAATCCACTATTTTTTGAAAGCCAATATATGAACATAGTTAGGCACTAGGTGATACAGAGAAGAAAGTGTCCCTGGCATGACCCAAGTATTGTGATCACAGTCAAACAAAACCATGAGAGAAATGTGTTAAATGTCTACAAAAGGTGTAGCCCTAAGATACAGGAAGAATGTAAAGAGTATTCTGGAAAAGAATGAAAGAAGTCGTCAATAGATCAGCTGAATAAAATCAATTGGTACAGCAATAAAACAGATTCAGGTTCTAGAGACGACCCTGTTGAGAACACTTACAAAGGTTATCTTTTGTTTGGAAAGGCTATGGCCGAGCAATTACGAGTTACAAGGAAAGAAGTTCCCAAGGACTTCAGTGCCCCAACCAAAACCTTATGAATCATTAAAAAAAAAAAAAAAATGCTAGCACAGAACACAACCTCGGAATGTGCAAGAAAGGTTCCAACCAACATTATTTGGAATGACACAACTACAATTCTACTGGGCAAGTACCTTTCAATGCAAGGAAAGAAACTGAAGAAATAAATAAAAGAAATTAACTAATATATAAATATCTTACAGACTCAAATCCTTAGTACCAGTATTTATGATGCTTTACATATTTATATATTTGTAACGTAAAACAATTCTGACTATTAGCGTAAAATATCAGCCCTCTAATTTCAATTTAAAACAGAATTAACAGCTAACCTAGACTTGTAATTTTAATTTGAATTTCACTATAAATAGTACTGAAACTTAAGATATTAATATGTACCATGCTTGTAAGTTTATTAAATGTTTTAAGATTTACCATAACATTTGTGAAGGTTTGTCTGAAAACTGAACTACTTACCAAATAGTGAATATATTAAGTTATTTAAACAGTTTTTTAAAGTTTTAAATATGTATGTAAAAGGGATGCAATATAGTTTAAGTCTCCTTTTAAAATGATTCCCTAAACTTACTATATGTATCTAAAAAGATTTGTTAAGTTGAACTTTAAAATTTAAGGGAAATTTGGGGTTTAAAATGTAACTTTGATAAACTACATACTAATTCTTTAAAACCAAAGGAGCTTCCAAATAATTATTTCCGTTTAGAAAAACCCACCTTCAAGGATACAAAATCCTACTTAACTCTTATTAATCCTTCAGTATCTACGTAAAATTCTTCCTTTTCCATGAAGTCTTTCCTCTTTTTCCTTTTACCCTATACTAGGCAAAAAGAAAATAAATGTGTCTCTATCATTCAAACTGCTAATTTATTCTATTCTAGTGGCATAACTTTATGAAAACTCTTCTTTCAGGAATCCACATCGCCTATCCAAGGGTCACACGCACTTTCAGAACAGGGACTGTGCTTTATACTGCTCTCAACCTCTAGAAACATCTTACACAAGGCAACGCTAGCACACAGTAACTATTGGCGGTGGATGAACTGAATTCTAACAATCTTCCATGCCTTTCCAAATGGACCATTACCTCTGTTATGTCCCAATGGTGTGAAAACTGATCCAAGTCAGTGAGGTAAAGTAGCACGGGAGAAAGCTGCGTCTGGATGACATGGGGCACTCCTCAAAGGCTCTGAAGCCAAGTCAGTTCCTCTTTTGAAAACCCTAATTTGAGTATAAAGAAATCCAATTTAAAATAAATCACAAAGCAAGTAACATTCTTAAGTAATTTTTAAAAAATAGACATGTATCTTCAAGTTAAATTCTTCAAGCTAACAAGCTATTTTCTCTGAATTTCTGTACTTTATGTATTATTTTAAAAAATGAAATGCCAGCGATGTAGTAAAATTCATATAATTATGTACACAAAGATTTGACCTGAATCAAATGTGTAATACATCAAGAAACAATATTATATCCCTTAAACTGAGGGCTTTGCCACCTTTATACTTAAATAAGTGTGAAAGACATAATCATTCTAATTAATGTCAGGTTTAAAAAAGCAAATGAACAAGAAAAACAATATGCTCCTTCATACATATACCAAACTCTGTATTCTTACATAATAGCCTTTCAAGTGTCTTAAAACTATTCCATCCCCCCTAAGTCTATTTCTTCAACAATTACTGTGTACTTCCTTCTACCTATTCCATATAATAAGATTTCTGATTCTCTTGCCACCTCTATTACACCTAGTCTGACCTATACAAACAACTTGCCCAAGTCCCTCCTGAAAGACAGCTCTTAGAATGATCAGAATACGAGCACAATGTGGTCTGACCCTAGCTACCTGCTTTGATGTTTTCAGATCACTGTACTTCCATGAACATGCCCTAAAGAGCCATCATCTAGTTGGGAAGCCATATCACACTCCTGGCTGATTCCTAATGAGTTTCCTAAAACCACTAAACCCTTTGACAGGTACTACTAATTAAAACATAAAGCCCTCACATCCATCTCAAACGCATACATCCAAAACTATCAAACAAACATGTACAAGTCTACTTGTTACTTGTTTCTTTTATATAATATTTATCTTGCTACATTCAGCTCCTTATCAGAACTTTTCAAGCTCTTTTTGGATTCTGACAACATATTTCAATAAGTCTTTTAATTTTAAGTCTTCAGAAAATTTCAAACACTGTCATCTTTATCATCCAGTTACAAAACAAAACTACCAAAGACAGTATGATCATTTAAAACAACAGTAATAATACTTACTAATCTAACACATCAAGACTCATTTTACTAATTTTTCTCTGACATCAATGGAAAGCAAAATATGGCTAATTAAAATGTGATGTTTTTCCTAACACACCGAACATGTTAAACATGCTTAAAATGGATATTCTGTTTCCCATCTTATTAAGCTATGCAGTGAGGTCCAAAACTTAGACCCAAACAGGTAAGACAGTAAATCTCAGGAGAATTTTCATACTAGGTTCTTTTCCTTTCCTTAACTTGGTGGATCAGGGCAGTTACCTGTAAGTGTTGAAAATAAGAAGCTGAAATAGTCCTCATTACTGATGTTTAACTGATCACTTCCATTCCATTCTTTCACTGAAGACTTCCATCCAGAAAATGATGATCTACAATAAACAATGGAGACCTAGTACTAGAAGTGACCAAATTGAAGACTCAGGAATAAAGCACAGAATATATGACTATTCTTTATGGAATACAAGTATAAATTAAGAGCTCAGTCAAAAATCCGTAGCATGTATCATCTTTACATGTAAGGGGGTTCAAGTATCGTAATATGGAAAATATAATTTCTAACATATGTTTTTGTAAAGTTTCCTTGAAAAGCATAACCAGCCCACTTATATGGTACAACTGGAAAATTTTTCCACACCACTCAAAACTCAGTTTCAAGGAGCCAAGGTGAAGTTCTGCTTTTCAGTAGTAGGTTCAGCTGCTATGTATTTACTACCTCATCTTCATTAAAAAAAAAAAAAAAGTCTTACCTTGTTTATATGAATGAGCTAAGTTTAAACAAGCTCCTGCTTCCTACCTAAACCAAAGCATCTTAACTAGGTAAAGAATACTTCAATTTAAAGCCACTCTGCAATAACTATGCACTCCTATACTTTGCGAGGCTTTATAACTAGTCTACGTCACAATACTGCAGCTAAAGTATTGGTAGTGGACTTAAGGGAATAGCTAAACATAAAGCAGCTTCTCATTAAATGAAGATTATCTGGTTCCTGCTATGAGATCAGTTTCCAGTGATACCTTTAAAAACTCTCCTCAAGGTAAGACTAAGAAGGAATACAGCAAATGTCAGCCATGAATACAGCAAAAAAACAAAAAGCTGAGAATAATCAGATCCAAAAAGCTATCTTTTTGGATAGCTTTTTGTGACAAATTTTTTTTTTGGGACAAACTTTTATAATAGAAATCTGAATAAATGTCAAGACAAAATAAGGAGTTTCTAATTCAATGAGAAGCACTTTTTTTTTTAACCACTGAAACAACTGTATTTATTAACATTCTTAAAAGTTGGGGAGTTAAAAATAATGGCAACATTTTTCTGAATCACTTCTACTTAAAGGACTTCTCTTTGCTTAAAGGGCTATGGGAGAGAATATCACAAGCTAAGAGGTTATAAAAAGTCAGAGATGCTCAATGGAAATGAGTACAAAATGGGTGATTATAAAAGAAGCTAATATCCTCTTATACCCAGTGAACACTGTGCTGTCCAGTGGCTAAAAAGAGTAGCAAATCCATTTAAAAATCTAGTTTGGACAAAAGACAAGCAATGTATCACTCTGTCCTTAAAACTACAATGACCACACATACTGGCCACACCAGAACAGTTCTGAGACTTGAAGGGATGCTATATCAATTATGCTTGGACAACAGAAGCAAACCAGACCTGCTCCTGGCAGGCCAGCTCACATATTCACCCTGCTTCAAAACCAGGCTGAATTTCTCAGTAATTTCTCCCTTCTCTGGTATTTTTATCTAACAGCATAGACTACGTTTCCACATGCATGTCTCATGTTCCCCAAACCAGCTGTAAATGAACTAGCGGCAGAGAGGGCAAGAAGAGTAACGGTCAGCAGAACACCACAGGTAGATGGAGAGGAAAAACTCAAAAAACCTCTAAGTGAATAGTGAAAAAGGCAGGAACAGCAATTCTAAGTACAGTTTTTAAGACAAACTAAACACCAACAACTCTAAGGTGATGGGTTTTTCACACACTGAACAAACGGAGATGGTCTGGTGGTGACCTGCTCTCCGATGAACTTCCCCTGCTGGAGACAACAGTGTCAGAACGCTAACACCCAGAGTGAACTAGACCGCAGAGCCCAATTAATATAGCAGATGAGAATCAGAAATTATTGAAGGAATATTTCAGGAAAAGGAGCCTGCCAACAGTCCTTGGCACAGACGGAGCTGAGGAGTGGGATGCCTCAGGTGAACGGTGCAGGTGGGAGACAGTGAGAAAGCTAGCTGGTTTACCGTCACCATCAAGGACGGAGGGGAAAACCAAAGACGTTAAATAACCCAGGTGATGTCTAAGGAATGGTATTCCTTAGAAGAACATCATTCCTTAAGAATAACCGAACATTATTCTTCAATTCTAAATCTAGGAAAAGTGATGCAATGATAATACCACTGGCCTGGGAAAGTTGAAAAGGCCCCATCTTGTTTTAATTTTTAAAGAGATTAGTTTGAATAGGGACAATACATCTACAGAAAGAGAAGTCTACTAAGACTCTGTGCAAATGCTAAAAGGCAAAGTTTAACTTGGTACACTTTTAACTACATGACAACTTGCTTTTGATGATTATAAACTTCTATTACCATTACTTGTAAATTAATATTTTCTCAGTACTCACCACAAACCCACAAAAAAATGTAAAAAAAGACTTGTGAAAAAATCCTTGACCAAAGTTATTGAGCAGAAGTCAATCGTAATTAATGCCAAAAAAGATACTAAATACAAGTTCTAAAGAGAATTAATTTTAAGAGGTGTTCAAAAGTCACTTTTAAAGGAATGCCAAAACAGATCCTCCACAAGTTCTATCATGGGAAATGAGTGCCCTCTACTGGAAGTTAACAGTCATAAAACCACTTAAGTTAAATTGTATTTCTTAAAGACCTGGCATTTAGTACTGAACTAGACAAAGAGGGGTTTCATATATAGACAACATATTGCAAACAGCTCTCTTTTGCTAAAAGGAAAAAGTAATTATCAGTTATGAAGCACAATTTGGGCGACAACATTCAAACATACGTCTTATCCTGGTACGAAGAGACTGGCAAACAAAGCTAAAGAAAGTCTACTAATAAAGCGAGCCACTCCTGTTTAATTGGGGCAGAGGGTCTGCACAAGAAGCCACAAAGAAGCTAGTTTTTAAATTTTTCAGCTACAGCCCAGATTCAACTCCTGCCTAAAACTGTATCAGACCCTGGCCTTGAGCCACAATCAGTAACAAATGGCTGAATATGAAAGTACTATGCCTGATACAAACATTACATTTTAAAGGATACTTTGAACACTAGCAACATGAAACATTATTAGTTTTAAGACCTTTGAGAGTAAAACACCACAGTCACATTCTGGAAAGTAGCTCCTTGAAAAATTAAACAGAAAATTAACATATGATTCAGCAATTCTACTTCTGGGTATACAGCCAAAAGAATTAAAAGGATTCAAACAGCTGTCTGCACACCAATGTTTATAGCTGCATTATTTGTAACAGCCAAAAGGCAGAACAACCGAGTATCCATTAACAGATGAATATATCAAAATCATGAAGACAAAATAGTGGTAAACAAGGGCTGGGAGAAGGGGAAATAATCAGTACAGAGTTTCAGTCTGCAACGATGACAGTGCTGGAGATGAATAGTGGTAGCAGTCGCACAACAATGTGAATGTACTTAATGCCCCCAAACAATTCTCACTGTATACTTAAAACTGGTTAAAATGGGAAGTTTTAGGTTATGTATATTTTGCCACACACACACACACCCACCCACCCACCCACAGATATTTTAATGATTCCCTGTCTGAGTCCGCAAGCTTTTATTTCACCACCTACATTGAACTGAGCTCCCTTCCAAAAAGAAAGACCTGTATTACAATTTCATAACACCAGAAGTTTTAAAACACAGCACTCTCATCTGCCACTGAATCGTTACTATGGCTACACACTTCTGATAATCTTAACCCTTGTTTCAATGCACCTACACAAATCACTGTATGTTTCTACCTGATGGTTCAGCGGTAAAGAATCCACCTGTGGTGTAGCAGAACAAGATTCAATCCCTGGGTCAGGAGGATCCCCTGGAAAAAGAAACAGCAACCCACTCCAGTATCCTTGCCTGGAAAATCCCATGGGCAGAGGCGCCTGGTGGACTACAGCCCATGGACTTAGTGACTGCAACCATGACAATGCAAACCGCTAAGCAAACCACCTGGAACAGTCTTGCCCCAGTGACCTTCCTCTTACCCAGTATCATCAACAGTTTTAACTGCTGTTTTAAGAGCAAATGAAGGGAGGGGCGGCATTTTAAAAAGTCAGTTCATAAACTGCCAGTGACAGGGGAAGGGTGAGGGAGAAGATTATACACTTGAAATACAGCTCACTTTAGCATGCTACCTCATGTGCAGTATCCCGATAAGCATGGCAGCCAAATTTGCACTGAGTCTTCCCATAATACAGCAGCAGCTTAACCGAGAAAGCAAGTCAGCAGGCAGACTGGGTAGAAAATACACAAGCTGGACCAAAAGCTGCTGAGACTCTGCTGACAGAACCACCACTGTGCCTTCTTGTGGATCTAGTGAGGCAGGAAGACAAGTTAAATTTTAAAAGATATACAAACAAGAATTAATAAAGCAGACTGACCATTTTCACTGTGCTATGTTGAATTCTAACATATCAACTACATGAAAAAAAAATATATATGTATGGCTTAAGGTACTGCCTAGAGTAAGACTAAATACAATCATTATTTAAAGATAACATTTAACACTCGATTTCATAATATTCAAATATGTTATTTGAAATAATAACTGATGGAGTTAAAGGTATTAGAAACAAAGCAAAACAGTAAAAAAAAAAAAAAAAAAACAAGCACTTTTGCCAAACAGGGACAATTATAATATCAACCTAATCCGGCCCCATCACTTCATGGCTAATAGATGGGGAAACAGTGGAAACAGTGGCTGACTTTATTTTTCTGGGCTCCAAAGTCACTGCAGATGGTGACTGCAGCCATGAAATTAAAAGATGCTTACTCCTTGGAAGGAAAGTTAGGACCAACTCAGATAGCATATTAAAAAGCAGAGACATTACTTTGTCAACAAAGGTCTGTCTAGTCAAGGCTATGGTTTTTCCAGTGGTCATGTATGGATGTGAGATTTAGACTGTGAAGAAAGCTGAACGCAGAACAATTGATGCTTTTGAACTGTGGTGTTGGAGAAGACTCTTAAGAGTCCCTTGGACTGCAAGGAGATCCAACCTGTCCACCCTAAAGGAGATCAGTCCTGGGTGTTCATTGGAAGGACTGATGCTGAAGCTGAAACTCCAATACTTTGGCCACCTGATGCAAAGAGTTGACTCGTTGGAAAAGATCCCGATGCTGGGAAAGATTGAAGGCAGGAGCTGAAGGGGACAACAGAGGATGAGATGCTTGGATGGCATCACCGACTTCATGGACATGGGTTTAGTTGGGCTCCAGGAGTTGGTGATGGACAGGGAGGTCTGGCATGCTGCAGTTCATGGGGTTGCAAAGAGTTGGACACGACTGAGCAACTAAACTGAACTGAATTTAAAACCAAAGACTTATCTGAGTATACACACACACTCCTATATATAAGCAATACTGAAAAATACAGATTTTTAAATACCACACACAAAAGGTAGACACAAACCAACGTTTGTCATTTAATAAATGGGTAAATATAAAGTGGTGTATATTCAACAGTGGAATGTTACTCAGCATTAAAAAGAAATACAGTACTCGTATATGCTCGTAAATCCTAAGAACAGTATGCCAAGTGACGGAAGCCATACTGAGAAGATCCACATCACACAATGTCATCTGTGAGAAATGATCAAAACAGGCAAATACAGAGAGACAGAAATGGTGAGCAGTGGTTGTCAGGAGCTGAGGTAGGAAGAAATGAGGAAATAGGGATGGACTACTAATGGTAGAGTTTCTTTTTGAGGTGATAAAAATATTCTGGAATAAGATAATAGTGACTATCGCACAATCTTGGGAATATGATAAAAATTAATGAATTGCACAGTGTAAAATGGCCAATTTTATGGTATATAAACTGTGTCCTAATAATAAATACTAATTATACATATGCATATATGTATATTTTTATTGATATTTTTGCTAAAAGAATGAAAAGGTTTCAGGGGTGAGTGAAACGTTAATATATGAAAGCCGTACAAGATCTCAATAACGATTAAATAAGTAAAATTTGCCATCAAAGTTTCAAAAGAATTCTATAAAAATACCTGATCAGTTTTGAATTTGTGAATTTCGTGGCTTAAAAGATAATTTAAGATCTGAAGAGACATCTCCAACCTTTAGTTTTCTTAAACTATTGTATTAAGTAATACTATTGAAAATGAATTTACTGTTTGATATTTTATTCATTTTACCATGGTACAATTAATGTATAATTTGAAGGAAAAGTAAAACCTAAAGATCTCCCCTTTGAAACATTGTTCTTAAGTCGGGGTAGACCGATTATTACATACACAGGTAAACAACACTCTTACCATAGATTCGGAGAGCAGTAACTTGTAAACTTTTGAGTAGCTCTTTATTTGCTCGGGCTGCAGCAGTATGGATAATGTCAACAAACTGTGTTGAAAGCTCAGGATTTCGGGAGCCGAGATGTGCAAGCTGCAGTGGTAAACCAGCCAACCAACGTGATAACACTTTACTACGGTATCTAAGGCCATCAAAGAAAAGGGAAATACACCACATTTATTTAAACATTTGAGAGCCTATAAGATGACTGGCATACTATATTCATCTATAGTATTCTCTAAGGTTTTACCCACTGTATTTTAAAAGTTTATGTAGTTTGGGGCACTATGTACATTGTAATTTTATCTTAAAGGACACAGGCTCTACTTAGCTTGTGAACTATTTACACTAATTTGTAATGACCGTTTTACTATATTAAGTCATTTATGCATTCAGTATAGGGTGCCCCCACATTAAGTGGCTTCAAACTTGGGTTATTTCCATTCTTGCACATACTTGCTCACTCTCTAATGTCTCATCTTGGACACGGCAATCACTTTTGCTGTCCCCCAAGAGTTCAGTGATTTACACACAACCTTTGGAGTCTACCAGACTTGAACTTAAGTCTCAGTCTGGCTGCCCTTTAACAGCATGACACTCACCAACTTATTTAACCTAAGCTTCCTTCTATAAGGCAGAAACCAACAGTACCCACATAAAAGTATGAGAATTACTGAAAAATTAAGAAAAGCACCTGACTCACAGTAAAGACTTGAATATGTTCTAACAACTACCTATGTATGCTGAGGTACCACAAATCCCGTTATCTTTCACCCAAACATCTCTTCCAGACTATCCCAAGTAAACCTCAAACTCACCACATCTAAGACTGATTCCTGAGTTCTACTCTTCGTGTTGTCTGCATCACCAGACAGCACCAAACCAAGCTGGACACTTTTGCTCTTTAAGATACCGCCATTTAAAAATTTATTGAAACATTTTTGACACCCAGTATTATGTTAGTTTCAGGTATGTATCACATAATAGTCTGACATCTGTACACATTGCAAATGGTCACCATACGTCTAGTAACCACCTGTCCTAATAAAAGTTACTGGTCATATTCTTTATGCTGTATATTATATCCCCATGACTTATTTACTTTATAACTCAGTTTGCACCTTTTAATCTCTTTCACCTATTGTACACCTCTCCTCTTCTACTGCCCTCATTCTTATACCATGTGTCCCAAGATGTCACTAAGGGCCGGAGGTTAAACCTCCATAATTTTTATGGGAAGCAAAACAAAATTCTGAGGCTGCTACAGGTGGTTCCAATAATTGTCCTTTAGCTGTTAAGCAGACAAGTGGAAATATATGCTCAAAGAGACTTTTACCTTCTCAGTTATGTGTATAAAGGTTACTGAAACTATTATGTATGCCTTTTTATTTAAAAAAATAATAATAAAACCAAAAAGGATAAAAAGAAGATTTTCTCCAAAGATTTAATCACCCTATCATCTTATTCATACAGATTACATAGTAACCTGGTAAGAAAAAGAAAAGCAAAATAACAAAGGAACTGTACCGGATTCTGTAAGATCTCAGTTCTTCTTTTTGATAGCTTTTACTGAAAAACTTCAGTAACAAAGTCAGAACTGGAAGGAGAAGGCCTCTCTGCTGATACAATGTATAAACTGCCTTTATGAGAGACTCTGTAGCCTCTAAGAAACAAGAGAAAACAGCTGCATGTGAGTCAAAATGTTTCTTCACCAGCACCATAATTCTTCTAAAAAGCACAGAAGCACCTTGTTCCTATGAGGAAGCAGATTTTAGCCACAAACTGATGACTACCATCAAAATCCTACATCAATGGCCTAATAAAAAAGTCAAACCAATCGGAGATTACAGTACAAATTTTCCTAAGAGACAACAAACCTAGGAAAGGACAACAAATACCACAATACTAGAAAGGTGGATAAGCCAGGAACCAAACAGCAAAGTTCTGCTTGAATGAAAAGAATTAGTAAGTCACACTAAAAACTGACTTAATGCAACATAACTTCAAGTTACAAGAAAGGTAAAGAGATAAGGATCCACCAATTTCTAGTCAAACTAGATCAGAAAAGTATTTCTTTATCCTTAGGCTCAATGTCATTTCCTATTAATAAAACTTACCTTCTTTCACTCCAACTATGTAATCTAGTAGAAAACCTACCCATCAGCTTCAGAGTGGACCTACCCACCGAAAAGGGGGTGTTCTCAGCCATCAGGGTTCAAGCAGACATTCCTTCATGATTATGCTGGCTACCTTTTATGGCTCGAACGTAAATGACTATGAAATGTTTGACAGGTATGAACTCAAAATTAGATGCTCAACATTAACAGTATGCGTAAGAGCCCCTCTCTTAAGTAAGGACAGAGCATTGACACCCACCTCTGTCTGACTGCATCTGCATTAACCTCCAGGAGACACCAAGCAATCTGTTCAGCTGCTTACTGTTTAGCCTAGACCCATCTTCAAGGGTTTCTGTTACAAATTTCCTTATCCTTTCTATCCAACTGGAATCCTTCTGCAAAGTTGAGGCATTTGCCAGGGAGACCATGATATCAGACAGTGTTAAATTCAGTAAAAGGTGATCTACATTATTCGAGAGAATCGTGCAATGCTTGATGCTAAAAACAAAGACACACATAACTGTTAAGTGTTGTATCTACCATGCCTGTTTCACTTAAACACTTAACTATTCCTCCCAGAATGAACTGTCAAGAAGGTAAGTATATTAAAGCGACTGTAAGCAAACCATTCATTACAGAATCAGAGTTGTTAAGGCATAAATTAAGAATGCATACTGCTCAGTTCATTACCCAAGTTGCTATTCACACAAGAACTACAGGCCCTTGAAACATGGTGTGGTAATCCTAGATGTACTACAGGGATAAGAACACTTGAAAACTTCAACACACTTGAAGATTTTCGTTAAGCAGATATTTATATTAGGATGAAACTCACGACAGACCTTGATTCTGCTTCTAACTAATTTTGACTTGACAGAATCACTAATTTCTCCTGGCCACAATTTCCTTATATGTGAAACAGGAGACTGGTCTAGATAAGCCCAATTCTGAAACAATTTAATTTTATGACTCACATATTACAATCACTTTTTCTAACAGATTATCTTAAGAAAAACAAAATTTGCAACTTAGGATAAAAACCACTAGATATATAAACACTATATAAACACAGTGTAGATTTCAGGCTACACTGCATTCAACAGCAGAGCCTATTTATTCTCATGTTCAGAAACATGTAAAGTTGATTAAACTAAAAAAATACCTGAAACTAATTTATTTTAAAAGAAAGTTAACCCTGGATTAGGCATGAGAAAGGACACAGTCGTAAGGAACCACAAATACAAGGGGAGGGAAATTTTTAATATTTGGTGTTATTAGGGTATCAAATGTAGGGTTAGGAATGACAAATGGGACCAGATCACAAAGAGTTGAAAACTAAGGACACTAAAATCAATTCTGCAAGCACAGGAGTAACATAGTTGAAAAGTTCTTTCATTTCTGCTGATGAAAAAGAAAATATCAGTTACAAGACTCTAAACAAAGAAGTAGTTGTATGTCTACTTGAGCAATACAGGCAAGACGTGACAAGCTCAAGAAACAATGCTGGTACAGACTAGGAGAAAGGGGGATGTATAGCAAGAATAAAAGTTAGCTGGATTTGAAGTCTGCTTAAATGCATACATGTATGTGAGCTTTTAGCTGAGCTGGTAAAGAATCCGCCTGCAATGCTGGAGACCCCAGTTCGATTCCTGGGTTGGAAAGATCCTCTGGAGAAGGGGTAGGCCACCCACTTCAGTATTCTTGGGTTTCCCTGGTGCCTCAGTTGGTAAAGAATATGGCCGCATTGTGAGAGCCCTGGGTTCCATCCCTGGGTTGGGAAGATCCCCTGGAGAAGGGCATGGCAACTCACTCCAGTATTCTTGCCTGGAGAATCCCCATAGACAGAGGAGCCTGGTGGCCTACAGTCATGGTGTCGCAGAGAGTCGGGACCTGGCTGAGTGAGTGAGTAAGCACAGCACAGCCCAGCAAAAAACTGGGAATTCTATCACGGAGAGAGAATGAATGAAAACTGGGACAGATGAGTAGCAATCTATACTACAAACCCAAAACTACTGGTAGGTTCTTTGCCCAACTGTTCAGTGCCCAAAACCAAGGCACATTTTATACTAACCAGACCACACAAAAACTCAACTGCATCATTTCTTCACCACAGGTAGAGCTTTTGAAGATCTACTTACCTATTACTGTCTGGAAGGTGTCAACAGACATTCAAAAGTTGGGAGAATTCATCCCGCTCCTCCAAGAATTTACACAAAATTTTAAAGTCTAAATACACTGACCACCAATTCTATGAGGGAGACAGGAAACTGGGGAAACTCATTTTCAGCAATGATAGAGGAGGAAATTAGAACTGATTCCCGTCCTGAAAATAACTTTAAAAGCTGGATGAAATAGTTTTTAACAACTCAAAAGCATTCAAGAGGTAACAAGGTGATGAACAATTGCTGGGTCCCCAAAATAAAGCAAGATCACAGTACTCAGGTTCCAAGGGCTGTGGAACCAAATACCCAATTCCAACGAAAAGCCTGGAAAACGGAACTAACCCTTCAGAGGCCTCACAGGGAAAAGTCAAACTCCAGAGCCAGACAAACATGGGGACTCTGGTATATTATCCCTACTTCAAGCTGAACCTGTAAGGGCTCCCTGCCAGAGTAACGGTGAACTGGAAGTAAAAAGAGCTCTTACATAAAACAATCCCAGTTATACATCATCTCAGTAGTTAACGCAACAATTTTTCCCAACTAGATCTATAGATTCAACACAATTCCAATCAAAACCCCAGCCAGTTACTTTATAGTTATCAACAAAATGATTTCTGAAGTTTACACACAAAGGCAAACACTAGACTACCCAACACAAGACCAAAGCGGAACAATGTTGGAGGACTCACACCACTCGATTTCAAGGCTTACTGTACTACAGTAATCAAGACAGCACAGAACTGGTGAACGAACAGACAAACATAGGTCAGTGGAAGAGCCCCAAGACAGGCCTACAAGTACAGTCAACTGATGATTTCAGACAAAGGAGCCGAAGCAATCCAAAAGAGAAACAAGAGTCTTTTTCTGCAAACAGTGCTGGAATAACTGGACAGAAACTCTAGAACTGAAAAATAAAAATAAAACAAATTCAACAAATGTATGTTTGAATGAGACAAAGAGAAACAAAAAATTCAGTAAGTGGGTCTTATATACAATCAATTAGTCTTTAAAGGGAAGGAGAAAAATGGCATTAATATTTTAAAGATGAGAATTTTTCAGATGTGTTTAAACACTTCACTCAAGATCTCAGATTTAAGAAGCTCACTGAATTCCAAGGAAAATCAATAAAAAAGAAAACCACACCTGGATACATCATTGTCAAACAGCAGAAAATAAAAGACAAGGAGCAAAGTCTTATGGGGGAGGTGGGGGGGGTGGGGAGGGAAGTAACTTTTATAAAGTAGCAACAGTTCAGACTCATAGCTGACTTCCTAACAGCAGTGGGAACCAACAGAGCGAAGCGTTGCAGTCAGTACGGTCAGTACGCTCAAACAAGAAAACTGCCAAGCTCAAGCACTGTGCTCTGTTAAAACAGTCCTTGGAAATAAAGGAGAATACATATATTCTCCTTCATTTTATATTATATATATATATATATATATATATATATATATATATATATATATATATATATATATATATGTATGTATGTATTTGTGTGTGTGTGTGTGTAAATCCTCTAGCACCTTCTAAATAAGCCTAATGAAGAGAGATGAAAAAAATGAAGAGCAAAAAAATAGAATATACAGATAAAACTCAGATGGTGGATACAAGTTCTCCAAAAATATTAATTTTTGCTTGAAAGTTCAAATTTTATCTCTAGCACAGACACTATTTTCCTGAAACTGATAGGCTTATTTTTTTCATTTCTGAGAAAATATCTACAAATACCCAAGTCTGAATAAGCATAGTTAGTCATTTAAATTAAAATCATGTCCATTGCAGAAAATACAAACAGAATGACAAGTGCATTTCCTCGAGACAACCATCATTCTTTGGCATGCAGCCAAAATACTTCAGGCACACTTTCCATTTCACCACACAGAATATTTAAATTACGTGTTTTCAAGGATTGTGACTTAATAAGATTAGTAATTTTTTACTTAATTGAGAACAATTTTAAGTGAAACTGGCATGTTCTTTTAAACTGTGAATGCATAGTGGTGAAG
The DNA here is from genome assembly GCF_963930625.1 of Muntiacus reevesi. NCBI lineage: Eukaryota > Metazoa > Chordata > Mammalia > Artiodactyla > Cervidae > Muntiacus > Muntiacus reevesi. The sequence continues at coordinate 82,679 of NW_027077935.1, forward strand.
AATACTGTTAACCCTCCATACCGTTCTGCCTCCACATATTCAACCAACTGCAGATGGTGTATCATGTGTATGGATTGTGGCTTTCTGAATCCATAGATGCAGAATGTGTATTTGGAGGGCAACTTGCTTCTGGATCAGTGAAAATACCACGTATGACACTATGTCTTTACACAAAACTCAGACTGTACAACAAGAAGAGTGACCCCTCACATAAACCAAGGACTCCAGTGTAAATGATGTATCACTGAGGTTTGTATTTTACAACAGATACACAACTCTTTTGTGGGATGCTGACGTGAGGGAGGCTGTGCATCCATGGGGGTAGGAGTAGTGTATGAGGACTCCGTACTTTCTGTTCAATTTTAATACGAATCTAAAATTGCTCTAAAAAATGAACTCCATTTAAAAAAAAAAAAAAGGAATGAAATGCTAGTAGTGCCACAACATGAATAAACCTTAAAGATATCATGCTAAGTGAAGTTAAGCCAGACATGAAACAGTGTTTTCAGTTTCTACTGATACATGGTACCAGAACAGTCAAATTAATAAAGGGGAAAAATGGAATAGCGGTTCCCAGTACCTGGAGGGAGAAGAGCATAGGAAGCTGTTATTTAATGTGTACCGAGTTTCAGACTGGTAACATGAAAAATGTGAAATGTACTTAATGCCACCAATCAGTACACTTTAAAAATGGTTAAAATGCTAATTTTTATGCTATGGACATCTTACCACAATGAAAATAATATCTTTTGTAACTCCACAGTTCAACCCAAGATTAAAAAAAATCTAGACATCAGGTCAAAATTGAAGACCACCAGCTTAGGCCACATTGGCTCCTCTAACTTGAATCTGTGAATTTAATAGATAGCCTCCAAAGGCTATCTGAGAAATATTCAACACGCTTCCTTATGGAAGTTCAAGAGCAGCCTGCGGACCCTCAAAACAAATCACTAGGGAAATTTATGGTAATACTGTCAATCCACTTTTGTTAAAAATGCCACAATTTCACCACCTCAGTGTCTTCATCGTTAACTCCTTTTTCACCTTCTATATCTTAGCACAAATCACTACCTAGGCAGGCAGCCCTCCCTAGGACCTATGCCCCCCATGAAAGAGCAGGACCAGCTCCCTACTATACTGATATACTTTTATTACCCTACATTCTTTTTCCTAAGTGCCTTCAACATATTAAGTGCCCAATAAAGTGAATAATGACAGTACACCCATATGCTCTTGAGTAGTTTACTTACATTTAATGGTCTACCAAATTCCAAATATCCTTTTATTTAATCTCATTTTGATGAAAATTACACCTGAAACCTCTTCCTTGACAACATAAAAATCACATGTCATTATATTCACGCATTGAAGGATATTCTCAACCTTATCCATGGACCTGATTAAAAACTTCTGTGTTAATAAGAAAACTGTATCTGGAGCAAGTAACAACTTACTTGCTCAAGAAAGTATCTCCATATTTGATTCTCTGTCACCTCCAACTCCAGAAACTCTAAATTAATGGTCCTAAAACATGGTTTTGATCCAACCAATAATAGTCTTCAATGCCTAAAGGATCAAGGATGAAAGAGAAATGAGAGTCAGAGACAAAAAATGACTTTCAGCATTAAAGTTAGTCATCAGTAGAAACCAATTTGATCCAGGTCTGTCCCATGTCCTCCATTATGCAATTTTATAGCTTTCTCATACGCTATAATATCTCCTTCCATTACTGCAATCATCCCTCACTTCACTTCTGCCTGCTAAAATCACATTCACATTAAAACACTACTCTCCAACACTGCCTTGTCTGTTTATCCTAACAAGGATCTGTCTTCTCCTATTAATTCCTATAGCATTTCTTGACTATAAAGTTCTAATGACACTTAAATATGCCTTGTGTGAAAGATGTAGATTCATTTTTCTTCCTGCAAGTTATTGAGCTTTTGTTTCTCAGCCTTAAAACTACCCTTCCACGCTCTTACTTTGTGATCCTGGGGGTGAGTCACATTTTCTCCTTTACAGTTTGCTTCTTGTTAGGCTCTGCCAATAAAGTGCTTGTTTTTGTTTAGTCACTAAGCTGTGTCAGACTCTTCAGCAACCCCGTGGACTACAGCCCGCCAGGCTTCTCTTTCCATGGGATATTCTAGGCAAGAATACTGGAATGGGTAGTCATTTCCTTCTCCAGCAGATCTTACCAACCCAGGGATTGAAATCTGTCCCTGCACTGGCAGGAGGGCTCTCCACCACTGAGCCACCTGGAAGTCAAGGGGTACTTGAGACCAGAAAGCTGGAGGAGGAAAATGCGGCACTTTCTGTTTGCTTCCTAGTCCTATTTTTTGCTTCCTGTTGCCACCAGTGCAACCCAACCACTCTTCAGGCCAGCAGCAGTTCATTCTAGCAGCCAGAGTTGATTCCAGTCTGTATCTTCCTGACACAGAACCAGTATCACCGTGCCCCTAGAACACCAGCGCCAGCCAACAGAACCCTCTTCGCTGAGCCCTGTACCCTTACCCCACTGGGCCCCTCTCCTGATCCCAAAGACATTAGTCCCAGCTGAGTGCAAACCCCTTCCTCGAGGCCTGAGTTTGGGCTGCAGCCTTTCTTTCCAGCCACTTGCCCTCTTCTCTTTGCTCTCCGGTCAGGAGGCAGTGGTGGCTTCCGACAAGACCTTGCTGTTCCCTTTTGTCTTTCCACTATTAAGTGGAAATGCCTAGTTAACAACCGGTTGTATTAAATTCTCTGTGAAAATCACTGGTGTGATTTCCATCTCATGACTAGAGTCTGACACACATTTTTATCAATTTTAAGATTTTGTATTGATTTTTGCAATTTATGAATCACTTAAGAGATCAAAGAATATACCTTAGGGCATCTAATTATCTGTCATAATACTTTACTTACAGTGAGAGACCAAAAAACTTCAGTGAATGAAGTTTATCTGCCTACAACATACTTATCACTTCTGAGCATATCCTCTGAACTCTGCCCAAAGAGCCTCACTGATTCTCCAAGTAGTTTCTTCCTTTTGATAAGTTTAAGAACCTTCTGACAAAGACTTTAAAATCTGTTCAAGCGTTTGCTCATTTGGGGAATTGCACCTTGAGTATCTGTATCTGCTTGTCAAGTTTTATTTGGTAATTTGTTTTTACGTTTATCTGCTCTTACTTCAGGTAAACGTTTCAAATAACTTCCAGGCTTACACTTTTCCAGTGAAACTTCATCCATAATTTGTTCTTTTCACTTATTTTAAAAAAGAGAACTGCTTTTCTTCAATTATCCCTCTTCCATCAGGATACTGATAACAGTTACATTACGCTTCCTTGTGTATATAAATGAGAGCAGAAACTAGTGATGTTATGCTCTCAAAGATTCAGTAATTACACAGTGCCTCTCACAAACAAACTATCCACTCTAAGCAAATTTTTATTAAATTCTTATCTATACAATTTGATAACTGACACTCATTTAGCACAAAACATTCACTTCACAGATTAAAAATAAAAATAAAAACTAAGTAAAATTGGAAGTCCAGGGCTTAAAGTGACTTGTTTAAGATCAGATACTACAGCTTTTATCTTTACGTCACAGTCTAGATAACAACTACTTGCAGTGTACAAAGTTCAGTGTGAGACTGTTTTCTGAAAATGTCAGGTTAAACTGTGGATGAGAATGGCAATATCTTTTATTTGTCCCTTTCCTTTTTTTGCTTGGTTATTTCTTTTAAGGCATATGGAAAATTACTCCTAAAATGGTGTTTGAAATCAGTAAGGTAATTCTTTCAAAGCCATGACTCCTAGTAAAATAAGCACAGATTAGAAAATCTGTAAGAAACAATAACTTAAAATAGCAAATAAGACTTTAAGCAGAAACTTAACAACTTGTCAATATTCACTTACAAATTTACCCTTATAACACACCTTTTGCTAATGATATAATATGTAAATAAATCTTAAAATCTGAATAAACTGTTAGGCCATCCAACTTTCACCCACAGTTCTTTTTGGTGCTTTCATTTTTACATGCATTTCATCTACTTAAAATGAGAAAAAAAGGGAGAAAGTAAAATTTAATAAAATTCTGATTTTGAACTACTAATGCAATATTTATAAAGTATACAAGAAAATCTTCTACTTAGTGTTCCATTTAAGAGTAACTATATTCTCTAGAAATTCTATTGCTCATTAAAGACATTTAATACCTTCACAAATCAATGTGTTTGTCTAAATTCTTCAGCAGTATTCTTCAATGTATCATGTTCTCCTACCTGAAACACTGATTCCCTACTATCCAGAGGACCAATCATTCCAGTCTGCCAGTGGCTGAGGGGTTGCTTGGGATATGGGACATGAGACACTACAATAGCTAGCTCCAGCTCTAGCAAACCTGGAGGCCAAACTCAGACCATAAATCAACAGCTAGCTATTGCAGTATATCTCCTTAGTTACCTTCACTGGGTTTTCCTCTTTTTCTTAACCTAAAAATGTGTCCTTGACAACCTCTTGACTTCTACTAGGTATCTTAAACTTAACATGAATAAACTGAACTCTCCTATGGGCAGTCACATCATCATCTGGACCACAGTACAGGCATCACCCCTGCTCCTCTTTCCTTAACTACATACACCAGCATTCCTGCTGGTTTCACCAGAATCTGGCTGCTTCTCATCACTTCAACCACCACCTGCCATTCGACTCCAAGCCACCATCACCTCTCACTTAAGACTGCTGTCTCAGGCTCCCAAAGGCCCTCATGCTTTTCCTCTTGCCCCCCTAAACTTAACTCTCTACACAGCAGCCAGGGTGATCTTTTAAAACACAAATCCTACTTCACAATATTACAGGGAAGGATAAAGGAGATAATATATATAAAGGAAGGACAGGTCATCCATGGGATCAATGATCTCAGTTGGGCCCATTTTGCTAGAGTTGGAGAATGAGGGCATGGGGGTTTTTAACTGTTTTATTTGTAAATCTGGCATATTAAAGTTAAATAAACATAATTTAGATCATGCCACTCCTCTGCTCAAAACCCTCCAATGTCTTTTCACCACACTCAGGTTAAAATTCTAAGTCTTTACCACAGACCACAAGGTACCACATGATGTGGCTACTGTCCGTCATGTCCCCCCTCATCACCCACCATTCTCCCAGGACCTCACTTGCACATGCCTTGCTGCCATTCCTCAAGTATGTCCAATCTGTTCTCACTTCAGGGTTTTGCACTTGCTGTTCCCTGTGCCTAGAAGGGTCTTCCTACAGGTCTTCACAAGACTTGCTCCTTCTCTTCATTCACTGACATGCAAATATTAAGAAGGCATTTCCTGACCACCTAGTTAACAGGTACCTCCCCGCACACTGTTTCATTACATCTTCTCTCTTACCCACTTTCATCTTTCTTCCTAATGATGACATGATGGACATCAGCTATTTGTTTGCCATCTCTCAACCCCACCAGGACCTAAGTGTTTGCCTTGTCAGTCATGTTTATCTCTGTATTCCCAGAGTCTAGACAGAACCTAACTCACTGCAAAGCAGCACTATTCAAAAGACCTTTCTGCAGTGACAGAGCCATTTTGTTCTTGTATTTGTGCTGTCCAATACAGTAGCCACTGCCACCTGAAGCTACTAAGCATCTAAAATGTGACTACTGTTTACTGAGGAACTGAATTTTAATTAAACAGCCAAATGTATAGGTGCTCAATTAACCTTTGCATCTAACTCTTTCTCACAAATTCTGATCTTCATGGTAAAAACAAAACAATAAGGAAACATTTACACTGAACGCAGCAAGCATTAAAATACAAAGCTAGGACACAACAAAATCTCTATAGTGTATAAAATTATACTACTGACCTAAAGTTAATAATACAGGACTCCAAAAACTGAAGTTAATTAAAAAGTTAACATTACATTGTATTTTAAAACACTGTGTGTTTTAAAAATATTAAATACAGTATACTTTAAATTAAGGATCCTAAGGATACAAAGAGTGTATTACAAATAAACCACCTCAGTCAGGATCTGAGTACTCAACCACTGAAAATAAGATTTAATATTAACTTGAGATTTCTTTCCAAAGATGAAAGATTTCAAATTCCTAAAAAGCTTTACAATAAAAAATACTTGGGCAAAAATGAAACTTCTCAATTATGCAGCAAATACAAACACACTATATGCGTTTAACAAAACTTAAAAAGTAAGCAGTCAGTTACCCTAAGGTTGCACCCTAATACAGATGCCAATTTATCAACAGAAAACCTACTCATTTTGAGAGAAAAGAGCTACAATTCAGCCTGTGGTGCATAATTAGAATTTAAGATCAAGAAATGCCATTTCATTCCTCCTAAAGTTTGAACTTTGACCACTCAATACTTTAAGTACTAAGCTATAACTAAGGTGAAAGAGAAAGTGGAACTGACAGCAGGAATGGTAATGAAAAATAAACTAACAGACATTTTAATGTAATCTGGTGTAACATACATATTTATACTTTGTCTGCAAAGTAATAGATTTACCTTATTCAGTTATTATAGTTCAAATCTGCCGTGGTCAATTAGAGAACTCTGCCAATGGATGCTTTTAAATACTATTTCAGTTTGAATTTGCACCATACCTGCAACTGCAGCTTACCTACAGTAAAGGTTAACTTTAAGAAATATTTTCCGATTTATATCCTTTATCAAGAAAATAGAGAGAGACTGAGTAACTCTCTTGGTAAATGTCACATTGCACTTGAAAAGATGTGGGTTATTTTCAAATATCTTTTTATGTTGGTTTCTAACGTAATTCCACTGTGATAAGAGAACAGACCCTGTGTGATTTCAATACCTTTAAGACCATGAAATTTTTGCACGTTGTTTTATGTCCTTGGATAAGTTCCAGAGTCTCCCAATTTACAGTCTATGGGAACTTGAATAGAATTTGTGTCCTACTGTTGTGTAAAAATTGTATAAATCTTAATTATATTGAATTGGTTCATAGTGTTTTTCAGGTCTAGTATATCATTCTATTTCTCTACATATTCATTCTATTAATTTTTGAGAGTTTGATACTAAAACTCCAACTAAAAATCTTAATTTATCTCCTTAAAAAATAATTGTAATATACAGTGTATTTTCCAAGTCTCCTGTAAATGTGTTATCATACTTTCAGAATGTAAAAAATTGAAATTAAAAAACTACTATGTATGAAGTAAATAAACCCCAAGGATGTATTGTACAGCACAGAAAAAATAGTCATTATTTCATAATAAAATGGAGTATAATCTGTAAAAATACTGATTCACTGTATTGTATAACTGAAACAAATGTAACATTATAAATCGGCTATGTGCTCATGCATACTCAGTCTCTTCCATCGCGTCTGACTCTTTGCCACCCTATGGACTACAGAACACCAGCTCTTCTTTCCATGGGACTCTCCAGGCAAGAATACTGGAGTGGGTTGCCCTGCCCTCCTCCAGGGGATCTTCCCGACCCAGGGATTGAACCCAAGCCTCCCGTGTCTCCTGCATTGTAGGCGGATTCTTTACTGCTGAACCACCAGGGGAGTAAATCAACTATATTTCAATATAAATACCCTCCTCAAAAGAGAGACTGAGTAGGAAGATAAAGATCAGAGAATCTTAAGTGATACATCAGCCAAGAACCCTGATTTAAACAAAGAAGCTCAATTATATATTATGGCAATCAAGGAAATATGAACACTAGATCTTTGATAATATTAAGGAATCGTGGATAATGATAAAGGAATTTAAATTATTTTTTTAAAAGACTCACTGCCTTTTAAGAAAACATGCTGAAACATTTATGGATGAAATGATGGTATAAGATGATTTGCTTTGCTTTGGTTTAGGATTTGCTTCAACCATCTGTATGAAGGGTTGGGGGGTGAGGTGGGTCGAGCAGAAATAGAAAAAGCTTGTCCTTGAGCTGAAAACTTGGAGCTGGAGGATAAGAGAATATGGAGATTTGTGTTCTATATTTTGTGTGTGAAATTTTCTACACTATAATCTTTAAAAAAAGAAAAAAAGAAAAAACTAGTAGAGCCATTTTTTTTTAAATGCAAGTAGGTCATAAGAGAGTAAGAAGATTTCCAATAATGAATTAACAACCTGCAAATAGCTATATATTATGGTTATCCTACTGGAAATTTTAATATAAATAAATTCACTTATTTGGGAAAGTTTCTTTCAGGTTATATGTTGTATTTGGAAAATATAACAGCCATACCCAGGGGCAAGTGACAAGACTCATCTGCACACCTGGGTCTTCACTGCCAGTGCCTGTGACACTTGACTATTTTACCATTTCCACGTTACCATTCTCAGAATATAAGGCAAATCTTGCCTGAATCACTGTCACTGACCCGAGAGGGTCCTAGCCCAGAGTCTTAAAGAAGGTCTTCCTCCAGAAATTAGACACGGTCCTTGTGTAGTTCTGTCCTCTAGAATCTTTCTCCCAAGTAACATAAGAACAAGAGGAGAAAGGCAGAGATGATCTGGATTTCTTGAGCCATCTGGGTGGATCAAGTTTTTTATTTCTTTCCTCTGCACAAAGTCCCTCACCTGTGACAAGCTTCAGCATTAGGTCCTGGTGACACAGTCCCCTGCGGGGGGAGATAGAGAAGTAAGGAGACAGGTAGTAGTAAGTAGCTTCTTAATCTGACTAAGATCAATTTAATTTGAAAGAGGAAGTAGCTTTACAGCAATCCTTTTTCTCATCATTGCCAGATTACCTCATTGCTTTAAAAGAAAATGAATTCCTCCATCTCAAGTGTTTGGCAAACAATAGTCAGCAGATTTGTGTAAAAAAAAAAGTATACCTAGTCAATTAGGGGTCGATTACAAATTTCTATTTGGGGAGTCTCCAAATTGGGAACCTGAGAGTAGAGTAGAAAAAAGATTTTTCCCTTTGAATACTTCATGCTTTTAAAATTTTGAGCCATGTGAATGTATTGCTTTATGTAATTAATTAGTTAACTTATTAAAAATAAAGATTAAATAAATAAATAAAAATAAAGATAAAAATGGAGATCATAATGCCTAAAAAGAGATTAAGATCACAGGGCCATTTGCTTCTAATGTAAAAACTAATACAAATCACTCTGTTAAGAATCAAAAGGCTATTATAATTAAATGACACATAATATCAGATTTTCTTTTGCAAAATAGGCCCTTATGGGCAAAGTTGGTGAATTCTGAATAAAATCTCTAAGTTAGATAACAGTATTGTATCAATATTAATTTCCTGACTTTAATAATAGTACTGTGGTCATATAAAAGTTTTTTTAAGAAACACACTTCAAAACATTAGGGGTAAAGTGGTGTCATATCTGCAACTTTCTCTGAAAGAGTGGGGATGAGATATATAGAGAAAGACAGAGAGAAAATAATAATAATAAAGTAGACTCGATAAAATGTTGATATTTACTGGCAAAGAGGGGGAGCGCCTGGAACTCTCATACACTAATGGCAGAAGTAAAAAAATTATGACTATTTTTGAAACCAGGCAATGCTTTAATAATGTTAAACATAGACTTATCATATGGCCTAGCAATTACAGTCCTAGGTATTTACCCTAGAGAAATTAAAACATAGAGATCCAAAACATGTGTCTAAGAATGTTCATATCAACTTTATTCATAATAGCCCAAAGTGCAAACAATCTCCATGTTCATCAATAGGAGAGTGAATCACATTCATCAATAGGAGATGAATAAACAAATATTTATCAACAGGAGAGTGAATAAACAAATGTATTCTCACACAAATGTTTGACAAACATTATTTTCACAAACAAATGTATCCACCTGCAAAGTGGGAGACCTGGGTTCCATCTGATCCCTGGGTTGGGAAGATTCCCTCGAGAAGGGGAAGGCTACTCACTCCAGCATTCTGGCCTGAAGAATTCCACAGGCTGTATACACATGAGGTGACAAAGGGTCAGATATGACTGAGTAAGTTTCACTTCACTTCATTCACACACCAGACACTGGGACATGATTCCCATGGGTCCCTTGTGTTTCCACATGTCTTATGAATAGAGGTGCTGACAGTTTTGCTCCAGACAATCTTCTTTAAAAAAAAAAAAAACACTTGCACAGAAGATACCCTTGGAAAATATAATTTCTCCATCTGGAGCAGAAGGCAAATTTTTTGGAGTCCAGTATGATGAAGATAATGTCTCCTTCCAGGAACAAAGGTTGGGCAGATTTTCTTGAAGTCTCTTATTAAAGATTGAGGTTTTCTAAGCTTAGGGTTCCTCAGCTATGACTCAAGATTTACTATGTGTGGACATTTAGGTTGTTTTTACCTGTATAAGTTTATTGAGGCATAACTTACATGCAAAAAAATCATATTTGATCTGGTACAAGCATGAATCCGAGGCAGCCTAACTTTTTAGCTTGCAAACAGGATAAAATCTCAGATTCTTCACAGTCCTTGCCAGTGGAATGCTGCCCAGCAACAAAAAGGAAAGAATCACTGAGACACACAGCAGTACAGATGAGTCTTGCAAACATTATGCTGCGTGAAAAAGCTGAGCCCGAATCAAGTATGATACTGTCTAATTTTATTTACTGAAAATTCTCCATCGAGCAGAATAAATCTGTATTAATAGAAATCACAATGGCAGTTGCCTGAGCCAGGGAGTTTGGGGCATGTTGACAGAGGTAAAGGATGAAGGATTTTCCCAAGAGTCCAGTGGTTAAGAATTATCCTTGCAGTGCATGGGACACGGGTTCCGGGAACCAAGGTTCTGCGTGCTGCAGCACAGCTAAGGCCACGCGCTGCGGATACTAGGTGAGGAGGAGCCCCACAATGCGACTAAGGCCCGGTGCAGGCAAATAACCAAGTCTTTAAAAGGAGGTGAGGGGGAAGCTTTCTAGCGTGGTGGGAGTGGTGGAACTATTTTGTATCTTTGTTGTGTTTGCATGGATATATACATCTTTCAAAGTGCATCAAACAGTGTGCCCTAAAATGTATAATTTTGTTATATGTGAATTACGCCTCAGTAAAATTACATAGAAATAGTCTAAATATTTATCAACATGTGAACAGATATGCAAAATATGGTATATACATAAAATGGAATATTATTCAGCCTTGAAAAGGAATGAAATTCTGAAACATGCTAGAACATGGGTGTTCCTTGGAATCATTACACTACGTGAGAGAAGTCAGACATGAGAAGACAGTTACTGTGTGATTCCACTTCTTTGAGCTGCCTGGAATAGACAAATTCATAGACAGAAAGTAGAGCAGTGGTTATCCAGGGCTGTGGAGTTGTGGTCTAGTGGGTACAAGGTTTCAGTTTGGAAGGATGAAATAATTCTGGAGATGGAGGTGATGGTGTTGTACAACAGTGTGAACACACTTAATGCCACTTAACTGGACACTCAAAATGTTTAAAATGATAAATGTTATATCTAGTACATTTATATGTATTACAGTAGTGGTGTGAAAAAAATAATCTCTCTCTCCAGTGGTGTGCTGCAAAATGTATAACAACCAGCTATGAGAGGGAAGCATATTGGTAGTATTCATTTTGATAGAAACACTCCCACAGTGATCCAGTTCCAGCAACAGTGTGATATCACTGAATGTAGAGTTTGGAAAAGATACAAACAACTGACTTTACAAAGTCAATAGGAGTTGGCTCAAAGACACTACTGTCTCTATCCAACCAACCGATTGTTAGTACACAGCAAATCCAGTAAAGAAAACACAACATAAACGTTATAAAGAAAAAGGGAAAAAAATCACCCCACCACTACTTATAGGCAGTTGTCTGTATGCCAGCCAGGGAGGTCGATGGTTATTTGTGGGCTGATAACATACAGGAACAACAAAGTGCCAGTTCACTGATCCTGCAGGCTGGAAGGCATCAATTCTGGTTGGTTGGTACCCATTGCCACATCAGTTATTAAATCTTGTGGCTCTTATTCCTGGTGGTGACATCCAGAAAAGGAAAACTGTGGGACCTTCTTGAATCATGTAAGTTTAGCTACCAGTAGGTAACCCTTTAAAATTTTTATCGATCTTTACTGTCATCATATTCCCTTTGTTTTGGCACAAAATGGCTGCAAAAGTACAGGAGATACAAAATTTTGAAGCCATTTCCAGAAGATTTAGGCTGATTCTCGGTGCCAGTGACTCTCAGATAGGGTGTGCATGTAATTACTTGGAGTAATCTTCATTTTGAAAGAACTACAGGTGATTCTAATGCAGTTGGTTCACAGAACACATTTGGCAACATGGTTCGATGAGGTAGCTCTTTCCCTTCTCCCCTTTCATAATTTCACACCACAACCACATTGCTCTAAGATGCAAATTAGGGTAACTGATGTTATAAAACATGTCCCAATGTGTGTATAACAATGTCTGAAATGATTTTAAGAATATTCAGTATAGAAAAGGTGACATAAAATTGTGCTAATTCATTTTACTGTCATTGGTGAAACAAGTGTTATTCAAGTCTTTTGATGTGGCAGAAATATTTTAAGACAACCCCTTCTATTCTTTGAGCAGGAAATAAAATCTAGCAAACTGTGTAGCCAGTAACCTTAGGGATGGTACTTGAGGCTTGATCTCTAAAAGATGTTGAGTCCAAAAGTTGAACCTAAATCTGCCTGTATTGTTCTGCCTTGAGTGAATCTTTCATGCAGGCTGTGATCAGTGCATTTAAAAGAGCAGAGATCTGAATTTTATTGAGATTTACCTTATGTTTTATTATTGTGGGCTTGCCAGGTGGCACTAGTGGTAAAGAACCCACCTGCCAATGCAGGTGATGTAAGAGGTGCTGATTGGATTTCTGGGTCAGGAAGATCGAGGAGGGTGTGGCAACCCACTCCAGTATTCTTGCCTGGAGAATCCTATAAACAGATGAACCTGGTGGGCTACAGTCCGTAGAGTCGCAAAGAGTCGGACACAACTGAAGCAACTTAGCATGCATGCATGTTTTATTAATAATGAATTTCTGTTTAGTAAATGTTTCATAGTTATGTGCCAGACTTGCTTTCCTTATAACATGGTGGCAAGGTTAAGAAGGCATCGTTAGTCTTCATCCACTCTAATTAATAAATGCTACATGAATCTACCAAAAAGAACCTTATAACTGTGCTTGAAAAGTTGGCTTAGGGTAGCTCTTTATAGGGTGTTTGGGGGAACACTAAACCCCAAGATGCTCATTTGAAGATAGAAGACCTGCAAAAAAAAAAAAAAAAAAAAAGAGAGAGAGAGAAAGAGAAGAGAAAGAAGACTTGCATGATTAAATAAACATAGGAAATGCTGCATAGGCGAATATTTTATTTTTTTTAATTTAGTCCACCATTTACCAAAGTTATTGATTAAAGATTTTAAAATTTCATAAGAATAACATTTTGTGGAATATATATTTAGCAAAGAATTCTCCAGTGCTCTGGTGAAAATTTTAGCTGTGAAGGGGAACACAGGGATAGAGAGGCAAATTAATTTGGCATTCTTGACTTCAAACTTACATTAACCACATTTGTTTCCACTATTAAATGTAAAGAATTTGATGGATTTAACAACAGTCATCAAGGATAGTCAAAAGGTAACTTCCTCAGTGGTCTGGTGCAGCCAAAAATCAACTGGAGAATATACCTCAGGTGCCCGCTGCAACTCGAGAAAAACCATGAGGCTTCCCCCTCGCTACGAGATGAACCCCAATTCCCCAGCATTGCGTGAAGACCAATTCCGTGTTCCCCATCAAACAAGAAAGGAGCCTTGACTTCCTTGATGGAACTCCAGAGAGGCCCCAAGAACACTGTCGCAAGTCTAGAGGGACCTGAGGTCACCGCAGTCACACAAAAGAGCTCCATGTACCACAAATCAACTCGAGATGAGGCCTGATTCCCCTGCAATGGCTCCAGAGCTAGCAGGCGTTCCCCTGCAAACACAGCAAGTGGCTTGCCTTCCTTTAGGCAACTCCAGAGATTCCGCGAGAACACCATCCCAAGTCTAGAGGAACACGAGTTCAGCACAGCAACTAGAGAGAAGCTCCGTGTACAGCAAATCATCTCGAGATGAGAGCTGATTCTCTGGCTTTGACTCAAGAGGAATGCCAACTTTCCACAAGCACCTCAAGAGGAGGCTTCTCTCAGCTATAGGTATGTGAGAGGGACCCTGAGTTTGCTGCCTCAAGTGGAATGGACACCGAGATGCCGTGACTCGAGATAAGGCCGGATTTCCCTGCAGTGACCTGAATGCAAGCTCGTCTTTCATCTCACGAGATGAAGGGATGTCTGAATCCCCTGTGGAGACCCTAGAGAAAGCCCTAGTTCCACGTATCATCTCAACAGGAGGCCTCACACTCCTTTCAAAACTCGAGAGTCACGTGGAGGTCAATGCCTCAAAAGGAGACGATTCCTGACTCCTCTTGAAAATTGATAGGAATCCCAATATCCCTGTGGCAACTGGACAGGAACCCTGGGTCTCTCGCCTCACCTTGAGAGGGGTCCCTATTGCCCTATCAAGCCTCGATGAGAATACCGAGGTGTCCCTAACATCTAGGCAGGAGTCCTGATGTCACTGAACAACATGAGTTTTGAAGGGTCATTCCCGCCGTAACTCGAGAAGATACCCCAGGTCCCCACCACAACTCAAGAAAACCCAGGAGAATTCACCCTCGCCGTGAGATGAGGCCCAATTCCACTGCATCGTATGTAAAGCAATTCCGTGTTCCCCATAAAACAGGATATGAGCCTTGACTTCCGTGATGGAACTCCAGAGAGTCCCCAAGAACACTGTCGCAAGTGTAGAGGGACACTGAGGTCCCCGCAGCAACACGAAAGTGCTCCGAGTACCCAGATCAACTCGAGATGAGACCCGATTCCCCTGCACTGGCTCCAGAGCAATCCCGCTTTCCTCATCAAACTAGACAAGTGGCTTGACTTCCCTTAGGCAACTCCAGAGATTCCCCGAGAGCACCGTCCCAAGTCTAGAGGAACACCAAGTTCAGCACAGCAACTCGAGAAAAGCTCCGTGTACCCCAAAACATTCGAGATGAGAGCTGATTCCCTGGCTTCGACTCAAGAGGAATACCAACTTTCCACAAGCAGCTCAAGCGGAGGCTTTTCTCAGCTCTAGGTATGTGAGAGGGACCCTGAGTTTGCTGCCTCAAGTGGAATGGACACCGAGATGCCCTGACTCGAAATAAGGCTGGATTTCCCTGCAGTGACTTAAATGCAGGCTCGTCTTTCATCTCACAAGATGAAGAGATGTCTGAATCCCCTGTGGAGACCCTAAAGAAAGCCCTAGTTCCCCACCTCATCTCGACAGGAGGCCTTACATCCCTTTGACAACTCGAGAGGAACACGGAGTTCAATGCTTCAAAAGGAGACGATGCCTAACACCTCTTGAAAATTGATAGGAATAGCAATATCCCTGTGGCAACTGCAAAGGGAAGCTGGGTCAACACCTCACCTCGAGAGGCATCCCTATTGCCCTGCCAAGCCTCGAGGAGAATCCCGAGGTGTCCTTCAAAACTAGACAGGAGTCCTGTCGCCGCTCAACCAACACGGGTTTTGAAGGGCCATCCTCGCCGTAACCCAAGAACATACCCTAGGTCCCAGCCGCAACTCAACATAAACCATGAGACTTCCCCCTGGCCGCGAGGTGAGGCCCGATTCCCCTGCACTGAGTGCAGAGCAAATCCGTGTTCCCCATCAAACATGAAAGGAGGCTTCACTTCCTAGATGAAACTCCACATAGTCCCCAAGAACACTGCCAGAGGTCGAGAGGGACCCTGAGGTCACCGCAGCAAAACAAAAGAATTCGTGTAAATGAAATCAACTCGAGATGAGGCGCGATTGCCCTGCATTGGCTCCAGAGCCATCTCGCATTCCCCATCAAACATGACAAGTGGCTTGACTTCCTTTAGGCAACTCCAGAGATTCACCAAGAGTACCGTCCAATATCTAAAGGAACACAAAGTTCAGCACTGCAACTCGAGAAAAGCTCCCTGTACCCCCAAATCATCTCGAGTTGAGAGCTGCTTCCGTGGATTCAACTCAAGAGGAATGCCAACTGTCCACAAGTACCTCAAGAGGAGGCTTCTCTCAGTTATATGTATGTGAGATGGGCCCTGAGTTTGTGGCCTCAAGTGAAATGGACACCGAGATGTCCTGACTCGAAATAAGGCTGGATTTCCCTGCAGTGACTTGAATGCAGGCTCGTCTTTCATCTCACGAGATGAAGGGATGTCTGAATCCCCTGTGGTGACCCTAGAGAAAGCCCTAGTTCCTGGCCTCATCCCAACATGAGACCTCACATCCCTGTGAAAACTCGAGAGGCACACGGAGTTAAATGCTTCAAAAGGAGACGATGGCTGACTCTTCTTGAAAAATGATAGGAATCCCAAAATTCCTGTGGCCACTGCAAATGGAACCTGGGTTTCCCCTCTCACCTTGAGAGGCGTCCCTATTGCCCTCCCAAGCCCCGAGGAGAATCCCGAGGTGTCCCTCGCAACTAGACAGGAGTCCTGACATCACTGATCCAACCCGAGTTTTGAAGGGCCATCCTCGTCATAACACGAGAACATAATCCAGGTTCCCACCGCAACTCGAGAAAAACAATGACACTTTCCCCTCGCCACGAGATGAGGCCCGATTCCCCTGCACTGCATGCAGAGCAAGTCTGTGTTCCCCATCAAACAGGAAAGGAGCCTTGACTTCCTTGATGGCACTCCAGAGAGTCCCCAGGAACACTTTCACAAGTCTAGAGGGACCCTGAGGTCCCCGAAACAACATGAAAGCGCTCCATGTACTCCAAATCAACTCGAGATGAGGCCTGATTCCCCTGCACTGCATGCAGAGCAAGTCCATGTTCCCCATCAAACACGAAAAGAGCCTTGACTTCCTAGATGAAACTCCACATAGTCCCCAAGAACACTGTCACAGTTCTGCAGGGACCCTGAAGTGACAGCAGCAGCACGAAAGAACTCGTTTAACTCAAATCAACTCTAGATGAGACCCGATTCCCCTGCATTGACTCCAGAGACATCCCTCATTCCCCATTAAACAGGGCAAATAGCCTGACTTCCTTTAGGCAACCCCAGAGATTCACCGAGAGCACCGTCCCATATCTAGAGGAACACCAAGTTCAGCACAGCAACTCGACAAAAGCTCTGTGTACCCCAAAACATTTCGAGATGAGAGTTATGACACAGGAGGAATGGAAACTTTCCACAAGCACCTCAAGAGGAGGCTACTCTGAGCTATAGGTATGTGAGAGGGATCCTGAGTTTGCTGCCTCGTGTGGAATGGACACCGAAATGCCCTTACTCGAAATAAGGCCGGATTTCCCTGCAGTGACTTGAATGCAGTCTCGTCTATCATCTCACAAGAAGAAGGGATGTCTAAATCCCCTGTGGATACCCTAGAGAAAGCCCAAGTTCCCTGCCTCATCTCGACAGGAGGCCTCACATCCCTTTGAAACTTTGAGAGGCACGTGGATTTCAAAGCCTCAAAAGTAGATGATGCCTGCCTCCTCTTGAAAATTGATAGGAATCTCAATATCTCTGTGGCAACTGGAAAGGGACCCTGGGTCTCCACTTTACCTCGAGAGACTTCCCTATTGCCCTCCCAAGCCCCGAGGAGAATCCCGAGGTGTCCCTCGCAACTAGACAGGTGTCCTGACGTCGCTGACCCAACACAAGTTTTGAAGGTCCATCCCCACCGCAACTCAAGAACATACCCCAGGTTCCCACCGCAACTCGAGAAAAACCATGAGACATCCCCCTCGCCGTGAGATGAGGTCTGATTCCCCTGCATTGCATGCAGAGCATGTGTGTGTTCCCCATCATACTTGAAAAGAGTTTTGACTTCCTTGATGGAACTCCAGAGAGTCCCCAAGAACACTGTTACAAAGCTAGAGGGACCCTGCGGACTCCGCAGCAACATGAAAGAGCTCGTGTACCCCAAATCAACTCGAGATGAGGCCCAATTCACCTGAATTGGGTCCAGAGCCATCACACGTTCCCCATCAAATACAACATGTGGCTTGACCTCCTTTATGCAACTCCAGAGATTTTATGAGAACATCATTCCAAGTCCAGAGGAACACCAAGTTCTGCAGAGCAACTCGAGAAAAGCTCCATGTACCCCAAATCATCTCGAGATGAGAGCTGATTCGCTGAACTCGACTCAAAGGGAATTCCAACTTTCCACAAGCACCTCAAGAGGAGGCTTCTCTCAGCTATAAGTATCATAGTGGGACCCTGAGCTTGCTGCCTCAAGTGGAATGTACAATGAGATTCCCAGACTCGAAAAAAGGCCGGATGTCCCTGCAGTGACGTGAATGCAGGCTCGTCTTTCATCTCACAAGATGAAGGGATATCTGAATCCCCCGTGGAGACCCTAAAGAAAGCCCTTGTTCCCCGACTCATCTCGACAGGAGGCCACACATCCCTTTGACAACTCGAGGGGAGTGCAGAGTTCAAGGCGTCAAAAGGAGACGACGCCTGACTCACCTTGCAAATTGATAGGGATCCCAATATCCCTCTGGCAACTGCGAAGGAAGTCTGGGTCTCCTGTCTCACCTCGAGAGGCGTCCCTATTGCCCTGCCAAGCCTCAAGGAGAATCCCGAGGTATCCCTGGCAATTAGACATGAGTCCTGAAGTCGCTGAACCAACATGAGTTTTGAAAGGCCATCCCCGCCGTAATACGAGAACATACCCCAGATTCCCGCTGAAACTCAAGAAAAACCATGAGACTTCCCCATCGCTGCGAGATGAAGCCCGATTGCAATGCTGCGTGCAGAGCAAGTCTGTGTTCCTCATTAAACACAAAAGGAGCCTTGACTTCCTTGATGGACCTCCAGAAAGTCCCCAAGAACACTATCACAAGTCTAGCGGGACCCTGAGGTCCCCGCAGCAACACAAAAGAGCATCGTGTACCCCAAATCGACTCGAGATGAGGTGTGATTCCCCTGCATTGCATCCAGACCACATCTGAGTTCCACATCAAACACTAAAGGAGCCTTGACTTTCTAGATGAAATTCCACGTAGTCCCCAAGAAGACTGGGGACTTCAGCACCTCACAAGTATAGAGGTGCTGAGGCCACCACAGCAACACATAAGAGCTTCGTGTACTACAAATCAACTTGACATGAGGCCGGATTCCTCTGCATTGGCTCCAGAGCCATCGTGCATTCCCCATCAAACAGATCAAGTAGCTTGACTTCTTTTAGCAACCCCAGAGATTAACCGAGAGCACCGTCCCATATCTAGAGGAACACCAAGTTCAGCACAGCAACACGACAAAAGCTCCGTGTACCACAAATCATCTCAAGATGAGAGCTGATTCCCTGGATTGGAGTCAAGAGGAATGCCAACGTTCCACAAGCAATTCAAGAGGAGGCTTCTCTCAGCTATATGTATGTGAAAGGGAACCTGATTTTGCTGCTTCAAGTGGAATGGACATCGAGATGCCCTGATTCAAAATAAGGCCGGATTTCCCTGCATTGACTTGAATGCAGGCTCATCTTTCATCTCACATAAAGAAGGGATGTCTGAATCCCTTGTGGAGACCCTAGAGAAAGCACTAGTTCCCTGCCTTATCTCGACATGAGGCCTGACTTCCCTTTGAAACCTCGAGAGGCATTCGAAGTTCAATGCTTCAAAAGGAGACGAAGCCTGACTCCTTTTCAAAATTGATAGGAATCACGATATCCCTGTGGCAACTGGACAGGAACCCTGGGTCTCTCGCCTCACTTCGAGAGGCATCCCTATTGCCCATGCAAGCCTCGAGGAGAATTCCGAGGTGTCCCTCGCAACTAGAGAGGAATCTTGACGTTGCTGATCCAACACAAGTTTTGAAGGTCCATCCTCGTCGTAACTAGAAAACATAACCCAGGTTCTTGCCGCAACTCGAGAAAAACCATGAGGCTTTCACCTGGCCGTGAGATGAGGCCTGAATCCCCTGCACTGCAGGCAGAGCAATTCCCTGTTCCCCATGAACACGAAAGGAGCCTTGACTTCCTTGATGGAACTCCAAAGAGTCCCCAGGAACACGGTCACTGGTATAGAGGGACACTGAGTTCCCCACAGCAACACAAAAGCGCTCCGTGTACTTCAAATCAACACGAGGTGAGGCCTGATTCCCCTGCATGGTCTCCAGAGCCATCCAGCATTCCCCATCAAACACGACAAGTGGCTTGTCTTCCTTTAGGCAACTCCAGAGTTTACCCGAGAACACCGTCCTAAGTATAGAGGAACACCACGTTCAGCACAGCAACTAGAAAACATCTCTGTGTACCTCAAATCATCTCGAGATGAGCGCTGATTCCCTGGCTTTGACTCAAGAGGAATGCCAGCTTTAAACAACACCTAAAGAGGAGGCTTCTCTCAGCTATAGGTATGTGAGAGGGACCCTGAGTTTGCTGCCTCAAGTGGCATGGACACTGAGAAGCCCTGACTCAAAATAAGGCCAGGTGTCCCTGCAGTGGCTTGAATGCAGGCTCATCTCTCATCTCACAAGATGAAGGGATGTCTGAATCCCCTGTGGAGACCCTAGAGAATACCCTAGTTCCCAGCCTCATCTTAAAAGGAGGCCTCACATCCCTTTGACAACTCGAGAGGAACACAGAGCAACATGTAAAGGCTCTGTGTACTCCAAAACAACTCGAGATGAGGCCCGATTCCCCTGCACTGTGTTCAGAGCAAGTCTGTGTTCCCCATCAAACACGAAAGGAGCTTTGACTTCCCTGATGGAAATCCAGAGAGTCCCCAGGAACACTGTCACAAGTTTCGAGGGTCCCTGAGGTCCCCGCAGCAACATGAAAATGCACTGTGTACTTGAAATCAACTCGAGATGAGGCCCGCTTCCCATGCACTGCATGCAAAGCAAGTCTGTGTTCCCCATAAAACACGAAAGGAGCCTTGACTTCCTTGATGGAAATCCAGAGAGTCCCCAGGAACACTTTGAAAAGTCTAGAGGGACCCTGAGAACCCCACAGCAACATGAAAGTGCACTGTGTGCTTCAAATCAACTCGAGATGAGGCCCGATTCCCGTGCATTAGCTCCAGAGCCATCACTCATTCCCCATCAAACACAACAAGTGGCTTGACTTCCTTTAGGCAACTCCAGAGATTACCTGAGAATACCGTCTCAAGACAAGAGGAATACCAAGTTCAGCACAGCAACTCGAGAAAAGTTCCGTGTACCCCAAATCATCTCGAGATGAGAGCTGATTCCCTGGCTTCGACTCAAGAGGAATGCCAACTTTCCACAAGCCCCTCAAGAGGAGGCTTCTTTCAGCTCTAGGTATGTGAGAGGGACCCTGAGTTTGCTGCATCAAGTGGAATGGTAACCCAGATGCCATGACTCGAAATAAGGTTGGATTTCCCTGCAGTGACTTTAATGCAGGCTCGTCTTTCATCACACATGATGAAGTGATGTCTGAATCCCCTGTGGAGACCCTAGAGAAAACCCTAGTTCCCCGGCTCATCTCGACAGGAGGACTCACAGTCTTTAGAAACCTCCAGAGGCACATGGATTTAAATGCTTCAAAAGGAGAGCATGGCTGCCTCCTCTTGAAAATTGATAGGAATCCCCAAATTACTGTGGCAACTGGAATGGACCCTGGGTCTCCCCCCTCACCTCGAGAGGCATCCTTATTGCCCTACCAAGCCTCAAATAGAATCCCGAGTTGTCCCTTGCAGCTAGACAGGAGTCCTAATGTCACTGAATCAACACGAGTTTGAAGGGCCATCCCAACCATAACTTGAGAACATAACTCAGGTTCCCGCCACAGCTCAAGAAAACCGTGAGAATTCCCCCTTGTCATGAGATGAGGCCCGATTCCCCTGCATTGAATGCAGAGCAAGTCCATGTTCCCCATCAAAAATGAAAGGAGCCTTGACTTCCTAGATGAAACTCCACATAGTCCCCAAGAACTGTGTCAGAAGTCTAGAGGGACCCTGAGGTCAGTGCAACAATAGGAAAGAGCACCGTGTACCACAAATCAACTTGAGATGAGGCCCGATTCCCCTGCACTGGCTCCAGAGCAATCCTGCATTCCTCATCAAAGAGCACAAGTGGCTTGACTTCTTTTGGGCAACTCCAAGATTCCCCGAGAACACGATCCCAAGTCTAGAGCAACACCAAGTTCAGCACAGCAACTCGAGAAAAGCTCCGTGTAGCCCAAATCATTTCGAGATGAGAGCAGATTCCCTGGCTTTGAAACAAGAGCAATGCCAACTTTCCACAAGCAGCTCAAGTGGAGGCTTTTCTCAGCTCTTGGTATGTGAGAGGCACCCTGAGTTTGCTGCTTCAAGTGGAATGGACACCGAGATGCCCTGACTCGAAATAAGGCCGGAATTCCCTGCAGTGACTTGAATGCCGGCTCATCCTTCATCTCAAAAGATGAAGGGATATCTGAATCCCCTATGAAGACCCTAGAGAAAGCCCTAGTTCCCCGCCTCATCTCGACAGGAGGCCTCACATCCCTTTGACAACACGAGTAGAACACGGAGTTCAGTGCTTCAAAAGTAGACAATGATTGAGTCCTCTTGAAAATTGACAGAAGTCCCAGTATCCGTGTGGCAACTTGAAAGGACACTGGGTCTCCCGCCTCACCTCGAGAGGCATCCCTATTGCCCTGCCAAGACTCGAGGACAATCCCGAGTTGTCCATCGCAACTAGACAGGAGTCCTGACGTAGCTGAAAAAACACGAGTTTTGACGGGCCATCCCCATCGTCACTTGAGAATATAACCCAGGTTCCCTCCACAACTCGAGAAAATCCATGAGACTTCCCGCTCGATGAGAGATGAGATCAGATTCCCCTGCACTGAGTGAAGAGCAATTCCGTGTTCCCCATCAAACATGAAAGGAGCCTTGACTTCCTTGATGGAACTCCAGAGAGTCCCCAAGAACACTGATAAATGTCTAGAGGAACCCTGAGGTCACCGCAGCAACATGAAATAGTTCGGTGTACCCCAAATCAACTCGAGATGAGTCCAGATTCCCCTTCATTGGCTCCAGAGCCATCCGGCGTTCCCCATCAAACATGACAAGTGACTTGACTTCCTTAAAGCAACTCCAGAGATTCCCCGAGAACAACGTCCTGAGCATAGAGGAACACCACGTTCAGCACAGCAACTAGAAAACAGCTCCGTGTACCTCAAATCATCTCGAGATGAGACTTGATTCCCTGGCTTTGACTCAAGAGGAATGCCAGCTTTAAACAACACCTAAAGAGGAGGCTTCTCTCAGCTATAGGTACGTGAGTGGGACCCTGAGTTTGCTGCCTCAAGTGGAATGGACACCAAAATGCCCTGACTTGAAATAAGGCCGGATGTCCCTGCAGTGATTTGAATGCAGGATTGTCTTTCATCTCACAGATGAAGGGATGTTTGAATCCCCTGTGGAGACCCTAGAGAATACGCTAGTTCCCAGCCTCATCTCGACAGGAGGCCTCACATCCCTTTGACAACATGAGAGGCAAGCGGAGTTCAATGCTTCAAAAGGAGACGAAGCCTGACTCCTCTTGAAAACTGACAGGAGTCACAGTATGGCTCTGGCAACTGCAAAGGGAAACCTGGTGTCCCGCCTCACTTCGAGAGGCATCCCAATTGTCCTGCCAAGCCTCGAGAAGAATCCTAAGGTGTCCCTCGGAACTAGACAGGAGTCCTGACGTCGCTGAACAAACACGAGTTTTGAAGGGCCAACTCTGCCGTAACTCGAGAATATAACCCAGGTTCCACACCACAGCTCCAGAAAAACAATGAGACTTTCCCCTCACCGTGAGATGAGGCCCGATTCCCCTGCATTGCATGCAGAGCAAGTCCGTGTTCCCCATCAAACACGAAAGGAGCCTTGACTTCCTAGATGAAACTCTCCATAGTCCCCAAGAACTCTGTCAGAAGTCTAGAGGGACCCTGAGATCAATGCAGCAACACGACAGAGCCCCGTGTACCACAAATCAACTCGAGATGAAGCCTGATTTCCCTGCATTGGCTCCAGAACAATCCTGCATTCCTCATCAAAGAGCACAAGTCGCTTGACTTCTTTTAGGCAACTCCAGAGACTCTATGAGAATACCGCCACCAGTCTAGAGGAACACCAAGTTCAGCACAGCAACTCGAGAAAAGCTCCGTGTACCCCAAAACATTTCGAGATGAGAGCTGATTCCCTGGCTTCGACTCAAGAGGAATGCCAACTTTCCACAAGCAGCTCAAGCGGATGCTTTTCTCAACTATAGGTATGTGAGAGGGACCCTGAATTTGCTGCCACAAGTGGAATGGACACCGAGATTCCCTGACTCGACATAAGGCTGGATTTCCCTGCAGTGACTTGAATGCAGGCTTGTCTTTCATCTCAAAAGATGAAGTGATGTCTGAATCCCCTGTGGAGACCCTAGACAAAGCCCTATTTCCCCACCTCATCTCGACAGGTGACCTTACATCCCTTTGACAACACGAGTCGAATGCGGAATTCAATGCTTCATAAGGAGACGATGACTGAGTCCTCTCGAAAATTGACAGGAATCCCAGTATGTCTGTTGCAACTTGAAAGGACACTGGGTCTCCCCCGTCACCTCGAGAGGCGTCACTATTGTCCTGCCAAGCCTTGAGGAGAATCTCAAGGTGTCCCTCGCAACTAGACAGGAGTTCACACATCGCTGAACAAACATGAGTTTTGAAGGGCCATCCCCGCCGTAACTCTAGAACATAACCAGGTTCCCTCCACAACTCCAGAAAAACAATGAGACTTTCTCCTCACCGCGAGATGAGGCCCAGTTCCCATGCAATGTATGCAGGTTAAGTCCGTGTTCCCAATCAAAAGGAAAGGAGACTTGACTTCTTTGAAGGACCTCCAGAGAGACCCCAAGAACACTGTCAGAAGTCTACAGGGACCCTGAGGTCCCCGCAGCAACATGAAAGGGCTCCGTGTACTCCAAATCAACTCAAGATGAGGCCCGATTCCCCTGGACTGCATTCAGAGCAAGTCCGTGTTCCCCATCAAACACGAAAGGAGCCTTGACTTCCTTGATGGAACTCCAGAGAGTCCCCAGGAACACTGTCACAAGTCTAGAGAGACCCTGAGGTCCCCTGCAGCAACATGAAAGTGCACCGTGTACTTCAAATCAACTCGAGATGAGACCCAATTCCCCTGCATTGTCTCCAGAGACATCACTCGTTCCCCATCAGACACACAAAGTGGCTTGATTTCCGTTAGGCTACTCCAGAGATTACCCGAGACTACCATCTCAAGACTAGAGGAATACCAAGTTCAGCACAGAAACTCGAGAAAAGCTCTGTGTACCCCAAATCATCTTGAGATGAGAGCTGATTCCCTGGCTTTGACTCAAGAGGGATGTCAACTTTACACAAGCACCTGACGAGGAGGCTTCTGTCAGGTATATGTATGTGAGAGGGACCCTGAGTTTGCTGCCTCAAGTGGAATGAACACCGAGATGCCCTGACTCATAATAAGGCCGGAATTCCCTGGAGTGACTTGAATGCAGGCTCGTCTTTCATCAAACAAGATGAAGGGATGTCTGAATCCCCTGTGGAGACCCTAGAGACAGCCCTAGTTCCCCGGCTCATCTCAACAGGAGGCCTCACATCCTTTTGAAACTCGAGAGGCACGTGGATTTAAATGCTTCAAAAGGGGAGTATCGCTCCCTCCTCTTGAAAATTGATAGGAATCCCAAAATTCCTGTGGCAACTGGAAAGGACCTTGGGTTGCCCCTCTCACATTGAGAGGCGTCCCTATTGCCCTGCCAAGCTTCGAGGAGAATCTCGATGTGTCCCTCACAACTAGACAGGAGTCCTGATATCACTGAACCAACACAAGTTTTGAAGGGCCATCCCAGCTGTAACTCGAGAATATAACCCAGTTTCCCGCCACAACTCGAGAAAACCATGAGAATTCCCCCTCGCCGTGAGACGAGGCCTGATTCCCCTGCATTGCATGCAAAGCAAGTCGGTGTTCCCCATCAAACACGAAAGGAGCCTTGACTTCCTAGATGAAACTCCACATAGTCCCCAATAACTCTGTCACATGTCTAGTGGGACCCTGAGGTCAACGCAGCAACACGAAATATCCCCGTTTACCTCAAATCAACTTGAGGTGAGGCCTGATTTCCCTGCATTGGCTCTAGAGCAATCCAGCATTCCTCATCAAGCAGGACAAGTGGCTTGACTTCTTTTAGGCAACTCCAGAGATTCCCTGAGAACACCGTCCCAAGTATAGAAGAACACCAAGTTCAGCACAGCAACTCGAGAAAAGCTCCGTGTACCCCAAATCATTTCGAGATGAGAGCTGATTTCCTGGCTTCGAATCAAGAGGAATGCCCACTTTCCACAGCAGCTCAAGCGGAGGCTTTTCTCAGCTCTAGGTATGTGAGAGAGACCCTCAGTTTGCTGCCTCAAGTGAAATGGACACCGAGATGCCCTGACTCGAAATAAGTCCGGAATTCCCTGCAGTGACTTGAGTGCAGGCTCGTCTTTCATCTCATCAGATGAAGGGATTCCTGAATCCCCTTGAAGACCCTATAGAAAGCCCTATTTCCCCACCTCATCTTGACATGTGGCCTCACATCCCTTTGACAACACGAATGGAAAGTGGAATTCAATGCTTCAAAAGTAGACGATGACTGAGTCCTCTTGAAAATTGACAGGAATCCCAGTATCCCTGTGGCAACTTGAAAGGACACTGGGTCTCCCGCCTCACCTCGAGAGGTGTCCTCCTTATTGACTTGCCAAGTCTCGAAGTGAATCTCGAGTTGTCCCTCGCAACGAGACTGGAGGCCTGATGTCGCTGAACAAACACGCGTTATGAGGGGCCATCCCCTTCGTCACTCGAGAATATAACCCAGGTTCCTTCTGCAACGCGAGAAAGTCCATGAGACTTTCCACTCGAAGAGAGATGAGATCAAATTCCCCTGCATTGCGTGCAGAGCAATTCCATGTGCACCATCAAACATGAAAGGAGCCTTGACTTCCTTGATGGAACTCCAGAGAGTCCCCAAGAACACTGATACAAGTCTAGAGTGACCCTGAGGTCACCGCAGCAACACGAAAGTGCTCAGTGTACTGCAAATCAACGTGAGATGAGGCCAGATTACACTACATTGGCTCCAGAGCCATCCGGCGTTCCCCATCAAACACGACAAGTAGCTTGACTTCCTTTAGGCAACTCCAGAGATTCCCTGAAAACACTGTCCTAAGTATAGAGGAACACCACGTTCAGCACAGCAATTAGAAAACAGCTCCGTGTACCTCAAATCATCTCGAGATGAGAGTTGATTCCCTGGCTTCGAATCAAGAGGAATGCCAACTTTCCAGAACCCCCTCACGGGGAAGCTTCTCTCAGCTATAGGTACGTGAGAGGGACCCTGAGTTTGCTGCCTCAAGTGGAATGGACACCGAGATGCCGTGACTCGACATAAGGCCGGATTTCCCTGCAGTGACATGAATGCAGGCTTGTCTTTCATCTCAAAAGATGAAGGGATGTCTGAATCCCCTGTGGAGACCCTAGAGAAAGCCCTAGTTCCCCACCTCATTTCCACAGGAGGTCTCACATCCCTTTGACAACTCGAGAGGAACACGGAGTTCAATGCTTCAAAAGTAGACGATGACTGACTCCTCTTGAAAATTGAAGGAATCCCAGTATTCCTGTAACAACTTGAAAGTGACAGTGGGTTTCCCTACTCATCTCGAGAGGCATCCCTATTGTCCAACCAAGTTTCGAGGAGAATCCCGAGGTGACCCTCACAACTAGACAGGCGTCCTGACATCATTGAACAAACAGGAGTTTTAAGAGTCCATCCCTGTCGTCACTCGAGAATATACCCCAGGTTCCCTCCGCAACTCGAGAAAAACCATGAGACTTCCCACTCGATGAGAGATGAGATCAGATTCCCCTGCATTGAGTGCAGAGCAAGTCCGTGTTCCCCATCAAACATGAAAGGAGCCTTGACGTCCTTGATGGAACTCTAGAGAATCCCCGAGAACACTGATACAAGTCTAGAGGGACCCTGAGGTCCCCGCAGCAACATGAAAGCACTCCGTGTACTCCAAATCAACTCAAGATGAGGCCAGATTCCCCTTCATTGGCTCCAGAGCCATCTGGCGTTCCCCATCAAACACGACATGTGGCTTGACTTCCTTTAGGCAACTCCAGAGATTCCCCGAAAACACTGTCCTAAGTATAGAGGAACACCCTGTTCAGCACAGCAACTAGAAAACAGCTCCGTGTACCTCAAATCATCTCGAGATGAGACCTGATTTCCTGGCTTTGACTCAAGAGGAATGCCAGGTTTAAACAACACCTAAAGAGGAGGCTTCTCTCAGCTATAGATATGTGAGAGGGACCCTGAGTTTGCTGCCTCACGTGGAATGGACACCAAGATGCCCTGGTTTGAAATAAGGCCGGATTTCCCTGCAGTGACTTGAATGCAGGTTCGTCTTTCATCTCATAAGAGGAAGGGACGTCTGAATCCCCTGTGGAGACCCTAGAGAATGCCCTAGTTCCCCGCCTCATTTTGACAGGAGGCCTCACATCCCTTTGACAACACGAGAGGCACGTGGAGTTCAATGCTTCAAAAGGAGATGAAACCTGTCTCCTCTTGAAAGCTGACAGGAGTCACAGTATTGCTCTGGCAACTGCAAAGGCAAACTTGGTCTCCCCCCTCACCTTGAGAGGCGTCCGTATTGCATTGCAACATCTTCAGGAGAATCCTGATGTGTCTCTCCCAACAAGACAAGAGTCCTGACGTCACTGAACCTCACCCCAGACCCTGCACCTGGGGTCACTCCTCCAGTTTCCAAGGTGACTCCACCTGAAATATCCTGTGTCTGTAATCACATGTGCACATCTCCAGGATGACGCCACTTCCCAGACCCAGTACCTGTGGTCACGCTTCCACAATCTCCAGGGTGATCACAACACACTGGACCATGCACCTGGGGTCACATGTCCACAGTCTGCAGGGTGACATTCTCCCAAACCCTATATCTAGGATCACATATCTACAGTCCCCTGGGTGATCCCTCCCAGACACTGTATCTGGAGTCACACATCCACAGTCTCCACGGTGACCCCTTCCCAAGCCTTGCAACTGGGCTCACAATTCCACAGTCTCCAGGGTGAATTCCTTCTGACCATTCCCCTGGGGTCACATATCCACATTCTTCAGGGTGACCAACCCAGTCCCTGTCCATGGGGTCACATATCAACAGTCTCCAGGGTGACACTCCTCCCCTGAATGCACATTTCAAGGGGAGCACAAAAAGCACACCCAAAATATGCACATTTGACCAAAGGGTTATTTTGGACTGATTAATTAAAAAAAACAAAACAAAACAAAAGAAAAAAACAAACAGCCGCCCCAGGAGGATCTTTGAAAACCAAGTCGAAATTCCATTTTATGAAGTAGATTTACATTTGTTAAGGATATCTCCATCTTTAAGGACGTGTCCCTGTCTGGACCAGGAAATAGAGGATGGCTAAATATCAAGAATGGACTAAGTATCAAGACTGAATTGATATCACTAAATGACTTGACTAAATATCAAGAAGGTCTATGGAATGGACCTGGAAGTTAATCTGCATACCACCATGTCTTTGTTTACTGTGCTTCACCTAATAATCTCCCTTAAATAGCTTCTTCCATTCCTTAACCTCCTTCTTTCATTCTTAGCTGATGATAGCATTTAAGGTAAAGTCTTGGACCATTTCAGAAAGTGACAGTTTTCCCAGGTATCTTTCAACTATATAGGAGGTATGCATGTCATATATTAAACTTCTGATTGTTTTTCTCCAATCCATCTTCCTTTCATTATGAACATCTCAGTGAAGAACATTGAGGCTAGGGGGAAAATTATCTTTCCTCTCATCTAATGCAATAAAATAGCATTCAGAGATATAGAGGAATGAACCACAGACCAATTTAAAATAAAAATAAAGGAAAGCATGAATCTAACACTTACATTACTGAGTGAGGGAATCCAGCCTCAAGTGCTACACACTGTATGATCGTATAAGACATTCTAGCAAAGGTAAAACAGACATGATAAAGAGTTTATGGAATATATGGTTGAAATATTTCACATGGTACTTTAGTGAGGAATACCTGCCACTATGCATTTGTCTAAGCACATAGATTTCTGTTTTCAGAACACAAGTAATTTATTACCTATTCACATTTATTTATTTATGGTATGGAGTGCTAAAGACTGGAATGCAGAATTTAACAAAGAATATAACAGATTGAGAAATAAATGAAAAGCTTCAGACTTCCCTAGGGGCCCAGTGGTTAAGACTCCACGTTGCCAGTGCAGGAAATATGGGTTCAATTCCTGGTCAGGGACCTAAAACCCCACATGACGCGGCACAGCCAAAAGATTTAAAAGGAAGAAGAAAAATTTTAAAAGGCCACTCTCACTCTTAGGACAAAATTATCTGACCTAAGTTCACTGTGTAAATGAATGGAATCTGCAGGCCAAAGGCAAATGTACCATACATAAACAATGGGCTCTGTAAGTTCTTTCCACGGGGGTTTGTAGCTAACAGGACTGAAACTACCATATCAGTTATTGAAGGAGCAAGCCCTGAATTTGGTAAGTGATGAGTAGTGGAAGCCAGGTTTCTTACCATTGGAGTGGGAAGTTACAGGCAGACAAAAGGAGAAGGTTATAATACCTGTGTCATAAGAGATCAGGTTGGAGACATCATTATAAACTATCTTTAGCCTAATGCAGAAACATATAACTCCATGTGAAAATCTTCATAACCGTCTGTATGCATAGTCTGGATACATGCATGTGTATTTCCATGCATTGTCTGCTGAGATTATTAAGTTCCCACATACAAGTTTTTATTAATATGCTCTAACAAAAAGGGACAAGGACTCTTTAAATATGTGTCTGATACTAGGACTGAGACAATAAATATGTAAAGCAGCATAATCTTAAAATGTGAGAAAGAAGGACCAAAAAGCCCCATGAAAGCTGAATTATGTAAAATAAAAGCAGGAGAGTATGGAAAAAGCTCTCAATAGCCAAAGCTAGAATGAACTAAGCAGTCTAATTGGCTGGATTATAGCCAAAAGAAAGTGAAAGTGAAGTTGCTCAGTCGTGTCTGACTCTTTGCAACCCCATGGACTGTAAGCTATGAGGCGCCTCCATTCATGAAATTTTCCAGGCAAGAGTACTGGAGTGGGTTGCCATTTCCTTCTCCAGGGGATCTTCCCCACCCAGGGATTGAACCCAGGTATCCTGCATTGCAAGCATATGCTTTTACAGGCTGAGCCACCAGGGAAGCTCCCAAAAGTTTAAAATAATTTTCAGGTGTCCAAACTGGTAAAAAGTAAAAATTAGGTTTTATGAGTAATGTTGAATAAAAATCTCACACAGAAAGATTCTAAATAATTGATACAGACTCAGCTGTCCATCAAGTATATGAAGCTAACTCTCCTCTCCTCAAATGTGGGTCCTGCATTATGACTTCCTCCTTAATAAGGCACTCAGGATGGACGTGAGGAAAATCAACAATAAAGACAAATAACAAATGTTGGCGAAAATGTACGAAGTTGAAACTCAAAACTTTACTTGTGGAGAGGTAAAATGGTGCAATCAATGTCTCCAAAACAAGCATTTTCTCGAAAACATAAAAATGTAATTATATCACTCAGTAGTGGCCACAGGACTGGAAAAGGTCAGTTTTCATTCCAATCCCAAAGAAAGGCAAAGCCAAAGAATGTTCCAACTGCCACACAGTTGCACTCATCTCACATGTTAACAAAGTAATGATCAAATTTCTCCAAGCCAGGCTTCAACAGTAAGTGAACCATGAATTTCTAGATGTTCAAGCTGGATTTAGAAAAGACAGAGGGACCAGAGATCAAATTGCCAACACCCGTTGCATCACTGAAAGAGCAAGAGAGAAAAACATCCAGAAAAATATTTACTTCTGCTTTGTTAACAATGCCAAAGCCTTTGACTCTGCAGATCACCACAAAATGTGGAAAATTCTGAAAGGTATGGGAATACCAGACTGCCTTACCTGCCTCCTGAGAAATCTGTATGCAGGTGAAGAAGCAACAATTAGAACTAGACATGGAACAATGGACTGGTTCCAAATCAGGAAAGGAGTACAGCACCCTGCTTATTTAACTTATATGCAGAGTATATCATGTGAAATCCCGGGTCTGGATGAGGCACAAGCTGGAATCAAAATTGCCAGGAGAAATATCAATAATTTCAGATACACAGAGGACACCACTCTTATGGCAGAAAGCAAAGAATAACTAAAGAGTCTCTTGATGAAAGTGAAAGAGGAGAGTGAAAAAGTTGGCTTAAAAATCAGTATTCAGAAAACTAAGATCATGGCATCTGGCCCCATCACTTCATGGCAAATAGATAGGAAAACAATGGAAATGGTGACAGAATTTATTGTGGGGGGTGGGGGGGGCTCAAAAATCACTGAAGATGGTGACTGCAGCCATGAAATTAAAAGACACCTGCTCCTTGGAATAAAAGTTATGACCAACCTAGACAGCATATTAAAAAGCAGAGACATTACCAACAAAGGTCCATGTACTCAAAGCTATGGTTGTTCCAATAGTCATGTATAGACGTTACAGCTGGACTACAAAGAAAACTGAGCACCGAAGAAGTGATGCTTTGGAACTGTGGTGTTGGAGAAGACTCTTGAGCATCACTTGGACTGCAAGGAGATCCAACAAGTCAATCCTAAGGGAAATCAACCCTGACTATTCATTGGAAGGACTGATGCTGAAGCTGAAACTGCAATACTTTGGCCACCTAATGTGAAGAACTGACTCATTGGAAAAGACCCTGATGCTGGGAAAGATTGAAGGCAGGAGCAGAAGGGGATAACAGAGGATGAGATGGTTGATGGCATCACCAACTCGATAGACATGAGTTTGAGCAAGCTCTGGGAGTTGGTGATGGATAGGGGAGCCTGGTGTGCTGCAGTCCACGGGGTCACAAAGAGTCGGACATGAGTGAGTGACTGAACTGAAATATCATATGTTTTGGTAACTCCACTCCTAGATATACATCCAAAGAATTTAAAAGAGGTGCTCAAATATATACTTGTACACCAATATTTACAGCAGCAGTGTTCTTGATAATCCAAGTTAAAAACAATGAAAATGTCCACCAACAAGTGAATGGAAGAGCAAATAGGGCAGTTCCATCCATGAGATGCATTACTCTGCCATATAAAGGAATATAGTAAAATAATGCCACAGCTTCAGAAAATAGTAGGGGGCTTTACAAAAACTTAAACACAGAGTTAACATAGAATCCATCAATTCCGGTCCAGGTTATACACTCAAGATATTTAAAACCAAATACTGAAACAGATATTCAAACCCCATATTCATAGCAGCATTATTCATAGTAACCAAAAGGTGGCAGCAGCACAAGTGTTCAACAGATGACTGGATAAGCACGATGTAGTATATACACAGTGGGATCTGATTCAACCTTTAAAAACAAGATAACTCATACATGCTATAATGTAGATGAAACTTCAAGTCATTAGGTGAAGTGAAACAAGCCTGACACAAAAGGAAAAATGTTCTATGATTCCACTAGTATGAGATATCCATATAAGACAAATTCCAAGTAGAGTAAGATGGCCAGGGATTGGGGGTTATGAGTATTTAATGGTTACAGTGTCACTTCAGGAAAAGGGAAAGATTCTGGAGATGAATGGTGGGGAAATTTTTACAATGAGAGTGCAGTTAATGCTATAGAAGTTCATACTTCAAATGACTCAAATAATAAATGTTGTTATATGTTTGTAAGCACAGTGAAAAAAATGACACATGGCACAACATGGAAAAGCACTAAAAACATTCTCAGTGAAAGAAACCACACTGAAAAGCCACCCAGATCATAGTCATCTTGTCACTTTAAATCCATGAAGGTTTTTAACATGAGGGAAAGCCCCAGTGATGGCTCCAGAAAAAGAAAACTGCATTAGAATGAAGAAAGACAGTTGCACAAAGCTTGGGCAGCTGATGAAAGTTGAACTGGTCCTATGGATAGGACTGTAATGTGGAAACCATAATTATCCCCCATTTTGGGGTTGTGGGCTGGTTCCCTGGGAAAGTGACCATGTTTTGGGTAAAACACATTGCGGTATTTGGTGTGAATGTAGAAAACTTTGTACCACTAGTTAAAGTAGACACGTTTGAAATTTTACTAGAAAGTAAGTTACTTTTCAATACAGCCATGTAAGTCACATGCCAGAAAATCAGAGATGACATCGAACATTGCAATAGAGGCCAAGAGTTAACCTAACTAAATTCAGCTAAAGTAGTTTGATGCTAATTGCCTTGTACTAGTCCACATGGTATTAAAAGGCACCATAGGAAGAGTATATTAGTAGACACCATGCCCTGGGTGCTGTGGATGACCAGATGGAACTGAAACTATTAGATGTCTTAATTCTAGTTTTCCACATAACACTACACCAAAGCAACTGTCAGAACTAAAAAGCGAATTCACAGACTTGCCTGGCAGTCCAGTAGTTAAGACTGCACTTCCACTGCAGGGGGTACAGGTTTGATCCTCGGTCAGAGAACTAAGATCCAACATGTCGAGCTGTGGGGCCAAAAAAAAGAAAAAAGAAAGTCAGCAGAACTGCAAGATCATTTGTGATTCTCTACACTAATAATGAACTATCAGAAAGAGAAATTAAGAAAATAATTCCTTTTACAATTGCATCCCCTCCCCCACATAACTAGAAATCTAACCAAGGACTTGAAAGACCTGAAAGCTAAAAACTACAAGACAATGATCAAAGAAACTAAATGGATACAAGTAAAAAGATATCCCATGCTTATGGGTGAAAATACCATTAAAATATCCATTCTAAACAAAGCAACGTACACATTCATGCAATCACTGCCAACATTTCAATGACATTTTTCACAGAAACAAAAGCAATCTTTACATCTGTGTGGAGCCACAAAGGAACCAGAAGAGCCAAAGGGATCCTGAGAAAGCAGAACAGGCTGGTGGCATGTCTATCCCTGACTTCAATCTAGAGTATGTACCTAAAGTCACCAGAAGACGTGTGGAATTGGCACAGAAATAGTCAAGAGAGCTCAGAAGTAAACCTACAGGTGCATGGTAATTAATTTACAAGAAAGGAACTAAAAATATATACGCGGGAAAGGACAGTCCCCCCCCACCCCCCTCAATAAACCGTGCTGGGAAAAATGGAAACCACACACCAAGGAACAATATAGGACACCATCTTATACTACAGACAAAAACTGACTAAAATCCCACAACTTTCCACATCAAGCCCTAACAGTCTTGGGTCCTCTTAAGACAGACTTTCAGCAACAGCCACACACAGAAGCTTCTTCCCAATTTCCCTCACTTTTTCTTTCAGCAGCACATCGTTGCAGGAATCTTGAGGAAACCAGACTCCCGTCAGACTCAACTGAACCCCACAATGTCCCAAAGCTGAAGCACCAATGGGTTCTGAGGAGATCATGGGTCCTGAGGAAACTAGATTCCATCAGCCAAAACTAAACCCCATAATGCCCCAAAGCCAAAATACAATAGATCCTGTGGTGACCCATCTCCTGTCAGCCTGAACTGAACCCCACAATGTCACAAAGCTGAACCCCCATAAGGTCCTGAGGAGATCAAATTCTATCAGCCTGAATTGAACCCCACAATGCCCCAAAGCTGAAACCACATGGGTCTTGTGGTGACCCATCTCCTGTCAGCCTGAACTGAACCCCACAATGTCCCAAAGCTGAACACCCAGCAGGTCCTGAGGAGACCAGATTCCATCAACCTGAACTAAACCCCACAATGCCCCCAAACTGAAGCCCCAGTGGGTTCTGAGAAGACCAGATTCCATCTGCCTGACCTGAACCTCAGAGTATCCTGAAGCTGGGTCCTGAGGAGACCAGAGTGCTGTCAGTGGCCACCAACAGCCAGGTGCTCCAGCAGAGTGGGGAGTTCCCCCTGGGGTGAGGAGAGTGTCAGGGGGGCGGGCTCTTCATTATCATGAATAGGCATGATCAAGAAGGTTTGCAGGGGCCAGGGCAAGGACAAGGGAGATAAGCTCCAGCTCCGAGTATTCTAAGTCCCCACTTTCTGAGATTGCGTGACCTACATGATCCAGACTTTGCAAGGAGCAAGCTGAGTTACAGAGGCAGAAGGAGCAGGAGGTGATGTAAAATTTTAACGTTTCCTCTTCAGGTTCAGAAAGATGAAGCCCTCCCAGGTTCCCAGGTCCTTGTGCCCCAGTGACTGTGAGCTCTTCCTTCTGGGTGTATGACCAACCCCCACACTAAGTCCCCTCTATACCCATGGCCCTGGCCCAAGCCTAACCTCCCCCTCAGGCCCTGATGAAGCTCCCCGCCCCCATTGTGCATCTCACATCCCACCCCAACGTGGTCTTTTTGAAGCCTAAACAAGACCATCCTCCTCTCCTCCCTGTGATTCCCCTCACCTGATGAAGCCAGGTCTTCATCCCTTCCAGGTGACTCCAAGGGCCTCATTCTCTCCATGTGTGTGGCCGCTCTCTGTGCCCGTCTTTATGGGCATGTGGTGATCTCCTAAAATGAGGGTTATTTGACAGAGAGAGAATGGGGTAAATGGTGGCCACCAAAGATGTGTCCCCCCAGAACAGGGCCGTATCTGGGAAAAGAGTCTTTGTAGATGTAGTTAAGGATAGCAAGGTAAGGTTGAGAGAGTAACAGGCAGGAAGGCCAGGGGTCTCCAAATGGAGGTATGAGACTGTAAGTGCCAGACATTTTTATCTCTCTTAACCGGCAGGAAAGAACAAACCAGCGATCTGGTTTTCCTTCTCTATACAAAATTAAAAGGAGGTTTCTCCTAACATTCTGTGTGGCCATGACACCTGGTCTCACCTAAAGCTAACTACTCCCAAACCTTGAGTTAACCAATACATTTCTTTTTCGTATGGAAATGTTGTCTTAAGCTATGTTAATGAACCCCAGACTCCATCTTCAAGTTGGTTCCGCCAAAGGGCCTAACTTACTTGTTCAGGTATTGTTCCCCTAATCTATGTAAACGAAACTATTTGTTGGTACGAGGTGCAAGTCAATAGTTTTATGGCCTGGGATGAATTATCTGGTGCCATTCTAGATTTTATGACATTCCTTTCTTTTCATTAACAGACTGTGACTATATAACATACAGCTAAAGACTAGGAGGGGGGTACTCTTTTGCCCCCTTCTGATGCCTATGTCAGAAGCTTTCTCTATCTCCTTTATACTTTAATAAAACTTTATTACACAAAAGCTCTGAGCGATCCAGCCTCGTCTCTGGCCCCGGATTGAATTCGTCTCCTCCGGAGGCCAAGAATCCCGCGTCTTATCGTTCAGCAACAACCTTTCATCTTGGGGGCTCGTCCGGGATCCTTCAGGACAAGGTAAGGATGCTTGGAGCTCTACTTCTTTGTTCTCCTAGCGAACACGTTTTCCGCTGTACTTTACTAACTCTACGGTGTGCTTGTGTGAATAAATGAAAGGCCCTGCTCTGCGCTTCCTCGGCGACCTCATAAGGCTTATGGCAGAAACTTGTCGGGGGTTTATACCGACCTGCCAATGCCAAGAGGCAACCAATGTCCCCTTTGGGAACCGACCAGAAATGGGCAAAGCATGTGGACCGAACTCTTTTTTCTCGGTCAAACTTTTCGGTCTCTTTGACCATTTCATAACTCCTTGGGAATTAGAAGTACTAACCTTATCTATCGGATCTTGGGCTTTCAAGAGACTTGTAACCTATGTTGCTACTCTACTGTGGTCTAGGTCTCAAACTTGGATTGGTAGTTAGGAAGCGCCTAGCCTCGCTAGGCATGGAAAGTTTGGAAGCTAGATGGAGCTCTAACTCCCAGAGCATCTCTGATGTTAAAGGTTACTTGGATTGGAACTGCAATGGTTTTTTTCTTTTGGTAACACTGGCTCTTAGTGGAGCAGAGGAGGCTCTTATACCGGTGTGGTGACTCTTGGAAGGAACATCTCAGTTTCATGTTTGTATCAGTCTTATTGTGGTCAGGAATATACTCCGGGTCGTGCACAGGCACTCAGGTGATGAATGTGTCCCCCAGAGGTCTTGGCTTGGGAGGCATTCCGGAAGGTTACTCTGATTGCACCCTGGGTGGCATCAGAGGCAAGCGAGGTGAAGAGCTGGACGTCAGTCAGGGATGCCATCAGGTCTACCCCTGGTGCATCCCCACCCCGTCTCGGTGGTAGAACCGGGAGGGACGAGTGTGACGCCTGCGTCGGTAAGGGACAGACTAAGTCCGACCAGGAAGGAAAAGCTTTTGGTGTAATGTCTGTCTACACCCCCATCTAGAGCAGGGAGGGACGCCTCCGGTAGAAAAATGGCGCTGGTCGCTTTTTTTCTCTCTTACAGATGGGAGCTAACAATTCCAGCCTCACTCCTTTGAACTGTATCCTGAAAAACTGGGATAGATTTGATCCCCAGGGCTTAAAGAAGACACACCTGGTCTTCCTATGTGATACTGCATGGCCGCGGTACCCACTGGAGAACGGCGAACGGTGGCCAGTTGGAGGGTCTCTTAAGTATAATACTGTTTTACAATTAGACCGGTTCTGTAAAAAGCAAGGGAAATGGGTAGAAGTAGCGTATGTGTTGCCCTTTTTCTCTCTGCGAAATATGCCAGACTTATGTCCTAAGGGTGTAGATTTGGGCGTGAAACCTTCCGCTCCCCCCTGTCCTCCTACTTTGCCTCCGTATCCCGGGCTCCAAGCTGAGGTTCAAACTGCTTTGGTCTCAGTGGAAACACAAACTGAGACTCAACCTGCTTCGGTCTCAGTGGAAACACAAACTGAGACTCAAAGTGCTTCGGTCTCAATGGGAACCCAAATTGAGATTCGAACTGCTCACGTAGAGGTCCAAACAACTCCTGTCTCAGTACGACTTCAGACTACTCTGGTTTCAGTAGAAACTCAGACTATCAAAGTAAGAGATGAGATGGAGGACAGGAGGCAAAGAGATAAAGAAAAGCAGGTTTCTCCAATATATCCCTGGGATATGCACAGAACAGCCAGAGAGACTGAGGGACAGCCACTCATGCTGTTGCCTCTTCATGAAGTACCCACCGGGAGAAATTATCAGTCTATGAGAGTTAATAAGCCTTTTTCTTATCAAGAGATACAAAGAATTAAAGAGGATCTGGGAGACTATTTAGAGGACCCAGAAAAATATATTAGAGCTTTTAAAGGTGTTACTCTGCATTATGACCTTACTTGGAAGGATGTGATGTATATCTTGGGACAAACGTTGACTCCTGACTCAAAAGCTCGAGTTTTGGGTAAAGCGGTTGCTTATGGAGATGAATGGCTTGGTAATGAATCAGTGGGAAAGAGGGAGGACGAGATAACTGCCCTCCCCACTGGGAGTCAGGCGGTCCCAGCTACAGAACCAGACTGGGACTATAACACTGCTAAAGGAAGATGGGATCAGAGTCATTTTGTCAGATGTATTCTTGAAGGACTCAGGCAGGCGCGTTCTAAGCCTTTAAACTATGGCAAACTGGCAGACATAGAACAAGAAGAGAAGGAAGCTCCTGGTAAATTCCTAGACAGACTGAGAGAAGCCCTTCGCAGATTCACTGAGATTGATCCCGAAAGTGAAGAGGGGAAAGTGATCTTAAAGGATAGATTTCTCACTCAGTCGGCTCCAGATATTCGCCGTAAGTTATCAAAACGGGCGTATGGACCAAATCAGTCTTTAGATAATCTGTTACAACTGGCTCAGACAGTCTATTATGGTAGAGAATATGAGGAAAAGAAAGAAAGGCAGAGAAAGACGAAGGAAAAGGCGGAAGCCCTCGCAATGGCTATGAAAACCGTTCTTAAACAGCCTGAGAAAAATGCCCAGAGGGACCCAGGTGAAAAGGGATGGGCTTGCTATGGCTGTGGAAAGGAGGGGCATCTCAAGCGGGATTGCCCTCAGGCATCTAAGCCGCCCCCGGCTCCATGTCCGGTCTGCAAGGGACCACACTGGAGGAGAGACTGCCCCCAGAGGCGTAGGTCTCAGGGGTCTGACTCTCAAGACAATCAGGACTGAGGGTGCCCGGGGGTCCCCACACAAGCTCCCGTCCTAATTACACCTGAGGAACCCCGGGTATTGATAACGGTGGGAGGCCAATCCGTCAATTTCCTTTTAGATACTGGGGCAACTTACTCCGTGCTTACTGAAGCCCCTGGCCCACTTTCTTCCCGATCCGCTTCCGTAATGGGACTGTCTGGACGAGCCAAAAGGTACTACTTCAGTTATTCTCTATCGTGCAACTGGGATTCTGTGCTATTTTCACACGAGTTTCTTATCGTGCCAGAATCACCCTCACCCCTTTTGGGGAGAGATATACTGAGCAAGGTCCATGCCTCTGTTTTCATGAATATGGAGCCCTCCCTTTCTCTCCCTTTAGTTGAAGAAAATGTAAATCCTAGAGTATGGGCTGATGGAAAATCTGTGGGTCGAGCACAAAATGCTATTCCTGTAGTTGTCAAGCTCAAAGACCCCCACTTATTCCCACATAAGAAGCAGTATCCACTAAAACCTGAGGTTAAGGAAGGGTTAAAACCCATCATTGAGAATTTAAAGGAGCAGGGACTATTAGTTCCCTGTAACAGTCCATGCAACACTCCTATTTTGGGTATAAAGAAATCAAATGATAAGTGGAGATTAGTTCAAGATTTACAAATAATAAATGAGGCTGTGGTTCCTTTACACCCCGTGGTGCCTAATCCTTATACGCTATTGTCTGAAATTCCTGAACGAGCCAAATATTTTTCAGTAATTGATTTAAAAGATGCCTTCTATTCAGTGCCTTTGGCAGAGGAAAGTCAATTTCTATTTGCCTTTGAAGACCCTACTCAGCCAGCTTCTCAGTTAACCTGGACAGTTTTGCCCCAGGGATTTCGTGACAGTCCCCACTTATTTGGACAAAGTTTGTCACGGGATCTACAAAACTTTAATAGCTCTGAGGCGGTAGTGTTACAATATGTAGATGATATTTTGCTCTGTGCTGAGACAGAGGAAGCTTGTTCACGAGCCTCAGAAGATTTCTTAAACTTTTTGGCAAGTTGCGGTTACAAGGCATCAAGAGAAAAGGCTCAGCTTTGTCAACAATCTGTTAGATATCTGGGCCTAATCATATCAGAAGGGACTAGGGCCATAGGCCCCGAGAGAATTAAACCTATACTAAATCATCCCCTACCTATGACTTTAAGGCAATTGAGAGGATTTTTGGGAATCACAGGCTACTGTCGCATTTGGATTCCGGGTTATGGAGAACTTGCCCGGCCTTTATATAAACTTATAGCTGAAACTCAGCAGGCCCAAACCGACAAACTGGTTTGGTCTCCAGATACTCAAAAGGCTTTTAAGGTTCTTCAGACTGCTCTCCTGCAAGCTCCAGCTTTGAGTTTGCCCACAGGGTCAGAATTTAACTTGTTTGTCACTGAAAGGAAAGGTATGGCCTTGGGAGTTTTGACACAACCCCGGGGGCCTCACCAGCAACCTATTGCTTATCTAAGCAAAGAATTAGATGTAATTGCACGTGGGTGGCCCCACTGCCTAAGAGTAATTGGGGCAGCTGCTTTATTAGCACCTGAAGCTTTAAAAATAATTACTGGACGAAACCTTACTGTACTGACTTCTCATAATGTGAGTGGAATCTTAAACTCTAAGGTTAACATTTGGATGACAGACAGTAGGCTTCTTAAATATCAGTCACTGTTGTTAGAAGGACCAGTAACTAAGCTTTAAGTTTGTAGAAATTTAAATCCTGCTACTTTCCTTCCTGAGAAGGAAGATGAAACACCTGATCACGATTGTTCCCAATTTCTAACTTTAAACTATGCAGCTCGGGAAGATCTAATGGATACCCCATTAGACAATCCTGACATGGAAATATTTACAGATGGCAGTTCTTTTGTTCGGGATGGAAAGCGTAAAGCAGGTTATGCTGTGGTGACGGCTGAACAGGTTTTAGAAGCAAAATCTCTCCCCCAGGAAACCAGCGCCCAGTTAGCGGAGCTTGTGGCTCTGACCCGAGCTCTAGAGTTAAGCAAAGGGCAACGGGTGAATATTTACACTGATTCTAAGTATGCTTATTTGACTTTACATGCTCATGCTGCAGTATGGAAAGAAAGACAGTTTAAAACAGCAACAGGAGAACCTATTAAGCATTTCAGAGAGATTGAGAGACTT
Organism: Muntiacus reevesi; assembly: GCF_963930625.1. NCBI lineage: Eukaryota > Metazoa > Chordata > Mammalia > Artiodactyla > Cervidae > Muntiacus > Muntiacus reevesi. Next base: position 124,927 of record NW_027077935.1, read on the forward strand.
TTAACTGCTATCTATTGTCCTAAAGAAGTAGCGGTTATGCATTGCAAAGGGCACAGCAGGGATGGGAGTAAAGTAGCCACCGGTAACCTGTTAGCAGACTCTCAAGCCAAAAAAAGCGGCACTTTATGAAACCCCCTCCCTACAGACGCCTTTGATATGGACAGGTCCTGTAGAACAAGAAAAACCACAATATACTGAGGAAGAATTAGAAAGATATGAGAAAAGAGGAGCAAAGATTACTGATAAAGGATGGTTACAGTCCGAGGATGGACGATTAATAATTCCTGAAAATGCTCAGTGGAAAATTCTTAAGGGTTTACATCAGAGTTTTCATTTGGGTGTAGAAAGCACTTACCAGATGACTTCTCGTTTGTTTGAAGGTAAAAATATAATGAAAACTTTAAAAAACATTATCAAACGGTGTGAGGTTTGTCAAAAGAATAACCCAAAGACGGAAAAGCTAGCAAAATCTGGATTACAACGAAAGGGAAAGTATCCTGGAGAAGACTGGGAAATTGATTTTACTCATATGCCAAAAGCTAATGGATATTCTTGCTTACAAGTTTGGGTGGATACTTTTACTGGATGGATTGAGGCGTTCCCCTGTCGTAGTGAACAAGCTAAGGAAGTTATAAAGATTTTAATCCATGAAATTATCCCCAGGTTTGGGCTGCCACGGAGCCTTCAGAGTGACAATGGCTCCGCCTTTAAAGCTGCTGTAACTCAGGGGGTATCTAAAGCTCTAGGAATAGAGTATCACTTACACTGTTCCTGGAGACCCCAATCCTCAGGAAAGGTTGAAAAAGCTAATGACATTATCAAAAGACATCTGCGCAAATTAACTCAAGAAACGCAGGACAACTGGATTAAAGTCCTACCCATAGCTTTAATGAGGGCTCGAACTGCCCCAAAAAAGGAGGGACTGTCCCCCTTTGAATGTATTTATGGAAGGCCTTTCTTACGCACAGACATTGTTATAGATCCTGAAGCCTTGGAGTTAACTAATTATGTAACTCAGCTCTCAGCTTTTCAACAGGCATTAACAGAACTCCGGGAGACGACTCCTGACCCAGCCTCTGAATCCAGCAAGCCTCTATTTGAGCCAGGAACCGAGGTCCTCATAAAAACATTGGGATCTGGGGGCTCATCCCTCGAGCCCCTCTGGGAAGGCCCTTACCAGGTTATTCTTTCTTCTCCCACAGCTGTCAAAGTGCCAGGAATTGATTCTTGGGTACATCACACTCGAGTCAAGAGGTGGCACCCTGACCAGAACTAAGTGATGTCATTTTATGTTTTTACTTTCTATGCTCTGACTTTGTATGTTTCAGATGGGCCTGATAGTCTATGTGAGCCTACTTCTGCTGACTCCAGAAATCCTGAGTCTGCCCTTTGATCCTCAAGACAGTGCCTTCCTGTCCTGGGCTCACTCCTATGCTGCATTCCACAATCGGTCTAACTGCTGGGTCTGCGGAGCACTCCCCTCTTCATCAGTGGAAGGCTTCCCATGGTGGACATCTCCACTTCAAGGAAAAGACTTTCTCCAAGTCTGCGAATACCTTCGACAACAATCACATGTGATGCCTCTTCTTCGTCTGATGACATCTAACAACCCTAGAATGAACTGGTGTAATACTCTGTACCTTAACTATGGACATAATGTGACTTTTAATTTTGATTATACACTGTCTCAGTTTAATCACTATGTTGCTGCACAAGGAGGAACTTGTGCCATCATTCATACTCAATGCTGTACATATATACCTGATATGAGCACTAATGTTACTCATTTTACTAAACACATGAACAAGATGATTGGGGCCATGGATACTCCTGAAGCCTCAATCGCCTCACTTTGGGAGACATTAACTAGTTCCCCATGGTGGAAAACTATCTTAATTACAATAATTCTGATTGTTTTGTTTTTGCTCTTTGCTCCCTGCATCTGTAACTGTGTAACTGGATTTGTTTCTAGTCGCATGAAAGCTTTTAAGTTACAAATGGTTGCTCAAACTCCTGCTATCACTGCAGCTTCTTCCGATTACTATTTGGGGCCCCTGGATCAGACATCCTCACTATGAGGATTAGGAGAATATGTTGCCTCACCAATTTAGGGACAACGCCCCTTGTCAGCTCAGAAGCAGTTATGGAATGAAAACGACGCCCCTTTTCCCTAGGCAACATAATTCTCCTAAAAGAAAAGGGGGGAATGAGAGAGTAACAGGCAGGAAGGCCAGGGGTCTCCAAATGGAGGTATGAGACTGTAAGTGCCAGACATTTTTATCTCTCTTAACCGGCAGGAAAGAACAAACCAGCGATCTGGTTTTCCTTCTCTATACAAAATTAAAAGGAGGTTTCTCCTAACATTCTGTGTGGCCATGACACCTGGTCTCACCTAAAGCTAACTACTCCCAAACCTTGAGTTAACCAATACATTTCTTTTTCGTATGGAAATGTTGTCTTAAGCTATGTTAATGAACCCCAGACTCCATCTTCAAGTTGGTTCCGCCAAAGGGCCTAACTTACTTGTTCAGGTATTGTTCCCCTAATCTATGTAAACGAAACTATTTGTTGGTACGAGGTGCAAGTCAATAGTTTTATGGCCTGGGATGAATTATCTGGTGCCATTCTAGATTTTATGACATTCCTTTCTTTTCATTAACAGACTGTGACTATATAACATACAGCTAAAGACTAGGAGGGGGGTTCTCTTTTGCCCCCTTCTGATGCCTATGTCAGAAGCTTTCTCTATCTCCTTTATACTTTAATAAAACTTTATTACACAAAAGCTCTGAGCGATCCAGCCTCGTCTCTGGCCCCGGATTGAATTCGTCTCCTCCGGAGGCCAAGAATCCCGCGTCTTATCGTTCAGCAACAACCTTTCAAGGTCATCTAGGGTTAGGGTGACCTTCAATCCAACTGACAGACTCCTTCAAAGAGACGAAAGAGGACACAAAGGGGAAGCCTCTTAAAGGCAGAGGCAGAGATGGGAGGGAGGGGGCCACAAGCCCAGGGACCCCTGGAGCCCCTGAAGTTGGAAAAGGCAGGAATGATCCTGTCCTGGAGCCTCTGGAGGGACCTCAGCCCTGTGCCACCTTGATTTCCGGTGTCTGGTCTCCAGGACTGAGAGAGGATGAACTCCTGTTGTTTTAAACCACCCAGCATGTGATCATGTTAGAGAAGCCACAGAGCAGCCACACAGACCCTGCTCTGTAGGATCCTAGAAATGTGGGTCTCATTAAAGCAGATGAAGGGTGGATTACAGAACCCTTAAAATCAGCTCTGGACCCTCAGAAATGCTAAAGCATGTGGCTGGGCTCCAGAATGTTGAGGGGTCAAGTCTGAAGCCTGTGCCTAGGGGTACTGGGTGCACACGCCTCCCCGGGTTCTTACACCAGTACATGTGGTGTAACATCTCAGTCTTGATGGAGGACATTTAATATCAATGGCCACATTGCTACTTAAGAAGCCACCAGTTGCACAGGTGAAAGCCCAATTAGGGCACTTGCTTCAGGGATGAGCAATTCTGAAGATGGTCAGGGATGGGGACTTACTCATGTGTAGCCAGCCAGCAGCCCTTGCACATACCCCACCCCCTCCCCTCCCAAGGAGGGACCTCAGTGGGAAGCTGGGAGACTACACGGAGTCATCTCTAAGTAAATGCTGGCTGACCCCCAGGCTAGCCATTCCTGAACCTCATCCACCCTTCATAGATAAAACACTTGAATATGTGCAAAGACCTCACAGGCTGGAGAAAAGTGGAGCCACTCCAGCGACAGCATGCTTACTGACGTGGCTCCTGTAGGTCAGGCAGAATGGTCCTGGCCTGGGTGATCTGGAAGCTTTGCACTTTCCTACCTGAGTTACTCCTCCTGTGCTGCTCCCATTGCCTGTTTTCTTGCTTCCTCATTTCTGCCTGAGAAGATTTCCAACAGCAGGAACAGGTGACACAGCCCATCCTTAGGAAGTGACAGCTTAGCACCTCCTGCAGAAGGTCCAGCAGAGCCCAACACAGACCCAATCCCCCGAAACACTATGGGCCCTCACTCTCTCTTATCAAGCCAACCCTGCAAGATCTAAGCAGAAAGACAGCATCAGGTACAGCTGCAGGCACTTGAGGGGGTTTATATAGACCTCAACCCAGGCACACATCCAAAGGGCAGGCCAGTCAGGTCAGCCAATCTGCCCACCTGGGCTTGTGGTTTCAGAAAATGGGCCTCGTTGTCCTGGCCAGGGCCAGGGTTCCAGGAACAGGTGTGGGTCCTTTGGGTCAGGATGGATATGGGGCTGCTGCTCTGACTTGTTTTCTCATCTTCTTATCTGACCTATAAGTGGGAGAGGATTTCAGGAAGGCCTTCTTCTAATGAGAGGGACCCAGGGGTCAGGGAGAGGATGGGTGGTGGGTGGAGACAGACTCAGTGCCCAGGTGCTATGGGACCCTCTGGAAAACCTGCTGGAAGGAGGCTGCAACCAGTGAAGCCCAAGGTCACAAAACTATCCTGAAGCTGCTGTATGTTACCTCAGGTCCTCCTCTGAGGGTCTCAAGGTCAGATCTGTCCAACAGAGGAGCTGGGGGCTCTTTGCAGTGAGGGCTCTGTGAACAGCTCCTGGGTGCTGAGCCCTGCAGGATACCTGCCCAGGTGAGCCCCATATCCTGGGAGGCACCTGCCCATAAGAACCATGTATCCTGGGAGGGGCGAGTGAACAAGTATTCTCTCTGTGCAGTTATCACAGATTAGCTTAGTGACTCTCACGTGGGCAGTGCTGGAATTAGATGAGAACAAGGACATGTTGGGGGACGTTCCCTGAAACACCCCCAGGCCCATCCAGAGTGAAGAGTTCAGTAGGTGGGTACTGGTTGCTGTGCTGGGGTGGGAGGTTTCATGGGTGCCTCTTGTTTCTTCACCTGACACCACAGAGGCCTCTGCAGGACACAGAAGACAGCCTGCCCAGGGACGGTGTGAGCCCCTGGCGACCAGGCACGGGAAGTGAGAGGGAAGGACCAGGCTGAGGGGGCCTTTCTGCTCTGAGTTGGGAGTGGACAAGCAAGTGGTGAGTGTGATCTAGGAAAGTGGCTCTGGTGATGGGAGGCTTGTTGAGGCCGTCTGAGTACGAGTTGGAAAAGAATGTTCAGACATAGAGCATTTCAGAAGGGAGTGAGTTTGTATTAAGAACAAAGAGCAGAGATAAAGTGGGCACTGTGGGCTCAGGGGGCCAACCACCGGACAGACTAGGGAAAGTTGACTGATTTCCTGGGTTAAGAGCCAATTTTTACAGTTTCAAGGCAAAGAAAATTCCTACTGGAAGGTTGATATTAGGTGATTGGGTGGGGTACCATAGGGTGTTTACTGGAGTGGGCATCCTTGCCTGGTAGGGAGTCAGGAAGCTCATTAGAGATGATCAGGTGCTTTTGGCAACAGTTGCAAAGGGGGCCCAGTCCGATTCACAGGTGACCTTGGTTCTGGGGCCCACTTCTATGGCCTTGGTGTGAGGACTCCCAGTTGTGGCCTTGGGGAAGGAGTCACCTCAACAAGACTGACCCTGCTTCAGAGTAAATGTTCCATCAAGTTTTCTCTGCAGGAGAGATCTAGTGATCCTAGATCTGTTTGGAAAAGTCTTGGACACTGCAGGGACACATACTGAGTGTGAAACTGGATATTGAACCTTGTTGGCAAAACTCACCTTTTCTCTCTGTTGGCATTAAAAGGGTGTGGGCTGACAGCTACCTGAGAATCCATCCAATTGACAATTTCCTATTTACAACATAAATGATTTTGGTCAAATTATTTCTATTTCTATGCAAACAGGCAGCTTGCAACACCTTGTGGCAGGATCATTTCCAATAGATTGTCAACTAATCAAGGTAACAACATTATGACACTCAACACATTTAGATATAATTTCCTAAGCCTTTTTCTTGAGGGACAGACCCAATATGAGCTAGGAATGTGTTCAAAAGGCTCAGAAAGTGCAGGAAAATACACTGGCTATGACTGGAAATTAGGGTCTCTGTGCAAACCTGGAGTTCTGACATCTTACAATCTAGACAGTTCCTGATAGACAGATGCATGAAAAACACTCTACTTTTATGTTTTTCTTTCATCAAAGGAACATGGATTTCCTAGCATTCTGTGTGCTGAGAGTAACTCACTGCTCTAAAATGCTTGCTTGGACTTCATTTTTCAGTAAGAACTTCCCCTGACTGTGTTACAGTCAGGACGGTCCCACACTCACAGGGAAAAAGCAAACTAGCATCCAAACGTTTGTTCCATCAGGTTTTCTCTGTAGGAGATATCCAGTGATCCTAGGTCTGTCTGGAAAATGCTTGGGTAGTGCATGGACACATACTGAGTGTGAAGCTGGATCCTGGACCTTGTTGGCTAAATCAGCATTTTCTTTCAGGTGGTCCTAAAATGGCGCAGAGTAGCAACTGCCTGAAGATCCATCCAATTGCTGTTTTCTTACTTGTGACAGCAATATCTTTGGTCAGACCTCTTGGATTTCTGCAGCAAACATGGGACTTTCAATTCCTTGCCACTGGATCATTTCCAATGGCAGATAAACTCATTAGGTAACCAGACTCGATGGCATTCAGCACTCTCAGACACACTCCTACAGCCTGTTTCTTCATAGACAGTCCCAGGATGACCTAGGAATGGGTTCGCTAGTATCAGAAATGTGAGCAAACATACTGGCTGTGACTCTGAAAATTAGGTGCTCTGTGCAAATCTGGAGTTTTAACATTTTAGAATCTAGACAGTTTCTGATAGATGTCTGAAATACACTCCTTTTTATTTTTTGCCTTTCATTCCTCAAAGAAACACAGATTTCACAGCATTATGTTTGCTGAGAGTGACAGACTGCTTGGAAATTCTTGCCTGGAAGTCATTTTGAAGTAACAATTTCCCCTCCCCTGTGTTACCATGGGAAATGCCCCCACACTGACAGAGAAAAGTAAACAAATGTCAAAACATCTGTTCCGTGAAGTCCCCTGTAGGAGGGATCCAGTGATCCTAAGTCTGTCTGGAAAATTCTTGGATAGTGCTTGGACACATGCTCAGTGTGAACCTGGATTCTGGACCTTGTTGGCAAATTAGAATTTTCTCTGTGTTGGCCACAGTAGGCTGGGGTTTAGCAACTCCTTGAAAATCAGTACACTTGCTCTTTTCCCACTAACGACAGCAATAGCTTTGGTCAAAACACTGGAATTGCTGAAGCAAGCAGGCAGCGTGCAACTCCTTGTGGCAAGATCATTTCCATTGGAATGCCAATTAAACTACTTAGAAACAGTATGGCACTCAGCTGTGTCAGACACACTCCTCCAGACTCTCTCCTCATGGTGTGTCCCAGTAAGATAGAGTACTGTGCTCATGAACCATGGAAAGTTCAGGGAAACTTACTGGCTGTGTCTCTGGAATTGAGGGCATCTGTGGAAGCGTGGTCTTCTCACATCTTAGAATCCAGACAGCAGTCATGGATAGAGAGATGCCTGAAAAGCACCCTATTCATTGCCGCTCATTCCACGAGTGAACACAGGTGTCCCAGCATTCTGTTTGCTGAGAGTAACCCACTAAGTGGAAACCCTTGCCTGGAAGTCATTTTTAAGTAAAAATTTCCCCTCACGTGTGTTACACTAGGGAAGGCTCCCACACTCACAGGGAAAAGCAAGCAAACATCAAAATGTCTCTTCCATCAATTTTTCTCTGTCAGAAGGATCCAATGGCCCCAGGTCTCTCTGGAAATTTCTTGGATACTGCAAGGGAAACATACTGACTGTGAACCTGAATATTTGACCTTCTTGGCAAAATTAGCATTGTCTCTCTTTTGGCACTAACAGGATGTGCGCTGGCAGCTGCCTGAAAATCCATCCAATTGATATTTTCCTACTTCTGACATCAATAGGTTTGGTCAAATCTTTCAGGTTTCTGACACAAGCAGGTGGCTTGCAACCCCATCGACATTTCCATTAAAATGTCAAATAATCTAGGTAACAACAGTATGGCTCTCAGCAATCTTAGATAATTTCACAGCCAGTTTCCTCTGAATCAGACCCAATAGGAGCCAGGAATGTGTTCATAAGGCTCTGAAAGTGCAATGAAATATACTGGCTATGACTTTGGAAATTAGGCCCTGTGTGCAAACCTGGAGTTCTCACATCTTAGACTTTAGATAGTTCCTGACAGATAGATGCCTGAAAAACAACCACTTTTATGTCTTTCATGCATTTAAGTAACATAGTTATCCCAGATTTCTGTGTGATGAGAGTAACACACTGGTTGAAAATCCTTGCTTGAAGGTGATTTTTCAGTAACAATTTCCCATGACTGTGTTACTGTAGGGAAGACCCCCAAACTCACAGGAAAAAGAAAACAACCAACCAAATGTCTATTCTATAAAGTTTTCTCTTTAGGAGAGATCCAATGATCCTCTGCCTGTCTGGAAAATTCTTGGATACTACAGGGACACATACTGAGTGTGAATCTGCATCCTTGAATCTGTTGGCAAAATTAGCAAATTTTGTCGGTTGGATCTAAAAGAGTGCGGCCTTAGCAACTGCCTGAAGATTCATCCAATTGGTCTCTTCCTAATAATGACAGTGATAACATTGGTCAAACCTTTGAGGTTTCTAAAGCAAGCAGGCGGCTCACTACTCCTATCTGCTGGCCCATTTCCAGTGTAATGTCACCTCATCTAGTTAAGCACTGTATGGCACCCAGCCCTCTCAGACATACTCCTGCATCCTGTTTCCTCATGGGCAGGCCCAGTTTGAATAAGGAATGTGTTTAAAGCCTTGGAAGGTGCAGGGAAACACAGTACCCTAACTCTGGAAGTTAGGACCCTGGGAAAGCCTTGAAGTCTCATGCCTTGATTTCTAGACAGTTCCTGATAGATAGAGGCCTAAAAATACACTCCGTATGGATGCCTTTCCGTCCTCGAATGAACATAGCTTTCCCAACATTCTGTGTGCTGAGAGACACACGGTGCTTGAAAACACTTGCTTGTAGGCCATTGGTCAGTAGAAAATTCCCCTGAAGGTGCAATGGTAGGGAAGGCTCCCACACTCACTGGGAAAGGCAAACCAACATCCAAACGTGTACTCCATAACATTTTGTCTTTAGGTGCGATCAAGTGAGCCTAGGTCTGTCTGGAGAATTCGTGGGTATTGTGGGGACACATCATGAGTGTGAACTTGTATATATGAACTTGGTGGCAAAATTCTCATTTTCATCTCCCACACTCATTTTGGGACCACATTGGTTCTAAAATGGTGCAGTGTAGCAAATCCTTGAAAATCCATCCAATTGCTGTTTTCTTACTTTTGACAGTGATAGATTTGTCCACCCTTTGGAATTTCTGAAGCAAGCAGGTTGCTCACCACTCCAGCCACTAACTGATTTCCATTGTACTGGCACCTCATGCAGGTAAGCACAGTATGCTGCCCAACACACTCGGATACACTCGTGCAGCCTGTTTCTTCAGGAGCAGTCCCAGTATATACTTGGAAAGTGTTTACAAGGCTTGAAAAGTTCATGGAAACACACTGCCCTGACTCTGGGTGTTAGGATCCCTAGGAAAGACTGAAGGTCTCACGACTTAGAATGTAGACAGCTCCTGATAGATAGAGGGCTGAAAGCACTCTCTGTTGATGCATTTCTTTTCTTGAAGGAACATAACTTTCCAAACATTTTGTGTGCAGAGAGACACACACGGCTTGAATATGCTGGCATGGAGGTCATTTTTCAGTAGCACTTTCCCCTGATGGTGTGACCATGGGGATGCCGCACTCTCCATTTTTAGAGAAAGACAAATTAGCATTCAAACGTCTGTTCCATCACATTTTCTCAGTAGGATCGATCCACTGAGACTAGTTCTGTCTGGAAACTTTGTGGATACTGCATGGAGACATCCTGAGTCTGGACATGGATACCGGATTTTTGGGGCAAAAATAATATTTTTTCTCTTGATTTGGGAAAATGCTACAGCCTTGCAACTGCTTGGAAATCCATCCAATTGCTGTTTTCTTCCTTCTGACAATGATAGCTTTGGTCCATCCTTTGGGATTTCTGAATCAAGCAGGCGACTCACCACTCCTACCCTCTGGCCCATTCCCAGAGGAATGTCATCTCATCTAGGTAAGCACAGTATTGGTACCATACAATCTCAGACACTCTCCTACAGTCTGTTTCCTCATGGGCCATCCCTATATGAGCTAGGATGTCTTTGGGAGGCTTGGAAGGTGTAGGAAAAATAGTGCCTTGACTCTGGTAGTTAGGTCCCCTGGACAAGCCTGGAGGTCAATGTTAGATTCTAGACAGTTACTAATAGATATAGGCCTAATAACACACTCTCTGTTGATGCCTTTTCTTCCTTGAAGAAACATACTTTTCCCTGCATTCTCTGTGCTGGGGATCACACACTGCTTGAGAACGCTCTTTGGAGGTCATTTTTCAGTAGAAACTTCCTCTGACAGTGTAACCTTAGGGAAGGCCCCCACACTCACTGGAAAAGGCAAACCAACATCCAAACTTCTGTTGCATCACATTTTGTCTCTAGGAGTGATCCAGAGAGCCTAGGTCTGTCTGGAAAATCGTGTATACTGCAGGACCACATCCTAAGTGTGAACCTGGATACTGGAACTGGTGGCACAATTCACATTTCTCTTTCGGTTTGTCCTAAAACTGTGTGGCCTGGCACCTGCTTGAAAATCCATCTAATTGCTGTTTTCTTACTTTGAAGAGCAATAACTTTGGTTCACCCTTTGGGATTTCTGAAGCAAGCAAGGAGATCACCACTCCTAGTCATGGGCCTATTTCCAGTGGAATGTCACCTTATCTAAGTAAGCACATAATGGCCCCTCTGTATACTCAGACACACGCCCACAGTCTGTGTCCTCATGGACAGTCCCAGTGTGACCTAGGAATATGTTTACAAAGCATTAAAAGGGCAAGGAAGACACTGCCCTGACTCTGGAAGTTCCGTTCTCTGGGAAGGCTGGAGGGCTCTTGTTAGAATCAAGACAGTTCTTCATAGATAGAGCCCTGAAAACACACTCTCTGTTGATACCCTTCCTTCCTCGAAGAAACAGTACTTTCCCAGTATTCTGTGAACTGAGAGTCACACATTGCTTGAAACCGTTTGCTTGCAGGTCATTTTTCAGTAGCAATTTCTTGTGATGTTGTGACAATAAGGATGTCCTCTACACTCACAGGGTAAGGCAATCCAAGATCCAAACATCTGTTCCATCACATTTTCTCTATCAGAGCAGCCAGTGAGCCTAGGTCTTTGTGAAATATGGGTAGATACAGCAGAGACACCTCCTGAGTCTGACAGTGGATACCGGAACTTGATGGTCAAATTTGCAACTGCTAGAAAATCCATACAATTGCTTTTTTTTTTTTTAATTTCTAACAGTGGTCACTTTTGACCCACCTTTGGGATTTCAGAAGCAAGAAGGCAGCTCGCAAGTGCTGCTGATGGCCTATTTGCAATGGAATGTCACCTCACCTGGGTAACAACAGCATGGCACCCTGCAGTCTGAACACATTCCTGCAGCCTGTTTCCTCATGGGCAGTTCTGGGATGATGTAGGAAGGTGGTTAAAAGCCTGGGTTAGTGCAGGGAAACACACTGCCCTGACTCTGCAAGTTAGGTCCTCAGGGTAAGACTGGAGGTCTCACATCTTAGAAATCTAGACAATTCTTGATAGATAAAGGACTGAAAATTCATTCTCTGCTGATGCCTGTCTTTCCTTGAAGGAACATTGTTTTCCCAACATTCTGCTTCCTGAGTGTCACACACTTGCTTGGAGGTCATTTATCACTAAGAATTTCCCCTGAAGATGTGACTGGAGGGAAAGCCCCACAAACACAGTAAAAGGGAACCACATTCAAATGTCTGTTCCATCACGTTTGCTCTGTAGGTGAGATATAGTGAGCCTAGTCCTATCTGGAAAATTCTTGGATACTGCAGGGACACATCATGAATGTGAATCTTGATAGCAGATCTTGGTGGCAAAATTTGCATTATCCTCTCCATTGGGCTTAAAACGTTGTGGCCTAACAACTGCTTGAAAGTTCATTTAATATCTGTTTTCTTACTTCTGACAATGATAGCTTTGTTCCAGCTTTCTGGATTTCTGAAGCAACAGGCGGTTCATAACTCCTAGTCCCTGGCCCATTTCCAGTGGAATGTCAGTTCATTTGGTAAGGGCAGAATGACACACAGCACACACGGACACTCTTCCATCGCCTGTTTCATCATGGACATTCCTGAGTGATCTTGGAATGTGCTTACAAGGCTCAAAATTTGCAGGGAAACACTGCCCAGACTCTGGAAGATGGGTCCTCTGGACAAGCCTGGAGATCTCACATCTTAGAATATAGACAGATCCTGATAGATAGAGGCCTGAAAACACACTCTCTATTGATGCCTTTCCTTCCTCAAATGAACGTAGCTTTCCCAGCATTCTGTGTGCTGAGAGTCACATACTGCTTGAAAATGCTTGCCTGGAAGTTGTTTTTCAGTAGCAATTTCCCTTGATGGTTTGACCATAGGGAAGTCCACCACACTCACAGGAAAAGGCAAAACATCATCCAAACGTCTGTTCCATCATGTTTCTCTGTAGGAGAGATCCTAGGGTTAGGGTTAGGGTTAAGGTTAGCCTAGGTCTGTCTTGAAAATTCTTCAGTGCTGTGGGGACACATCCTGCGTGTGAACCTGGGTAATGGACCTTGGTGGCAAATTTCGCATTTTCCTCTAGGTTGGCCCTAAAATGTTGGGAAAGCAATGGCCCTTTGAGTAAGGAAAGGCGTCACCAGAGAGTGTGTTTCCAGGCCTCTATCTATTAGGAACTGTCTAGATTGTAAGACGTGAGACCTCCAGTCTTGCCCAGATGACCTAACATCCCGAGTCAGGGGATATGTTTCCATACAATCTCTGAGCCTTGTAAATACATTCCTAGGTCATACCAGGACTGCCAAGGAGGAAACAGGCTGTCAGAGTGTGTCTGAGAGAGCTGGGTGCCATGTGGTGCTACCTATATTATGTGACATTTCACAGGAAAGGGACGACCAGATAGAAGTGGCAAGCAGACTGCTTGCTTCAGAAATTACATGGGTGAACCATATCTGTCACTGTCAGAAATAAGAAAACAAGTAGTGGATGGATATTTAAGCAGTGGCTATGCCAAACCATTTTAGTGCCAACTGAGAGAAAAAGGTGAATTTTGTCCTGTATTCAGGTTCACACTCAGGATGTGACCCCACAGGATCCAAACTTTTCCAGATAGACCTGGGTTCACTGGACCTCTCTAACAGAGAAAACGTGATGGAACAGGTATTTGGATGCTTGCTTGTCTTGTGATTGTGGGCGCTTCCCTACTGTCACAGTCTCAGGGGAAATTGCCACTGAAAAATGAACTCCAAGCAAATGTTTTCAAGCAGTGTGTGACTCTCAGCACACAGTACATTGGGAAAGTTATGTTCCTTCAATGAAGGAAAGGCATCAACAGAGAGTGTGTTTTTTATAGCAGGAACTGTTCAGCTTCTAAGATGTGAGCGCTCAGGCCTGATTAAAGGACCTAAGTTCCAGAGTCAGGACAGTGTGTCTTGCTGCACTTTCTGAGACTTCTAAATGCATTCCTAGGGCATACCAGGTCTGCTCCTAAGGAAGGATGCTGAGGGAGTGTATCAGACTGTGCTGGGTGAAGTACTGTGGTCACATAGATGAGGTGTCATTCCACTGGAAATGGGCCTGCAGCTAGGAGTTGCAAGTCATTCACATGCTTCAAAAATCCCAAAGGGTGAACCAAAGCTAGCATTGTCAGAAGGAAGAAAACAACATTCAGATGGAATTTCAAGCAGTTGCTCGGCGGCACTCTTTTAGGGCCAAGTGAGAGAAAAATACATATTTTAACACCAATGTCTGGTATCCAGATTCAAACATAGGTGTTTCCCCGCAGTGTCCACGGATTTTCTAAATAGACTTACATTGATGAATGGCCCCACCAAGAAAACGTGATTGAACAGATGTTTGGAAGTGCTTTTGAACTTACCTGTGAGTGTGGCGCCTTCCCTACAGTCACACCTCCAGGGGAAATTGCTAATGAAAAATGACCTCCAACAAGCGTTTTCAAGGAGTGTGTGACACTCAGCACACAGAATGTTGAGAAAGCTATATTCCTTTGAGGAAGGAAAGGCATCTCGAGAGAATATGTTATCAGGCCTCTACCTGTCATGAACTGTCTAGATTCAAACATGTGAGTCCTCCAAGTTTCCCAGAGGACCTAAATACCAAAGTCAGGGCAGTGTGTTTCCCACCACTTTCTGAGATTTGTAAACACATTCCTAGGTCAAACCAGATCTGACCATAAAATTCATGCTGCAAGAGTGTGTCTCAGCGTGCTGGGTGACATATTGTGCTAACCTAGATGAGATGACATCTCCCTGGAAAGGGGCCAGTGGCTTGGAGTGGAGAGCCTCCTGCTTGATTCATAAATCCCAAAGGGTGCACCAACACTATCACTGTCAGAAGTAAGAAAACAGCAATTAGATGCATTTTCAGGCAGTAACTAGGTTTAACCGTTTTAGGGCCAACTGAGAAAACAATGGAAATTTTGCTGCCAAGGTCCAGTATCCAGGTTCAAACATAGAGTGTGTAGGAACAGTATCCATGAGCATTCTAGACAGTTAGGTTGAATGGATTGCTCCTATCAAGAAAACGTGATTGAGCAGACGTCTGGATGATCCTTTGCCTTTTCCTGTGGGTGTGGCGGTCTTCCCTAAGGTCACAACATCAGGGGAAGTTGCTACTGAAAAATTACTTCTAACAAGCCTTTTCAAGCAGTTTGTGACTCTGAGCACACAAAAAGCTGGGAAAATTATGTTCCATCCAGGAAGGTAAGGCATCAACAGAGAGTGTTTTATCAGGCCTCTGTGTATCACAAACTGTATAGACTCAAAGATGTGAGACTTCCAGGTTTGCCCTGAGGACCCAAATTCCAGAGTCAGAGCATTGTATTTCCCTACACTTTCTGAGATTGCATCCAAGTACCATATTTTGGACTCGATTGTTGACCATGATGGCTACTCCATTTCTTTTAAGCGGTTCCTGCCCACAGTAGTAGATATAATGGTCATCTGAGTTAAATTCACCCATTCCTGTCCATTATAATTTGCTGATTCCTAGAATGTCGACATTCACTCTTGCCACATCCTGTTTGACCACTTCCAATTTGCCTTGATTCAAGGACCTAACATTCCAGGTTCCTATGCGATATTGCTCTTTACAGCATTGGACCTTGCTTCTATCACCAGTCACATCCACAACTGGGTATTGTTTTTGCTTTGGCTCCATCCCTTCATTCTTTCTGGAGTTATTTCTCCACTGAACTCCAGTAGGATATTGGACACCTACCGACCTGGGGAGTTCCTCTTTCAGTATCCTATCATTTTGCCTTTTCATACTGTTCATGGGATCCTCAAGGCAAGAATACTGAAGTGGTTTGCCATTCCCTTCTCCAGTGGACTACATTCTGTCAGACCTGTCCACCATGACCCGTCCGTCTTGGGTGGCTCCACACGTCATGGCTTAGTTTCATTGAGTTAGACAAGGTTATGGTCCATGTGATCAGATTGGCTAGTTTTCTGTGATTATGATTTCAGTGTCTGCCCTTTGATGCCCTCTCACAACACCTACCATCTTATTTGAGTTTCTCTTACCTTGGACGTGGGGTATCTCTTTACAGCTGCTCCAGCAAAGCACAGCCACTCCTCCTTACCTTGGACAATGGGTATCTCCTCAGGCCGCCCCTCCTGACCTTGAATGTGGAGTAGCTCCTCTCGGTCCTCCTGCACCCGTGCAGCTGCTGCTCTGTGGACGTGGGATTGCTCCTCTTGGCCACAGCCCCTGACCTTGGGCATGGGGTAGCTCATCTCAGCCACCTCCCCTGACCTCAGGCATGAGGTAGCTCCTCTCGGCCGCTGCCCCTGGTCTCGGACATGGGGTGGCTCCCCTCAGCCACTACCTCTGACCTTGGGCGAGAGATAGCTCCTCATGGCCATGCTTCTGCATGGTCCGTCACAGCCTGCACCATTTGAATGCCGAGTTCCAAAGAATAGCAAGGAGAGATAAGATAGCCTTACTCTGATCAATGCAAAGAAATGGAGAATAACAACAGAATGGGAAAGACTAGAGATCTCTTCAAGAAAATTAGAGATACCAAAGGAACATTCCATGCGAAGATTGGGTTCAATAAAGGACAGAAATGCTATGCATCTAACAGAAGCAGAAGCTGTTAAGAAGAGGTGGTAAGAATACACAGAACAACTGTACAAAAAAAGATCTTCATGACCCAGATAATTATGATGGCGTGATCAGTCACCTAGAGCCAGACATCCTGGAATGTGAGGTCAAGTGGGCCTTAGAAAGCATCACTACAAACAAAACTAGTGGAGGTGATGGAATTCCAGTTAAGCTATTTCAAATCCTAAAAGATGATGCTGTGAAAGTGCTGTACTCAATAGGTCAGCAAATTTGGAAAACTCAGCAGTGGCCACATGACTGGAAAAGATCAGTTTTCATTCCAATTCCAAAGAAAGGCAATAACAAAGAATGCTCAAACTACCGCACAATTGCACTCATCTCACACGCTAGTAAAGTAATGCTCAAAATTCTCCAAGCCAGGCTTCAGCAATACATGAGCCGTGAACTTCCAGATGTTCAAGCTGGTTTTAGAAAAGGCAGAGGAACCAGAGATCAAACTGCCAACATCTGCTGGATCATTGAAAAAGCAAGAGAGTCCCAGAAAACATATATTTCTGCTATATTGACTACGCCAAAGCCTTTGATTGTGTGTATCACAATAAACTGTGGAAAATTCTGAAAGAGATGGGACTACCAGACCACCTGACCTGTCTCTTGAGAAACCTATGTGCAAGTCAGGAAGCAACAGTTAGAACTGGACATGGAACAACAGATTGGTTCCAAATAGGAAAAGGAGTATGTCAAGGCTGTATATTGTCTCCCTGCTTATTTAACTTATATGCCGAGTACATCATGAGAAACACTGGGTTGGAAGAAGCACAAGCTGGAATCAAGACTGCCAGGAAAAACATCAGTAACCTCAGATGTGCATATGATACCACCCTTATGGCAGAAAGTGAAGAGGAACTAAAAAACCTCTTGATGAAAGTGAAAGAGGAGAGTGAAAAAGTTGGCTTACAGCTCAATATTCAGAAAACTAAGATCATGGCATCTGGTCCCATCACTTCATGAGAAAGAGATTGGGAAACAATAGAAACAGTGTCATACTTTATTTTTGGGGGCTCCAAAATCACTGCAGATGGTGATTGCAGCCATGAAATTAGAAGATGCTTACTTCTTGGAAGGGTTAAGACCAACCTAGATAGCATATTAAAAAGTGGAGACATTTCTTTGCCAACAAAGCTCCATCTGGTCAAGGCTATGGTTTATCCAGTGGTCATGTATGGATGTACGAGTTGGACTGTGAAGAAAGCTGAGCACTGAAGAATTGATGCTTTTGAACTGTGGTGTTGGAGAAGACTCTTGAGAGTCCCTTGGACTGCAAGGACATCCAACCAGTCCATCCTAAAGGAGATCAGTCCTGGGTGTTCATTGGAAAGACTGATGCTGAAACTGAAACTCCAGTACTTTGGCCACCTGATGTGAAGAGTTGACTCATTGGAAAAGACCCTGATGCTGGGAGGGCTTGGGGGCAGGAGGAGAAGAGGATGACAGAGGATGAGATGGCTGGATGTCATTACCAACTCGATGGTCATGAGTTTGTGTAAGCTCCGGGAGTTGGTGATGGACAGGGAGGCCTGGTGTGCTTCGATTCATGGGGTCCCAAAGAGTCGAATACAGCTAGCGTCTGAACGGAACTGAACTCTTTCTGAGCATTGTAAACACATTCCTAGGTCATACCAGAAGTGCCCTTAAGAAAAAACAGGCTGCAGGAAGATTTCTGAGATTGCTGGGTGCCATGCTGCACTTACCAAGATGATGTAGCATTCCACTGTAATTGGGCGAGCGGCTACGAGTTGCTAGCTGCTTACTTGCTTCAGAAATCCCAAAGGGTCTACCAAGTGATCACTGCCAGAAGTAAGAAACCAGCAGCTAAATGCATTTCCAGGTAGTTGTTATGCTCTACTGTTTTTGGCCAACTGAGAGAGAAAGGTGAATTTTGCCACCAAGGTCCACTGTCCATGTTCACACCTAGGATGTGTCCACTCAGGATCCAAGAATTTCCCAGACAGACCTAGGCACACTGAATCTCCACTACAGAGAAAACATGATGGAACTGACGTTTGGTTGTTGCTTTTCCTTTTCCTGTGAGTTTAGTGGCCTTCCCTATGGTCACACTATCAGGAGCAATTGCTAATGAAAAAGGACTTCCAACAAGTGTTTTCAAGCAGTATGTGACTCTATGGACATGGAATACTGGAAACCTACGTTCCATTGAGGAAGGAAATGTGTGTTTTCAAGAATCTGTCTATTAGGAACTCTCTAGCTTCAAAGATGTGAATTCTCCATATTTGCCCAGAGGACCTCAATTCCAAAGTCAGGGCAATGTGTTTTCCTGCACTTTTTGAGCTTTGTAAATACATTTCTTGGTCATACCAGGACTGCCCATGAGGAAACAGGCTCTCTATATGAGGAACTGTCTAGATACTAAGATATGAGACCTCTAGGTTGGTACAGAGGACCTAAATTTCAGAGCAAGGGCAGTGTGTTTTTGAGCATTTTCTGAGCTTTGTAAACACATTTCTGAGTAACGCCAGGTCTGCTCATGAGAAAACAGGCTTCAGGTGTGTGTCTGAGGGTGCTGAGTACCATACTGTGCTTACCTAGATGAGGTAACTTTCCATGGCAAATCGGCACGTGACCAGGAGTTGTGAGCCATCAACTTGCTTCAGAAATCTTGAATGGTGGACTAAAGTTTGCACTGTCAGAAGTAAGAAAAAAGTAATTGGGTGGATTTTCAAGCAATTGCTAGCCACACCTCTTTATGGCCCCAGAGAGATAAATACAAATTGTGCACCCTAGGCCCTTTATTCAGGTTCACACACGGGATGTGTTCCCTCGTGATTCAAGAAATTTCCAGACAGACCTTTGCTCCCCAGAGTTCTTCTACAGAGAAAACTGGTTGGAACAGCCATTTGGATGTTGCTTTGCCTTTCCCTGTGAGTGTGGGGCCGCTACTTATGGTCACAGCCTCAAGGAGATATTGCCACTGAAAATAGACTCGCAAGCAAGCACTTTTCAAGCAGAGTGTGACTCTCAGGTCGCAGAATGTGAAGAAAGCTATCTTCCTTTGAGGAAGGAAAGACGTCCACAGAGAGTGTGTTTTCAAACCTCTATCTTGCAGGAAATTTTGAGCTTCTAAAACATGAGACCAGCAGGTCTGCTGAGAGGACCTATATTCCTGAGTCAGGGCCGTGTGTCTCCCTGTACTTTCCGAGTCTGACAAACACATTCCTAGATCATAACGGTACTGACCATGAGAAAGCTGGCAGCAGGAGTGTGTCTGAAAGGGCTGAGTGCCTTACTGTGGTCAACTGTGTGAGGTGACATTCCAGTGACAGGCTCAAAGCTCCAAGGTGTGAGCCACCCGCTTGCTTCAGAAACCCCAAAAGGTAGAGCAA
Organism: Muntiacus reevesi; assembly: GCF_963930625.1. Taxonomy (NCBI): domain Eukaryota; kingdom Metazoa; phylum Chordata; class Mammalia; order Artiodactyla; family Cervidae; genus Muntiacus; species Muntiacus reevesi. The sequence continues at coordinate 144,587 of NW_027077935.1, forward strand.
AGCTAGCTCTGTCAGAGGTAAGAAAAGAGCAATTGGACGGATTTTCAAGCTGTTGCTAGGCCGAACCACTTTAGGGCCCCCTGAGAGAAAAATGTGAATTGTGCCCTGTAGGTCAGGTATCCAGGTTCAAACACAGGGTGTGTCCCAGCAGGATCCAAGAATTTTCCACAGAACTAGGCTCACTAGACCTCTCCTGCTGGGAAAATGGGATGGAACAGACATTGGAAGTTGGTTTGCCCCTCCCTATTGTCACAGACTCAAGGAGAAAGTGCCCCTGAAAGATGACCTCCAAGCAAGCACTTTTCAAGCAGTGTGTGACTCTCAGTTCACAGAATGCAGGGAAAGATATCTTCCCTCAAGGAAAGAAAGGCATCAAAAGAGAGTGTATTCTCAACCCTCTATCTTGCAGGAACTGTTTAGCTTCCCAGATGGGAGGCCTCCAGTAGTGCTCAGAGGAACTAAATTCCAGAGTCAAGGCCATGTTTCTCCCTGCACTTTCCAAGCCTTGCAAAGCCATTCCTAGGTTATACCAGTACTGCACATGAGGAAGCAGTCTGCGAGAGTGTGTCCAAGAGGGCTAGGTTCCTCACTATACTCACTTCAGGGAGGTGGCATTCCACTGTAAAAAGGCCCACAGCTGGGAGTTGAAATTCACCCACTTGCTTCAGAAATCAAAAAGGAAGGAGCAAATCTAGCTCTCTCAGAATCAAGAAAAGAGCAAGTGGATGGATTTTCAAGCTGTTGCTAGGCTACATTGCTTTAAGGTCCACAGAGAGAAACACAAATTGTGCCCCCTCATTCTGGTATCCTGGTTCACAAACAGGGTGTGTCCCCAAAGGATCCAAGAATTTTCCAGACAGACTTACGCTCACTAGAGTTCTCCTACAGAGAAAACGGGATGGAACAGACATTTAGATATTGCCTTGTCTTTCCCAGTGAGTGTGGAACCCCTCTGTTTGACTACAGCCCCAAGTGGAAATTACCATTGAAAACTCATGTCTAAGCGAGCACTTTTCAAGCACTGTGTGACTCTCAGTTCGCAGGATACTGGCAAACCTATATTTCTTCAAGGAAGGAAAGGCATCCACAGAGAGTGTGTTTTCAAACCTGTCCCTTGCAGGAACTCTTTAGCTCCTAAGACATGAACCCTCTAGTTCTGCTCAGAGGACCTAAATTCGAGAGCCTGTGCCCTGTGTCTTGGTGCATTTTCCCACCTTTCAAACACATATCTAGGTGATACTGGTACTGCCCTTGAGGAAGCAGACTGTGGGAATATGTCTCAGAGTGCTGGGTCCCTTACTGTGGTCACCTCTGTAAGGTGACACTCCAGTGTAAATAGGCCCAAAGATAGGAGTTGCGAGCCGCCCATGTGCTTCAGAAACCCCAGGGGTGGAACAAAGTTAGCTCTGTCAAAAGTAAGAAAATGGCAATTGGACGGATTTTCAAGATGTGGATAGGTTACACCACTTTAGGGCCACCCGAGAAAAATATGCAAATTTGAACCTGGGTGTCCAGATTAACGCACAGGGTGTTTCCCCACATGATCCAAGAATTTTTCAGACAGACCTAGGTTCACTGGAGCTCTCCTGCAGAGGAAACATACATCCAGAGTCTCCAGTGTGAACCCTCCAAAATCTATACCTGGTGTCACGAATCCACAGTCTCCAGGATGACCCTACCCTCAAGATCCTGTACCTGGGGTCACAAGTCCACTATTTCCATGTCGAGTCCACCTCCAAGAACTTGAACTTGTGGTCACATGTCCAGAGTCTTCAGGGTGACCCCACCTCCCCGAAGCTACTGGTGTGAAGCATCCACAGTTTTAAGGATGGACCCAATTCCCAGAACCTGTAGCTGGGGTCACACTTCCAAATTCTAAGGGTTACCCCACCTCCCACACATTGAACCTGGTTTCCCATGTCCCTGTTAGCCAAGGTTACCCTCTCCATGACCCTGTAATGGGGATCACATGTCCACAGTCTGCTGTGTGTCGTCACTTCCCAGACCCTTCACCTAGAGTCACAATCACAGTTTCCAGGTTACTCCTTTGCAGACCCTGCACCTGGAGTCACTTATCCACAGTCTCCAGGGTGACTCATTCAAAACCCCACACTGGGGCTCACATGACCACAGTCTCCAGGGTGACCCAAGCACCCAGATCCTGCACCCAGGGTCACATATCCACAGGCTCCAGGGTGTACCTCTTGCAGACCCTGCACCTGGGGTCACATATCTACAGCCTCCAGTGTGATCCCCATCCCCAGACCTGATTTGGGTGAGAAATATCCATAGTCTCCAGACTCACACCTTGGATCACATATCCACAGTCTCCAGAGTCACACCTTGGGTCACATAGCCATAGTCAGCAGGGTGAACTCACCTCCCAGAGCCTGTACATGGTGTCAAATGTGCACATTCTCCAGGGTTACCACCCTTCCAACATGCTGTACCTGGGTCAAAAGCCCACAATCTCAAGGGTGACCCCCTCTCAGACCCTGTTCCTGGGGTCACATGTCCAGAATCTCCAGAATGATCTACCTCCAAGATGAAGCACCTGATGTCACATGTCAACAGTCTCCAAGGTGACCCCGTCCTCAGAATCTGCACCTGTGGTTACATTTCTCCAGTCTGCAGGATGACCCCCAATCTCAGTATTTGTATTATGTGTCACATGTACATAGTCACCAGGGTAACCACTGCAGGCCCTTTTTCTGACATAACATTTCCACAGACTCCTGAAGAACTCCCTTCCCAGACTCTGAACCTGGGATCCTACCTCCAGGGTCTCGAGGGTGATGCCCTCCCCTGTCCCTTCACCTGGTGTCAAACATCCACAGTCTCCATGGTAACATCCACACCAAAGTCTGATATTGGGGACACAGATCCATAGTCTTCTGGGTCGCAACCCCTCCCAGATCATGCACCTGGTCTCACATGTCCTCAGTCTCCAGGTTGACACCCCTCCCAGACACTGCAGCTGGGGTTACACATCCACAGTCTCCAAGGTGAACCCACCTCACTGACTATTGTACCTCTGGCCACATGGCCTCAGTCTCCAGGGTGACCCTATATCTCAGACACTGTACTTGAGGTTACATATCAACGGTGTCCAGGATGACACCTCTCCCCAGACCCTGTACCTGGGGTCGCATTTGCACAGTCTCCAGGGCGATGCTATATCCCCAACCCTGTACCTGGGGTCACAGGTCGCAGTCACCAGGCTTTCCCCACCCTCAAGAGCCTTTACCTGGGGTCATACGTCCACAGACTCCAGGGTGACTCCCTCCCAGACCCTTCACCTGGCATCCTATGTCCACAGTCTCCTGTGTGATATCACTTCCCAGACCCTATACCTGTGGTCACAGATCCACAGTCTCCATGGTGATCCCCTTCCCAGACCCTGTAATTTGGATCCCATGTCCTCAGTCTCCAGTGTGACACCACCTCTCATACCTTGTACTTTGGTGACTTGTCCACAGTTTCCAGGATGACCCAAACGGTGCATGTGGAGTCACATGTCCACATTCTGCAAAGTGACCCCAGTCCCTAACCCTGAACCTTAGTCACACAGCCACAGTTTCCAGAATGACCTCACTCCAGACCCTGCACATAGGGTCACACCTCCACCTTCTCCATATTGACCCCCTCCTTGAACTTCTATCAGGTTTCACACATGCACCATCTCCACAGTGACCACCACCAGATCCTGTACCTGTGGTCAGGGTCCGCAGTCTGCAGGGTGAGACCATTTTTTACCTTAAACCTTGGTTCACCTAGCCAGTCTCCAGGGTCATCCCTGCCAAACCTGCACCTGGGGTCACATGTCCATACTCTCCATGGTGACATCCCCCAGGCCCTGTACTGCTGCTGCTGTTGCTGCTGCTGCTAAGTCATGCCAGTCGTGTCCAACTCTGCGACCCCATAGATGGCAGCCCACCAGGCTCCCCCATCCCTGAGATTCTCCAGGCAAGAACACTGGAGTGGGTTGCCATTTCCTTCTCCAAAGCATGAGAGTGAAAAGGGAAAATGAAGGTACTCAGTCATGTCTGACTCTTAGGGACCCCATAGACTGCAGCCTACCAGGCTCCTCCATCCATGGGATTTTCCAAGCAAGAGTACTGGAGTGGGTTGCCCACTCCAGTACCTAGTGTCATATATCTGCGCAGACCCTATACGTAGTGTCATATATCCACAGTTTCCCGGGTTACCCCACTTCCCATATCATGCACCTGGGATCACATGCTCAGTCTGCAAGGTGACCCCGATCCCATTCCTGTACCTTGTGTCACAAGTCCACAGCCACCAGGATGGCCCCACCCTCAAGATCCCATACCTGGGGTCACACTCCTGTCTCCAGTGTGATCTCACCTCCCAGAAACTTTACCTGGGGATAAACGTCTACTGTTTTCAGGATGGTCCCAACTCCCTGAAACGGTACCTGGAGTCACTCTTCCATAGACATTGAGGCTGTTCCATGCCCCTGGTCCACAGGGTTACACCCTCCAAGACCCTGTAATGTGGTTTACATGTCCACAGTCTCCTGTATGTCATCACTTCCCAGAACCTTCACCTGCAGGCACACAAACAGAGGTTCCAGGATGACTCCCTCATAGACCCTGCACTTGGAGCCACATATCCACAGTCTCACAGGTGACTCATCCAAATCACTGTACCAGGGCTCACATAACCACAGTCTTCCAGATGCTGGACTATTGACCCCAGCACCCAGTGTCACATGTCCACAGATTCTAGCATGGCCTCACACTCCAGACACTGTACCTTGGGACACATACCCACAGTCTCTAGGGTGAACACCCTCCTAGACACTGTACATGGTGTCACATGGGCACATTCACCAACTCCCAAACCCTGTACCTAGGGTCACACGTAGATAGTCTCAGGGTGACCCCACTTGCCAGAACTTGCACCTGGGTTCATATGTCCGCAGCGCCCAGGGTAACACCACCTGTCAAACAATTGTACTCGGTTCAAACACCCACTGGTTCTAGGGTGACACCAATTCCAAGCCCGTGAACCTAGCTAGGGTCACACATCCATGGTCTCCTGGGTGGCAACCCCTCCCAGATCATGCACCAGGTCTCACACCTCCGCAGTCTCCAGGGTGACTACACCTCACAGAATATTGTAATTCTGGTCACATTGCCCCAGTCTCCAGGGTGACCCCGTATCTCTAACCCTCTACCTGGGGTTACATGTACATGTTGGCCAGGAATACACGCCTCCCCAGAATCTGTACACGTGATTACATTGGCACAGTTGCCAGGGTGACTCCAACTTCCCCACCCTATACCTGGGGTCACATGTCCAGAGTCTCCTGGATTTACCCACATTCAAGGGCTAGTAACTGGGATCACATGTCCACAGTCTCGAGGCTTTCCCCACCCACAAGTGCCTGTACCCAGGGTCACACGTCAACTGACTCCAGGGTGACTCCCTCCCAGACCGTTCACCTGGCATCCCATGTCCCTAGACTTTTGTGTGATGTCATTTCCCAGACTCTGCACATGTACTAACAGATTCACAGGCTCCGTGGTGACCCCCTTCCTGGTCTCTGTAACTTGGGTCACATGTTCTCAGTATCCGGTGTGACCCGACCTCTCATGCCCTATACCTTTGGTGACTTGGCCACAGATTCCAGGGTAACCCTCCCCTGCCAGACCCTGTGCTTATTTACACACATCCACAATCTCCAGGATGTTCGCCCTCCCATACCCTGCACCTGGAGTCACATGTCAACAGTTTCCAGCGTGAACCCCACTTTGCCCACTGCACCTGGGCTCACATATCCACATCATGCAGGGTGACACCCCTTCCAGACCATTTTCCTGCCATTAAATGCCTGCAGTCCCCAGAGTGACCCCGTACCTCCCAGACACTGTACCTGAGGTCACATATACAGAGTTTCCTGGATCACCCCCATCCTAGACCCTGTACCTGGGTTCAGATATCCTAGTGTCTTGGGGGACCCAGGTCAGACCTTGCATCTAGGGTCGAATGCCCACTATCCAGGATGACTTGCCTCCCCAATCAGTGCATCTGGGGTCATATGTCCACAATCTTCAAAGTGACCCCATCCCCTAACCCTGCACCTTACTCACACATCCACAGTCTCCAGAGTGATGTCCACTGTCTCACGGGTGACCTCTTCCCTGAACTTTTTCCAGATTTCACACGATCACCAATGCCACAGTGACCACCAGCAGATCCTGAACTTGTGGTCACAGTTCAACAGTCTGCCTGATGAGACCCATTTTGTACCCTGAACCTTGTGAACCTGCACCTGGGATCACAAGTCCATATTCTCCATCGTGTCATCCCCCAGACCCTGTACCTAGTGTCATATATACGGTCTCCTGGACTTCCCCACTTCCAATACCATGCACCTGTGATCACACATCCACAGTATCCAGGGTGATCCCCCTCCTAAACCTGTACCTGGTGTCACAAGTCGACAGACTCCAGGATGACTCTACCGTTAAGACCCTGTACCTAGGGTCACAAGTCCACTGTTTCCAGGGTGAGACCCCTCCCAGACTCTGCACTTGGGGTCACTTGTCGAGAGTCTCCAGGGTGACCCCACCTCCCAGAAACTGTACCTAGGGTGAAACATCCACAGTCACTCAGGTTGGCCCCAATTCCCAGAACCTGTACCTGGGGTCCCACTTCCATAGTCTCGGTTACCACACGCCAAGACATTTAACATGGTGTCCCATGATCTTGGACGCCAGGGTTACCCCCTCCAAGACCCTGTAATGGGGTCACATGTTCACAGTCTCCAGAGTGTCGTCACTTCCCAGACCCTCCACCTGGAGTCACACAAACACAGGTTCCAAGGTGACTCCCTCGCAGGCCCTGCACCTGGAGTCACATATTCACAATCTCACCTTGGGGAATCCCATTCAGACCCTGGATCTACGGTCACGTATCCAGTCTCCAAGATGATTTGCCTCCCAAATGGTGCATTTGAGGTCACATGACCACAATCTTCAAAGTAAACGCGTCCCCTAACCCTGCATCTAAGTCACACGGCAAATAGTTTCCAGAGTGACCTCAACCCAGACCCTGAAACGAGGGTCACATGTACACAGTCTTGGAGGGTGACCCCCTCCGTGAACTTGTACTAGGTTTCATACGTCCATCATCGCCACAGTGACTACCACCAGATCCTGTACCTGTGGTCATAGATCCACAGTCTACAGGGTGAAACCCTTTTCCTACCCTGAACTTTGGGTCACACGACCACAGTCTCCAGGGTGACCCCACCCAAACCTGCACCTGGGGTCACATGTCCACACTTTCCATGGGGACATACCTGAGACCCTGTAACTACTGTCATATATCCACAATCTCCTAGGTTACCAAACTTCCCATACCATACACCTGTGATCACATGTCCACAGTCTCGAAGGTGGCCCCCTGTATAACCTGTACTTGGTGTCACAAGTCCACAGCCTCCAGGTGACCCCACCCTCAAGATCCTGTATCTGGGGTCACAAGTCCACTTTTTCCATGGTGAGTCTACTTCCCAGACCCTGCATTTGGGGTCACATGTCCAGAGTCTTCAGGGTGACCCCACCTCCCAGAAACCATACCTCGGGTGAAATGTCCACCATTTTCAGGATGGCACCAACTCCCAGAACCTGTACCTGGGGTCACACTTCCATACTCTCAGGGTATCCCCACCTCCCAGACATATAACCTTGCATCCCATGACCCTGGCCACAAAGGTTCCCCCCTCCAAGACCCTGTAATAGGGGTCACATGTCCACAGTCTCCTGTTTGTCAAAACTTTGTAGACCTCACCTGGAGTCACACAAACACAGGTTCCATGGTGACTCCCTTGCAGACTCTGCACCTGGAATCACATATTCACAGGCTCCAGGGTGACCCCCTCGGAAATCCTGTACCTGAGATCACATATCTACAGTCTCCAGGGTGAATCCCATCCCCACACACTGTCTGAGCGGAATCATCCAGTCTCCCATGAGACCCCAATGTCAAGAACTCATCCCTTGTGCTAGAAGTCTACATTCTCCAGGGTGACATTATTTCCCACACCCTGCACCTTGGGTAGCATATTCACAGTCTCCAAGGTGACCTTACCTCCCAGACCCTTTACCTGGGGTCACATGTGCAAATTATACAGGATTCCCGCCACTCCAACACCCTGCACCTGGGTCAAAAGCCCACAGTCTTAAGGGTGACCTCCTATCTGACCATGTTCCTGAGGTACATGGCCAGAATCTCCAGGATGATCTTGAAAGGTATTGCTGAACCACGCAAAGACACTGGAATTCTTGGCCTCCAGAGGAGATGAATTCAATTCAGGTCCAGAGACGAGGCTTGATTGCTTAGAGCTTTTGTGTAATAAAGTTGTATTAAAGTATAAAGGAGATAGAGAAATCTTCTGACATAGGCATCAGAAGAGGGCAGAAAGAGTAGCCCCTTGCACGTGTTAGCAATGGAATTATATGGCTCAAATGGTAAAGCATCTGTCTGCAATGCTGGAGACCCAGGTTAGATCCCTGGGTCAGGAAGATCTCCTGGAGAAGGAAATGGCCACCCACTCCAGTACATTTGCCTGGAAAACCCCATGGACAGAGGAGCCTGGTAGGCTACAGTCCATGGTGCCACAAACAGTTGGACATGACTGAGCAACTTTACTTTACTTTTAATTAGTTATTCATATCAGTTCAGTTCCGTTCAGTCGCTCAGTCATGTCTGACTCTTTGGGACCCCATGAATCACAGCACGCCAAGCCTCCCTGTCAGTCACCAACTCCCGGAGATTTCTCGAACTCATGTACATCGAGTCGGTGATGCCATGCAGCCATCTCATCCTCTGTCATCCCCTTTTCCTCCTGTCCCCAATCCCTTACAGCATCAGGGTATTTTCCAATGAGTCAGCTCTTCGCACCAGGTGGCCAAATTATGGGAGTTTCAGCTTCAGAATCAGTCGTTCCAATGAACACCCTGGACTGATCTCCTTTAGGATGTACTAGTTGGATGCCCTTGCAGTTCAAGGAACTCTCAAGAGTCCTCTCCAACACCACAGTTCAAAAGCATAAACTCTTCGGTGCTCAACTTTCTTCACAGTCCAATTCTCACATCTGTACATGACCACTGGAAAAACCATAGCCTTGAACAGAGGGACCTTTGTTGGCAAAGTAGTGTCTCTGCTTTTTATTATGCTATCTAGGTTGGTCATAACTTTCCTTCCAAGGAGTAATTTTCTTTTAATTTCATGGCTGCAATCACCATCTGCAGTGATTTGGAGCCCAAAAAGATAAAATCTTACACTGCTTCCACTGTTTCCCCATCGATTTCCCATGGAGTGATGGGACCTGTTGCCATGATCTTAGTTTTCTGAATGTTGAGCTGTAAGCCAACTTTTTCACTCTCCTCTTTCACTTTCATCAAGAGGCTTTTTAGTTCTTCTTCACTTTCTGCCATAAGGGTGGTGTCATCTGCATGTCTGAGATTATTGATATTTCTCTTGGCAATCTTAATTCCAGCTTGTGCTTCTTCCAGCCCAGCATTTCTCATGATGTACTCGGCATATAAGTTAAATAAGCAGGGTGACAACGTACAGTCTTGACGTACTCCTTTTCCTATTTGGAACCAGTCTGTTGTTCCATGTCCAGTTCTAACTGTTGCTTCCTGACCTGCATACAGGTTTCTCAAGAGGCAGGTCAGGTGGTCTGGTAGTCCCATCTCTTTCAGAATTTTCCACAGTTAATTGTGATCCACACAGTCAAAGGCTTTGGTGTAGTCAATAAATCAGAAATAGATTTTTTTTTTTCTGGGACTCTCTTGCTTTTTCAATGATCCAGCAGATGTTGGCAGTTTGATCTCTGGTTCCTCTGCCTTTTCTAAAGCCAGCTTGAACATCTGGAAGTTCACAGTTCACGTATTGCTGAAGCCTGTCTTGGAGAATTTTGAGCATTACTTTACTAGCGTGTGAGATGAGCATAATTGTGTGGTGTTTTGAGCATTCTTTGGGATTACCTTTCTTTCTATTTGGAATGAAAACTGACCTTTTCCAGTCCTGTGGCCACTGCTGAGATTTCCAAATTTGCAGGCATTATGAGTGCAGCACTTTCACAGCATCATCTTTCAGTATTTGAAATACTTCAACTGGAATTCCATCAACTCCACTAGCTTTGTTCTTACGATGCTTTCTAATTGCCACTTGACTTCACACTCCAGGATGTCTCGCTCTAGGTGAGTGATCACACCGTTGTGATTATCTGGGTCATGAAGATATTTTCTACAGTACTTCTGTGTATTCTTGCCACATCTTCTTAATAGCTTATGCTTCTGCTAGGTCCATAGCATTTCTATCTTTTATCAAACCCAGTTTTGCATGAAGTGTTCCCTTGGTATCTCTAATTTTCTTGAAGAGATCTCTAGTCTATCCCATTCAGTTCTTTTCCTGATTCACACGTGATGCACACAAGGTGCACATGAGGTGCACACGTGATGCTCACGTGATGAACACGTGATGCACACATGATGCTCATGTGATGAACATGTGGTGCACAAGTGAGGCACACGTGATGAACACGTGATTCACACGTGATGCACATGTAATGAACAGGTGATGCACACGTGATTCACACGTGATACACATGTGATGAAGACGTGATGCACACATAACACACACGTGATGAATACGTGATGAACAAGTGATTCACAGGTGACGCACACGTGGCGCACACGTGACGAACACGTGTTGCACAAGTGATGCACATGTGATGGACATATGATTCACACGTGAAGAACACGTGACTCACATGTGATGAACACGTGCCTCACACATGATGAACATGTGATGCACACGTGATGAAAACATGATGCACACGTCACACAGACGTTGTGAACAAGTGAACAACACGTGAGGCACATGTGACTCACACGTGATGAACACGTGATGCACACATAACCCATATGTGATGAATACCTGATGCACACATGACACACACGTGACACACATGTGATGCACACATGATGGACACGTGATCAACACGTGACACACACGTGATGAACACATGATTCACACAGGACGCAAACTTGATGCACACGTGATGCGCACGTGACGAACACGTGACGCACACGTGTCGCACATGTGATGCACATGTGATGCACACGTAACACGTATGTGATGAATACGTGATGCAGACGTGACACACACGTGACGAACACGTGACGCACACATGACGAACATGTGATGCACACGAGACGCACATGTAACTCACACGTGATGTACACATGATGGACACGTGATGAACACGTGACACACACGTGACGAACACGTGATTCACACGTGACACAAACTTGATGCACACGTGATGAACACGTGACAAACACATGTCGCACACATGATGAACTCGTGACGCACACGTAACGCACACGTGATGGACACGTGATGCACCAGTGACGCACACGTGATGGACAGGTGATGCACACATGACGCACCCGTGACGCACACGTGATTCCCACGTGCACACACGTGATGCACATGTGACACACAAGTGACGCACATGTGATGAACACGTGATTCACCCGTCATGGACACGTGAGACACACCTGATGAACACGTGACTCACACGTGATGGACATGTCACGCACACGTGATGCACACGTGACACACACGTGACACACACATGATGGACACGTGATTCACACTTGATGCACACGTGATTCACATGTGATTCACTCATTCCAACTCGAGATGAGGCCCGATTCCCCTTCATTGGCTCTAGAGCCATCCCACTTTCCCCATCAAACACGACAAGGCGCTTGACTTCCTTTAGGCAACTCCAGGGAATCCCCGAGAACACTGTCATAAGTCTAGAGGAACACCAAGCGTAACACAGCAACTCGCGGAAAGCGCCATGTACCCCAAATCGTCTCGAGATTAGAGTTGATTTCCTGGCTTCAACTCAAGAGGTATGCCAACTTTCCACAAGCACCTCTAGAGGAGGCTTCTCTCAGCAATAGGTATGTAAGTTGGACCCTGAGTTTGCTGCCTGAAGTGGAATGGGCCCCGAGATGCCCTGACTCAAAAGAAGGCCCGATTTCTCTGCAGTGGCTTTAATGCAGGCTCGTCTTTCATCTCACCAGATGAAAGGATGTCTGAATCCCCTGTGGAGACCCTAGAGAAAGCCCTAGTTCCCCATCTCATCTCGACAGGAGGCCTCACATGACTTTGATACCTAGAGAGGCACCAAGAGTTCATTGCTTCAAGAGGTGACGATGCCTGACTCCTCTTGAAAAGTGATAGGAATCCCAATATCCATGTCACAAGTGGAAAGGGATTTTGGGTCTCCCGCCTCATCTCCAAAAGCGTCCCTATTGCCTGCCAAGCCTCGAAGAGATTCCCGAGGTGTCCCTCTTAACTAGACAGGAGTCCTGACATAGCTGAACAAATCCGAGTTTTGAAGGGCCATCCCCACCGTAACTCGAGAATATACCCCAGGATCCCACCGCAACTCAAGAAAAACCATGATACTTCTCCCTGGCCACGAGATGAGCCCCGGTTCCTCTGCATTGCATGCAGAGCAATTCTGTGTTCCCCATCAAACATGTAAGGAGCCTTGACTTGCTTGATGGGACACCAGAGAGTACCCAAGAACACTGTAACAAGTCTAGAGTGACCGTGAGGTTAGTGCAGAAAAGGGAAATAGATCCGTCTACCCCAAATCAACTCGAGATGCTGCCCCATTCCGCTGCATTGGCTCCAGAGTCATTCTGCGTTCCCCATCAAACACAAGTGGCATGACTTCATTAAGCAACTCCAGAGATTCCCCGAGAACACTGTCCCAAGTGTAGAGGAACACCAGGTACAACACAGCAACTCGAGGAAAGCCCCATGTACCCCAAATCGTCTTGAGATTTAGAGCTGATTTCCCTGCTTCGACTCAAGAGGTATGCCAACTTTCTGCAAGCACCTCAAGAGGAGGCTTCTCTCAGCAATATGTATGTGAGTTGGACCCTGAGTTTGCTTCCTGAAGTGGAATGAACACCAAGATGACCTGACTCAAAAGAAGGCCAGATTTCCCTGCAGTGGCTTTAATGTAGGCTCGTCTTTCATCTCACAAGATGAAGGGATGTCTGAATCCCCTGTGGAGGACCTAGAGGAAACCCTATGTCCCCGCCTCATCTCGACAGGAGGACTCACATCCCTTTGACATCCCGAGAGTCACGCGGAGTTCAATGCTTAGAAGGTGATGATGCCTGACTCCTCTTGAAATGTGATAGGGATCCCAATATCACTGTGGCAACTGGAATTGGACCCAGGGTCTCCCGCCTCACTTCAAGAAGCGTCCCTATTGCCCTGCCAAGCCTCAAAGAGATTCCTGAGGTGTCTCTCATAACTAGACAAGAGTCCTGATGTCGCTTAACACAGCAACTTGAGGAAAGCTCTATGTACCCCAAATCATCTCGAGATGAGAGCAGATTCCCAGGATTCAACTTAAGAGGTATGCCAACTTTCCACAAGCACCCCAAGAGGAGGCTTCTCTCATCAATAGATATGGGGGAGGGACCCTGAGTTTGCTGCCTCAAGTGGAATGGAGTCCGAATGCCCTGACAAGAAAGAAGGCCGGATTTCCCTGCAGTGGCTTGAATGCAGGTTCGTCTTTCATTGCACAAGATGAAGGGATGTCTGAATCCAATACGGAGACCCTAGAGAAAGCCTTAAGTCCTGGCCTCATCACGCCAGGAGGTCTCACATCCCTTTGACATGGAGGTAGGCGGAATTCAATGTTTCAAAAGGTGATGACGCCTGACTCCTCTTGAAAATTGATAGGAATCCCAGTCTCACTGTGGCAACTGGAAAGGAACACTGGGTCTCCCGCCTCACATTGAGAAGCGTCCCTATTGCCCTGCCAAGCCTCGAAGAGATTCCTGAGGTGTCCCTCGTAACTAGACAGGAGTCCTGACGTCGCTGAACAAACATGAGTTTTGAAGGGCCATCCCCGCCGTACCTGGAGAATATACCCCAGGTTCGCGCCGCAACTTGAGAGAAACCATGAGACTGCCTTCTCGCCGCGAGATGAGGCTTGATTCCCCTGCATTGCATGCAGAGCAATTCCGTGTTCCCCATCAAATACGTAAGGAGCCATTACTTGCTTGATGGAATTCCAGAGAGTCCCCAAGAACACTGTCTCAAGTCCAGAGGGACCCTGATGTCACTGCAGCAATGGGAAATAGCTTCGTGTATCCCAAATCAACTCGAGATGAGTCCCTATTCCACTGCATTGGCTTCAGAGCCATCCCGTGTTCCGCATCAAACACGACAAGTGGGTTGGCTTCCTTTAGGCAACTGCAGAGATTCCCCGAGAACACTGTCCCAAGTCTAGAAGAACACCAAGTTCAGCACAGCAACTCGAGGAAAGCTCCATGTACCCCAAATCATCTTGAAATGAGAGCTGATTCCCTGGCTTCCACTCAAGAGGTATGCCACCATTCCACAAGCACAACCAGAGGAGGTGTCTCTCAGCAGTAAGTATGTGGGAGGGACCCTGAGTTTGCTGCCTCAAGTGGAATTGACCCTGAGACGCCCTGACTCGAAAGAAGGTCCGATTTCCCTACAGTGGCTTGAATGCAGGCTCATCTTTCATCTCACAGGATGAAGGGATGTGTGAATCCCCTATGGAGAGCATAGAGAAAGTCCTAGGTCCCCGCCTCTTATCGACAGGAGGCCTCACATCCCGTTGACACCTCGAGAGGCATGCAGAATTCAATGATTCAAAAGGTGATGATGCCTGACTCCTCTTGAAAATTGGTAGGAATCCCAATATCCCTATGGCAACTGGAAAGGGACCCTGGGTCTCCCTCCTCACCTCGAGAAGTGTGCTGATTGCCCTGCCAAGCCTCAAGGAGATTCCTGTGTCCCTCATAACTAGACAGGAGTCCTCAAATTGTCCAAGAACACTAGAGCAAACAAGCCCATTCATAACTGGTAAAGATTGAAATAGACACCTGGCCACGGAGCGTATACTGATAGTAAACTCTCCTACAGAAACATACTCAAGATACTGGTGGGATGCATGCACAGCCCCCTTTGGAAGACAGTCTGACAGTTGTTTCAGTAACCACATGGGACAAGCACTGAATTCCATACATGACAAGTGGTGGAAGCCAGGTATCTTACCATTGGAATGCTAAGTTATGGATAAACAAAAGGAAAGGTTACAAGATTCATGGAGACATCATCACAAATTACCTTCAACTGAATATATAAGCTGGAATACATGTATATATTTCCAAATATTGTCAGCTGAGCATATTTAGCTCCTACATGTATGTTTTAAATATCACTCTATAATGAAAAAGAACAGGAAATGTCCCTGGTGGCCCAGTGGTAAAGGATCTGCCTACCAATGCAGGGAACACTGGTTCAACCCCTGGTCCTAGAGGATTCCACATGCCCAGGCAGGGGCAACTAAGCCCCCGTACAACTATTGAAGTACTTGCATGCTCCAGAGCCCAAGTTCTGCAACCAGAGAAAGCGCTGCAATGAGAAGCCATGGCAAGTCAACTAGAGGGTAGCCTCTGCTCACTACAACTAGGCATCTAGCTACAAAGACCCAGCATTGTCAAAAATAATTCAGTGTTTAAAAAAAAGGACAGAAATTCTTTGAATAAACGATTGAGACTAGGGGCGAGACAGTAAATATATAAGCTAGGATAATCTTAAAGTATGAGGAAGTAAAGAAAGTAAAGACAACTATCAAGCTGTCCAAGCTGATAAAAATGAATGATTACACAGTTTTATCTGTATACACTAGCAAATAATAATCTGAAAAGGAATTTAAAAAAACAATTTCCTTTTGATAGTGTCAACATTAATAAAATATTTTGCCGTGGGTGTAATGAGGATGACAAGACTGGCACATTGGAAATTATACACGATTGCTGAAAAATATCCTGAATACATGCACAGATATTCCATAGCGATGGAAAGACTTAAGATGGCAATACCATGGAATGCATCTTCAATCTGAAATGAAGATTCAATATGAATTACAAAAGACTGAAAGGTCATTGCTGAACCACAAAAGGCGCCAGGATTTTTGGCCTCCAGAGGAGAAGAATTCAATCCAGGGCCAGTTGACAAAGCTTGATCGCTCAGAGCTTTTGTGTCATAAAGTTTTATTAAAGTATAAAAGAGATAGAGAAAGCTGCTGACATAGACATCAGACGGGGGCAGTAAGAGTACCCCCTGCTAGTCTTTAGGCAGATGTTATACAGCCACTAGCAGTCTGCTAATGAAAGAAAGGCAATGTCTTTCTTTGAATGACACCAGGCCCCTCACCCACAACATGCATTGAGATAATATTGGCAGCAGGTGAGTCATCCCGGGCCATAGAATGATTGACATGAATTTTGAAGAAAGGCAGATTTCCAAGCCAATATATCATTTCATTAACATAGATTAGGAGAACAGGTATGAGTAAAACATATTGGTTTGTCAAGTCGGTTCTGAGCCTTTAGGGGGAACCGACCTGAAGACAGAGTCTAGCAGAAATACGTAGTATATTAACATAGCTTAAGACAAACCTTTCCTTAAGACAAAATGCATTGCTTAGCTGAAGGTTTGAGAAAAGTTAAGTTCAGGTGGAGCCAGGAGTCGTCATAGCAACACAAAATTTTAAGAGAAACCTCTTAAATTTGTATTGAGAAGGGGAAAAAATGTAGCACTCGTTTCGTTCCTCCAGCTGCTTGAGAGATGAAAAAACGTCTGACACTTGCAGCCTATTCCCTCTGTCTGGAGACCCCTGGCCTTCCTGCCTATTACCCTCTCCAGGCCTTTAGGAAGCAATATACAAGCTGACCCTAACATACACGTGGAATAACAAGGGACTCCAAAGAATCCAAACAATCACATGAGTCTGCAGTTCAAAGGTCCTATGGTATGCTGTGCTAAGTCGCTTCAATCACGTCTGACTGTCAGAGCCCACCAGGCTCCTCTGTCCATGGGAATTTTCCAGGCAAGAATACTGGAGTGGGCTGGGTGCCCTCCTCCAGGGGATCTTCCCAACCCAGGGATAGGATTCCTGCATTGGCAGGTAGGTTCTTTACCACTAGCACCACCTGGGGAAAAAGTGCCTAAAGGAGATCATGGAAACCCATTTAGGAAAAGGGACTCAGAGGAAAGACAGTGAGGGAAGGAAACTCTTAGTCACACTCAGAGAAGCCCAGCAGGTAGTTCTGCAGGTGGAAGAGGAGGAGGAAGCATGCTGGAGCTGTGTAGAAGATGAAAGAGGGAACTAAAGCAGGGGCCCCCAACCTCTAGGATCTAATGCCTGATGATCTGAGGTGGAGCTGGTGAAATAATAATAGAAATAAGAGTTAGATCACTCAGCCATGTCCAGCCCTTGGTAGCCCACCAGGCTCCTCAGTCCATTGAATTCTTCAGGCAAGAATACTGGAGTGGGCTGTCATTTCCTTCTCCAGGGGATTTCCCTGACCCAGGGATTAAACCCGGGTCTCCCTCATTGCAGGCAGACTCTTTACCAACTGAGCCTCCAGGGAACAGAAACAGAAATGGAGTGCACAATAAATGGACTGCACTTGAAACATCCCAAAACCTTGCCCCACCCCTGTCTGTCAAAAAATTGTCTTCCAAAAAAACTCCCAAGGTCAAGGAAGGAACTTCAAGTGTACTCATCTGTCCTAGATTGCTGGTTTAGGGAGATGCTGAAGTGGGGATGTCCCAAGAGGTAGACCCTCCCTTGTGTGGAGTCTGCAATAGACCTCTGATAGCCTTGGTGATGATCAGAGAGATTTGTTTCATTTTTTAAAAATATCCTTGTGGGTACCAACTGGGACCATCACTGTTCTAATATACCTCATAGTGTTGCTGACACTACAGATACAATTGTGTGACATTGAACTTATTCAATAAAAATGATGAAGCATCTGCCCTGTGCCCAGCACTTTCCAAGGGCTGGGAAGTACAATGAAAATACTCCATAAGATGCACAGCTGGTAGGCACATTCTTTCAAAAAGCCTTTTTCATTTCCACCAATAGTTTATTCTCAATGTCAACCCTTGCCACTTAATGACCATGCTGGGTAGGAAGCTCATTAAAAACCCAGGAGCCAGTGTTCCTGGAAGGATATCCCATTCTCCCTTGGACAGTCCTCCGCCCTCTCTGACTCTCAGTTTCCTCATCTGCGAAATCATGGACAACTGACTATAATTCATCACCGGAACCCAAGCCTATTGAGGGGGAGGGGAAATATTACTCCAAGGCCTGGATGATAGACCAGATTGAAAGAAAAATATGCCATTTCTGGTTTTCAGTCAAACAGACAAATACAATGAAGAAAGGAGTCCCTGGCCCTGTGGGATTTGCCTAGGGGTCTAGTCTGGGAAATTCTTACACATCAGGAGATGGCTCTGAGCTGGATTTCCACAAACAAGAACATCCATGCAAAGGACAAGCCTGCAGAGCTCTGTGCCCATTGGTCACAAGAGACTGCCTCCCGATGGCCAGAAGCATTTACAAGTGACCTTCTAAGACCTTCACCAAACTCCTGGGGCACCTCTGGCTTTTCTGTTTCCCTCACTTTTCTGACCCTTTTCTTTAAAAAACGCACATTTCTTCATAGAATGCCACAGTGGAAGGAAAATAGGCCTTCAAGTTTGAGGCCTCAATTTGCAGAAAACTTGGAGCTGCTTGTTTTTTTTTTTTTTTAATTAAAGCACCACATAAATTAAAAATTTTACACGTTCTAATTATTCAGTTCCAAAACACCAAACTTATTGCACAGGGTCCCCATGGAAAGGCCCCCTCTCAGCAGGACAGCCACAGATTCCCCCATGAAAGGGCAGCAAGGTGCCCTCTTCCCTTCTCTCCTGCCTGGGTGGCCACCAGGTTTTTAAATACATGCACCCTACTAAGTTTCTAGGATGCAATTCGTGGACCCTTCCCTTTCCTGTCCCAGCAGGTGGTCAAGGGCCTGCTGGCCTGCAAAGTGCTGGAAGCAGGGCTGGGTCAGCCGGCCAGACTAAGGGTTGTGGAGTCCCAGCTGGTGAAATTACCAGGCAGGATAAATCCCTTGGACTTCCAGCAGGCACTATGCTGCATGGGAAAATAGATAGATATAACTGGCCTGGAGCCTCAGGGTGGGACCTAAAGTTCGATTTTGTTTTCTCCAATGTTAAATGATACAAGCAAGGGCCTTTGAGACTGTTGTTTTCTTTTCTAAGCCCAAAGACTCCTTCAGTTACTAATGTAGGTATCCTAGAAACTATGTGACATCCATGAAAATCTGATATGTCCTGGTAAAATGCTGTCAGTTATAATTCTAGTTATCATATTAAAGTGTTTCAAGTCACAGCAGTGACTATTTTGTCACTTTTTTTGTCAATTTTTATTTTGTCAATTTTGTCAATTTTTATTTTGTCAATTTTTATCTAATCAGGTTTTAAACATGCCTTCCATGGTTTCACACTGATGCCTTTGCAAAAATACTGCTACCTCAAGATACATGGAAAAGACTTTCCTGAGCTTACCCATAAACAACGCTTTTTGTTTGTTATCTGGTAAGCTGGTACCAGACTGGAATTTAGTCTACTCTCTAGGTTAAGAGAACACAGCTTTCTTAGAATGCAGCTTTCAATCACAGATGATGAATTTATTTACCTTTCAGTGATTTATATTTGTTTTTATCATCTGTGTTTTTTTTTTTTTTTTTTTTTTTTTACTTCCGTAAAATAAATAAGCATTATTTAAGTGCGGTACATGTAGTATGGACCAAGATTTCCCCACTCCTGCAAATTCCCTTAAGCCCTCAGATTCTTCTCTTGGTACCAAGGTCTCACTTTCCTCCAGAGGGACAATCCAAGCTTTTTATCAGCTAGCTGATCTGCCCCTGATATCAGAGTCAATTTGAGCATGAGTTGGTCTATAATTTAGGCATGAAACTGTGATTACATAAAAGAAAGATGACTTTTTGATGGAGGATGTCCATGATATTCCTTGAACTTCAGAGAAAATTGGTTAAAATGAAACTTTTTTCCCTTGGAAACTGCAAAGGCAGTTCTTTTAGCATATGCAATTGAAAACATCTAGGTTGTTAGCTCAGTTTTCATTCCAGTCTCAAAGAAAGGCAATGACAAAGAATGTTCAAACTGTCACACAACTGGACTCATCTCACATGCTAGTAAAGTAACACTCAAAATTCTCCAAGCCAGGCTTCAGCAATATGTCAACCGTGAAATTCCAAATGTTCAAGATGGATTTAGAAAAGGCAGAGGAACCAGAGATCAAATTGCCAAAATCCACTGGATAATTGAAAAAGCAAGAGAGTTCCAGAAAAACACTTATTTCTGCTTTGTTGACTATGCCAAAGCCTTTGACTGTGTGTATCACAATAAACTGGGGAAAATTCTGAAAGAGATAAGAATACCAGATCACCTGACCTGCCTCTTGAAAGACCTATATGCAGGTCAGGAAGAAACAGAACTGGACCTGGACCAACAGACTGGTTCTAAATAGGAAAAGGAATATGTCAAGGCTGTATATTGGCACCCTGCTTATTTAACTTATATCTGCTTATATATAGGGCATCGTGAGAAATGCTGCACTGGATGAAGCACAAACTGGAATCAAGATTGCTGGGAGAAATATCAATAACCTCAGATATGCAGATGACACCACCCTGATGGCAGAAAGTGAAGAACTAAAGAGCCTCTTGATGAAAGAGAAAGAGGAGAGTGAAATAGGTAGCTTAATGCTCAGCGTTCAGACAACTAAGATCATTGCATCCAGTCTCATCACTTCTTGGCAAATAGATGAGAAAACAGTGGAAACAGTGGCAGATTTTATTTTTCGGGGCTCGGAAATCATTGCAGATGGTGACTGCAGCCATGAAATTAAAAGATGCTTACGACTTGGAAGGAAAGTGATAACCAAACTAGACAGCATATTAAAAAGCTGAGACATTGCTTTGCCAACAAAGATCCGTCTAGTCAAGGCTAAGGTTTTTCCATGTCATGTATGGATGTGAAAGATGGACTATAAAGAAAGTTGACAGCCAAAGATTTGATGCTTTTGCACTGTGGTGCTGAAGAAGATGCTTGAAGTTTGCTTAGACTATAAGAGGACCCAACCACTCCATCCTAAAGGAAATCAGGTCTGAATATACATTGGAAAGACTAATATTGAACCTGAAACTCCAATACTTTGGCCACTAGATGTGAAGAGCTGACTCATTTGGAAGTTGCTTTGATTTGCCTGTGAGTGTGGGCGCCCTACCTGGGCACAGGACCTCAGGGGCCATTGCCACTGAATCATGACCTCCACGCAAGCACATTCCAGCTGTGTGACACTCAGCATGCAGGAGACTGGGAAAGCTATCTTCCTTGGAGGAAGGAAAGTCATACACAGAGTGTGTTTTCAGGCCTCTATTTGCAGCAAGTGTTTTGCTTCTCAGATGTCAGACCTGCAGGCCTGCCCCAAGGACCTCAATTCCAGAGTCAGGGCCATGTGTCTCCCTGCACATTCCGAGCCTTGCAAACACATTCCTGGGTCAGAGAGGTGCTTCCCATGAGGAAGAAGGCTGCGGGAGTGTGTCTGAAGGGGCCAGGTGGCATGCTGGGGTCACCTGGTTGAGGGCACCTTGCACATCCATTGGGCCCCAGGAGAGCAGTTATGGACTCGCCCCTTGCTTGAGATATCCCAAAGCAAGGAGCAATGCTAGCTGTATCAGAAGGAGGAAAACAGCAATGGGATGGATTTTCAAGCAGTTGCTAGGTCACACTGTGTTAGGGTTCCCCAGGAGACATGTGAGAATTTTGGCCCCTAGGCCCGGTATCTAGGGGTGTGCACAGGGTGTTTTCCCCACAGGATCCAAAATGTTCCAGACAGACCTAGGCTCAATAGCTGTTGCTAGGCTGCACCGCTTTAGGCACACCGAGAGAAGCAGGCACACTGTGGCCCCGAGGTCCGGTATGCAGGTTCACATATGGGGTGTGTCCCCGTAGGAGCCAAGAATTTTCCTGACAGCCCTAGGCTCCCTAGAGCACTCAGGTCTGCTCAGAGGACCGAAGTTCCAGAGGCAGGGTCGTGTATCTCCCCTTCCCTTTGTGATCCTTGCAAAGACATTCCAAGCTGATAGTGGTACTACCCATGAAGAAGCAAGCAGTGGGAGTATATTTGACATGACTGGGTGCCTTGATGGGCTCAGCTCCTCAAGGGGGCCTTTCCTCTCAAAGTAGGCCCCATGTCCGCTTGAGGACGGGGTTGGGCCCTCTTCCCTCCACACTGCCAAAGGGTGGAACAAAGCTAGGTGTCAGAGGTAAGAAAGGAGCAATTGGATGGATTTTCAAGCTCTCACTAGGCTGTACTGCTTCAAGGCCCACTCGAGCAAAACAGGCGCCCTGTGGCCCCTAGGTCGGGTATGCAGGTTCACACACAGGGTGTGTTCCCGTCAAAGCCAAGAATTTTCTGACAGACCTAGGCTCACTAGAATTGTCCTACAGAGCAAAGGGGATGGAAGAGATGTGTGGAGGTGGGTCTGCCTTCCCCTGTGAGTGTGGGGCTACTCCCTATGGCCCCAAAATGAGGGATAACTGCAACTAAGAAAGGAACTCCAAGAAGGAACTCCAAGAAGCGCTTTTCCAGGAGGCTGGGACAGGGAGTCCGCAGGATGCAGGGAAAGGGAGCCTTCTTCAGGGAAGAAGAGGCAGCCACTCGGGGTGTGTTTGCAAGCCTCTTTGGAAGGCACAGTTTCGCTGATACAATTGAATTCCAGTTCTGCTCAGAGGACTGAAATTTCAGAGGCAGGGCCATGTATCTCCCCTTCCCTTTTCAATCCTTGCAAAGACATTCCTAGCTGAGAGTGATACTGCCCATGAGGAAGTAAGCAGCTGGAGTGTGTTTGACATGACTGGGTGCCTTCCTGGGCTCAGCTCCTCAAGGGGACTTTCTACTCAAAGTAGGCCCATTGCCTACTTGGGGAGAGGGTATGGAAGGTTTGCTTCCAAATGGCGAAAAGGTGGAGCAAATCTAGCTTTGTCAGAGGTACGTAAAGTGCAATTTAATGGATTTTCAAGCTGTTGCCAGGCAACACCGCTTCAGGTTCCCCTCTCCCAGAAGAAAACAGGCGCCCTGTGGCCCCTAGGTCTGGTATGCAGATTCACACACAGGATGTGTCCCCACAGGAGCCAAGAGTTTTCCTACCAGGCCTAGGCTTACTAGAGCTCTACTATAGAGCAAAGGGGATGGAACAGAAGTGTGGATGTGACTTTGCCTTTACCTTTGACTGTGAGGCCCCTCCATAAGGTCCCAGGCGAAATTGCCCTCGCCCTTGCCCTAACCCTAACCCCAACACGACACCCTAACCCTAACCAACACCGTAACCCTATCCCAGAACCTAACACTAACCCGACCCCCTAACCCTAACCTGACACACTAACCCTAACGCATCATCCCAACCCTAACCTGACACCTTCACCCCTCAGCCCTCACCCTCACCCACACCCCTAACTTCTAACCCCTAAGCCACAATGTAACCCACACCCTAATCCACACCCTTAACCTAACCCACACCCTCCCCCCCACCCTACTCACACCCTCAACCCTAGACTTAACCTGCATCATCTTCAATTTCAGCACTTCTCATGCATCACAAAAGACAAGGGAGTCATATTTCAAACGTGAATCCAAGACCCATTAACCACATAACAGGAATATAAACACTGTGAACACATCATTTAAATCACTTGCACCACCAAATACCTCTCCACCACATATCATATCAATAACAGTGGAACTCATGTATGCCATACATATTGTAACATAGCAATCTAATACCCAACAGTAATCTGGGTAATTATATACACAAGATATATTTAAACCAAAAATATTTAAACAAATTCCAGTTTTTACGATGGTTTTAATCCTCGCAAAAGTAGGATTAACAGCATGTTTTTCCACTAGGATCCAAAGCATTGAGCAAAATTGCCGAGGTCCAGCCCCAGCAGGACCAGGAATACCCAAGGGATGAGTGGCGTCAGCGAGGAAGAAGACAGACAGAAGACACACAGATGTTGCATAGAAGAGGTAGCTTTTTTTTTAATTTTTAGGATAGCTCAGTTTTTTTTTTTTTTTAATTTTATTTTATTAGTTGGAGGCCAATTACTTCACAACATTTCAGTGGGTTTTGTCATACATTGACACGAATCAGCCATAGAGTTACACGTATTCCCCATCCCGATCCCCCCTCCCACCTCCCTCTCCACCCGACTCCTCTGGGTCCTCCCAGTGCACCAGGCCCGAGAACTCGTCTCATGCATCTCACCTGGGCTAGTGATCTCTTTCACCATAGATAAAATACATGCTGTTCTTTTGAAACATCCCACCCTCACCTTCTCCCACAGAGTCCAAAAGTCTGTTCTGTACTTCTGTCTCTTTTTCTGTTTTGCATATAGGGTTATCATTACCATCTTTCTAAATTCCATATATATGTGTTAGTATGCTGTAATGTTCTTTATTTTTCTGGCTTACTTCACTCTGAATAATGGGCTCCAGTTTCATCCATCTCATTAGAACTGATTCAAATGAATTCTTTTTAATGGCTGAGTAATATTCCATGGTGTATATGTACCACAGCTTCCTTATCCATTCATCTGCTGATGGGCATCTAGGCTGCTTCCATGTCCTGGCTATTATAAACAGTGCTGCGATGAACAATGGGGTGCACGTGTCTCTTTCAGATCTGGTTTCCGTGGTGTGTATGCCCAGAAGTGGTATTGCTGGGTCAAATGGCAGTTCTATTTCCAGTTTTTTAAGAAATCTCCACACTGTTTTCCATAGTGGCTGTACTAGTTTGCATTCCCACCAACAGTGTAAGAGGGTTCCCTTTTCTCCACACCCACTCCAGCATTTATTGCTTGTAGACTTTTGGATAGCAGCCATCCTGACTGGCGTGTAATGGTACCTCATTGTGGTTTTGATTTGCATTTCTCTAATAATGAGTGATGTTGAGCATCTTTTCATGTGTTTGTTAGCCATCTGTATGTCTTCTTTGGAGAAATGTCTGTTTAGTTCTTTGGCCCATTTTTTGATTGGGTCATTTATTTTTCTGGAATTGAGCTTCAGGAGTTTCTTGTATATTTTTGAGATTAATCCTTTGTCTGTTTCTTCAGTTGCTATTATTTTCTCCCAATCTGAGGGCTGTCTTTTCACCTTACTTATAGTTTCCTTTGTAGTGCAGAAGCTTTTAAGTTTCATTAGGTCCCATTTGTTTATTTTTGCTTTTATTTCCAATATTCTGGGAGGTGGGTCATAGAGGACCCTGCTGTGATTCATGTCGGAGAGTGTTTTGCCTAAGTTCTCCTCTAGGAGTTTTATAGTTTCTGGTCTTACATTTAGATCTTTAATCCATTTTGAGTTTATTTTTGTGTGTGGTGTTAGAAAGTGTTCTAGTTTCATTCTTTTACAGGTGGTTGACCAGTTTTCCCAGCACCACTTGTTAAAGCAGTTGTCTTTTTTCCATTGTATATCCTTGCCTCCTTTGTCAAAGATAAGGTGTTCATAGGTTCGTGGATTTATCTCTAGGCTTTCTATTCTGTTCCATTGATCTATATTTCTGTCTTTGTGCCAGTACCATACTGTCTTGATGACTGTGGCTTTGTAGTAGAGACTGAAGTCAGACAGGTTGATTCCTCCAGTTCCATTCTTCTTTCTCAAGATTACTTTGGCTATTCGTGGTTTTCTGTATTTCCATACAAATTGTGAAATTATTTGTTCTAGTTCTGTGAAAAATACCGTTGGTAGTTTGATAGGGATTGCATTGAATCTATAGATTGCTTTGGGTAGAATAGCCATTTTGACAATATTGATTCTTCCAATCCATGAACACGGTATGTTTCTCCATCTGTTTGTGTCCTCTTTGATTTATTTCATCAGTGTTTTATGGTTTTCTATGGACAGGTCTTTTGTTTCTTTAGGTAGATATACTCCTAAGTATTTTATTCTTTTTGTTGCAATGGAGAATGGTATTGTTTCCTTAATTTCTCTTTCTGTTTTTTCATTGTTAGTATATAGGAATGCAAGGGATTTCTGTGTGTTAATTTTATATCCTGCAACTTTACTATATTCATTGGTTAGCTCTAGTAATTTTCTGGAAGAGTATTTAGGGTTTTCTATGTAGAGGATCATGTCAACTGCAAACAACGAGAGTTTCACTTCTTCTTTTCCTATCTGGATTCCTTTTACTTCTTTTTCTGCTCTGATTGCTGTGGCCAAAACTTCCAAGACTATGTTGAATAATAGTGGTGAGAGTGGGCACCCTTGTCTTGTTCCTGATTTCAGGGGAAATGCTTTCAATTTTTCACCATTGAGGGTGATGCTTGCTGTGGGTTTGTCATATATAGCTTTTATTATGTTGAGGTATGTTCCCTCTATTCCTGCTTTCTGGAGAGTTTTAATCATAAATGAGTGTTGAATTTTGTCAAAGGCTTTCTCTGCATCTATTGAGATAATCATATGGTTTTTATCTTTCAATTTGTTAATGTGGTGTATTACATTGATTGATTTGCAGATATTGAAGAATCCTTGCATTCCTGGGATAAAGCCCACTTGGTCATGGTGTATGATTTTTTTAAGATGTTGTTGGATTCTATTTGCTAGAATTTTGCTAAGGATTTTTGCATCTATGTTCATCAGTGATATTGGCCTGTAGTTTTCTTTTTTTGTGGCATCTTTGTGTGGTTTTGGAATTAGGGTGATGGTGGCCTCATAGAATGAGTTTGGAAGTTTACCTTCTTCTGCAATTTTCTGGAAGAGTTTGAGTAAGATAGGTGTTAGCTCTTCTCTAAATTTTTGGTAGAATTCAGCTGTGAAGCCATCTGGTACTGGGCTTTTGTTTCCTGGAAGATTTTTGATTACAGTTTCGATTTCCTTGCTTGTGATGGGTCTGTTAAGATCTTCTATTTCTTCCTGGTTCAGTTTTGGAAAGTTATACTTTTCTAAAATTTGTCCATTTCATCCAAGTTGTCAATTTTATTGGCATAGAGCTGCTGGTAGTAGTCTCTTATGATCCTTTGTATTTCAGTGTTGTCTGTTGTGATCTCACCCTTTTCATTTCTTATTTTGTTAATTTGGTTCTTCTCTCTTTGTTTCTTAATGAGTCTTGCTAATGGTTTGTCAATTTTGTTTATTTTTTCAAAAAACCAGCTTTTAGCTTTGTTGATTTTTGCTATGGTCTCTTTAGTTTCTTTTGCATTTATTTCTGCCCTAATTTTTAAGATTTCTTTTCTTCTGCTAACCCTGGGGTTTTTCATTTCTTCCTTTTCTAATTGCTTTAGGTGTAGAGTTAGGTTATTTATTTGGCTTTTTTCTTGTTTCTTGATGTAAGCCTGTAATGCTATGAACCTTCCCCTTAGCACTGCTTTTACAGTGTCCCATAGGTTTTGGGTTGTTGTGTTTTCATTTTCATTCATTTCGATACATATTTTGATTTCTTTTTTGATTTCTTCTATGATTTTTTGGTTATTCAGAAGCGTGTTATTTAGCCTCCATATGTTTGAATTTTTAACAATTTTTTTCCTGTAATTGAGATCTAATCTTACTGCACTGTGGTCAGAAAAGATGACTGGGATGATTTCAATTTTTCTGAATTTTCCAAGACCAGATTTATGGCCCAGGATGTGATCTATTCTGGAGAATGTTCCGTGTGGACTTGAGAAAAAGGTGAAATTGATTGTTTGGGGGTGAAATGTCCTATAGATATCAATTAGGTCTAGCTGGTCCATTGTATCATTTAAGGTTTGTGTTTCCTTTTTGATTTTCTGTTTAGTTGATCTATCCATAGTTGTGAGTGGGGTATTAAAGTCTCCCACTATTATTGTGTTACTATTCATTTCCTCTTTCATACTCATTAGCGTGTGCCGTACATATTGCGGTGCTCCTATGTTGGGTGCATATATATTTATAATTGTTATATCTTCTTCTTGGATTGATCCTTTGATCATTATGTAGTGTCCTTCTTTGTCTCTTTTCACATCCTTTATTTGAAAGTCTATTTTATCTGATATGAGTATTGTGACTCCTGCTTTCTTTTGGTCTCCATTTGCGTGAAATATTTTTTTCCAGCCCTTCATTTTAGTCTGTATGTGTCTCTGGTTTTGAGGTGGGTCTCTTGTAGACAGCATATATAAGGGTCTTGTTTTTGTATCCATTCAGCCAATCTTTGTCTTTTGGTTGGGGCATTCAACCCATTTACATTTAAGGTAATTATTGATAGGTGTGGTCCCGTTGCCATTTACTTTGTTGTTTTGGGTTCATGTTTATACAACATTTCTGCATTTCCTGTCTAGAGAAGGTCCTTTAGCATTTGTTGAAGAGCTGGTTTGGTGGTGCTGAATTCTCTCAGCTTTTGCTTGTCTGTAAAGCTTTTGATTTCTCCTTCATATCTGAATGAGATCCTTGCTGGGTACAGTAATATAGGTTGTAGATTATTTTCTTTCATTACTTTCATTATGTCCTGCCATTCCCTTCTGGCCTGGAGGTTTCTATTGGTAGATCAGCTGTTATCCTTATGGGAATTCCTTTGTGTGTTATTTGTTGTTTCTCCCTTGCTGCTTTTAGTATTTGTTCTTTGTGTTTGATCTTTGTTAATTTGATTAATATGTGTCTTGGAGTGTTTCGCCTTGGGTTTATCCTGTTTAGCACTCTCTGGGTTTCTTGGACTTGGGTGGCTATTTCCTTCCCCATTTTAGGGAAGTTTTCAGCTATTATCTCCTCGAGTATTTTCTCATGGCCTTTCTTTTTGTCTTCTTTTTCTGGGACTCCTATGATTCGAATGTTGGGGCGTTTCACATTGTCCCAGAGGTCCCTGAGGTTGTCCTCATTTCTTTTGATCATTTTTTCTTTTTTCCTCTCTGCTTCATTTATTTCCACTATTCTATTGTCTACCTCACTTATCCTATCTTCTGTCTCCGTTATTCTACTCTTGGTTCGCTCCAAAGTGTTTTTGATCTCATTCATTGCATTATTCATTTTTAATTGACTCTCTTTTATTTCTTCTAGGTCTTTGTTAAGCATTTCCTGCATCTTATCAACTTTGTCTCCAGGCTATTTATCTGTAACTCCATTTTGTTTTCAAGATTTGGATCATTTTTATTATCATTATTCTAAATTGTTTTTCAGATAGATTCCCTATCTCCTCCTCTTTTGTTTGACTTGGTGGGCACTTGTCATATTCCTTTACCTGTTGGGTATTGCACTGTTCTTGCACTAGTGCACATGGCAAGTATTAGGTTCGGTTTCTAAGTGAGAAACTAATGGTTACATTCACAGCTGGCCACTGAGGTACTTAATGGGAGAGGCGAACCCAGCTCTGCAAAGCAGTAGCCAACATGAAATCAGCTATTGTCATTGTAGCCAAGTTCCTTGAATTTGTAGTGTTATTTGCTGTGTTCTTCAAGAAGATGCCATCGCCCTGCCAGTAAGACATATTTCCATAACACATAGCCATGCACTCAATCGATGTGCATCCTCCAGTAAAGCCCAGCCCCGATGTCTTAGAGGAGCCTCTCTGCCCATTGTCATAAGCCAGTCTAATTTTGTCTGAGACCATGAAAACTCAATGTCTTTATTACGCTTGTGCTTCAGACGGGAGGTCTGAGAAGGCACTTCTGAAGGTTTATTCCTACCAGTCATTGTCATTTTTATCGAGTCTTTAGTTTTTTTTGTTGTTGTTGTTGTTTTATTTATTAGTTCTACCAGTTTCTTGCTACCAACCCGTCTCCCTCCACCCTCGTGCACACACGATCAGTCATGGAATCCCGTGGACTTCAGCCCGCCAGACTCCTCTGTCCATGGATTTTTCCAGGCAAGAATACTGGAGTGGGTTGCCATTTCCTTCTCCATGTATGGAGTCTTTAAAGATTCCGTCACTGAGGTGTTGCTTCTCCACTTGTACATGCCCTTTCTCCCTAAGTGCAGTAGAAGTCATCCCCACAGCCAAACATGTCTGTCTTCCGACCTCTGCAGAATGTTTTGCTTCAGCTCACCACAGCGTCAGGATATTCTAGAAAGCCTTCTGATTGCAGTCTCTTCAGGAGGTTACAAGTGTTTCAAACCTCAGGATTTTACAAAGCACTTTTAACAACCTCAGCTGAAAGGGAAGTCAACACTCAGTGAAAGTCACAGGCTTCCATGGCCTGGACTTGATTATGGGTTGTGCTTTCATAATCATCGTGTTTCATATACCAACTAAGATGTCACTGAGAATTTTCTTTTTTCTCATCGTTCTATCTTTCATGTTTATTTAGATATATTATGGGTTTTCCTATATACCTTCCGTTAGGGATGAGGGTCTTAAGTCAGTAGAACTTACAGCAAGTGACTTACAGTTAGCTGTGTTAGGACAGGAAAAAGAATGACCAGCTGCTGGATTCTTAAGATTATGTACGAAAACATTATTCGTTTTCCTGTGTGCAGTCATCCAATAGTAACTTTGTGAAGTAGGCATTCAGAAAAATCACAAAACCGCCTAACTACTAGGCGGTCTCCCATGCAAGTACTGACCAGGCCCGGCCCTACTCAATTTCCCAGATCAGAGGAGATAGGGCACGTTCAGGGTGCTATGGCCTTAGACCGAGGCGGCTGTCAGGCGCTCCAAGAGCTCCGCGTTGCGCCTCCCTTGCGTTCTGACCTGCCCTTCGGGCCTGGGGCCACAGCTCTCGAGCTGGCGCGCGCCGCACTTGAGCCGCACGACCCGCGACTGGACTCCCACCAACCAGGGCCGGCAGCTCAGGGGCCAGCGGAGGGCGCCACGGCCCCGCACACCGCCAGCCCCGGCCAGCACCCGTCTGGCCAGGCCGGGGCCTGGCGTGCCTGCGGGACCTGGGGTGGGGGGAGGGGGGGTGGGTAGAGCAGCGAGGACGTCTCGGTGCCCCCTCACCCCCTGCCCCCCACCATCCCGTTCTCTGCTCAGGGTGACGTGGCTCCTGACGAGCGGGGCTTCGGCCCGAGGCCGCGGCCCCGGAGCCTCCTGCGGGCTTAGAGGCAGCCCAGCCGGGGCCCCAGGCGCAATCCTGCCCGCTGCACAAACCCCCTGGAGCGCCTCAGCCTCGCCTTTTCGCCCTACTGAGACCCGCCCTGCCCCCACTCTGCCGGCCCAGCACAAGTCTTTCCTGAGAGAGCAGGCAAACGAAAGCCAGGCACACGGACAGGCACTCGCACACACCCACGCCAGGTGAGACAGAGGCAGAAAGAGACGAGGGCTCAGAGAGAGACTCGAAGACAGCTTGTGGACAGGGGGTGACTCGGGCAGGATGCCAGGCAGCTGCAGAGGCCACCCGGCCCTGAGAAGCGAATGCAATGGGGGCAGGGGGAAGACGCTGAGTAGGGGCGGGCCTGGAGAGGCCCAGGGTGCGAGGGCACCTGAGATCTC
The DNA here is from genome assembly GCF_963930625.1 of Muntiacus reevesi. Taxonomy (NCBI): domain Eukaryota; kingdom Metazoa; phylum Chordata; class Mammalia; order Artiodactyla; family Cervidae; genus Muntiacus; species Muntiacus reevesi. Next base: position 176,035 of record NW_027077935.1, read on the forward strand.
CTTGCTCCGCGCCCTGCCCCCGTCCTCCCAACGCCCTGCACGCACACCAGGCCGGGGCGCTCTGACACTAGCTTCTCAGGAGTTTGGTCACCTGAATTTCTATCCTTGTGCTCAACTGAGTGATGACTGTATTGAACAGCTAGGTCATTTCCAAATAAATTAAGCTTAGTGTTTCACAGGACACCCGGACATGAATGCAGAGACCAGCACGGATGCATGGACACCAACCTTGGTAACTGGACAACCAATGGGAAATTACTGTCTGACTCAGGAGAGAGAAAGAAACCCGAACAGATGGAATGAAATGAACAGAAACACAAACTTTGCAACTCAAACCCTAATTCAATTACAAAAAAAAAAAAAAAAAAAAAAAAAAAAAAAAACCAACAACACTATAACCATTTTAGAAAAACAATAGACTTCTCCATGACCTTTGGTCGGGTGAGGAGTTCTAGCACACGACATAAAAAGCCACATTTTCCAAATCTTGAATATGTTAGTTCACACATTGACTTTTACATTGAAATGTGTAAGAATTATACTTAAAATCATTGACTCACTACATAAGCCTGGAAGTATTTTAAACATAAAATATGTTCTATAGTATTCAGGAAGCATTTGGCACATGTCTCACTGTAGGAGACCTAAAACTGGAAGTTAGTTGAAGAGTCAGGATAGTCTAAAAATGAATCCCTAACTAAAAGGAATACACAGGATTATTGTAGATAAAAAAGGTTAAAGAAGAGAAACTAGAAATCAGTCAATAAATGTTTTAGGGGTTAGCTCAGAGTGGCTAGCCTCTGCGTGACTTTTTAAATTTTCCATGTTGCATCTTCCAAATTTTCGATGGTGAGAATAATACTTTCATATCAGTTTCGAAATCAGTCTCACACTAAAAACAGTAAGACTGGAATAAGAAATAAGTAATGCTTGGGGGGAAAAAAATGCTTGAACTAAAGGTGGTACTGATGAAATTATTTGCAGGGCAGCAAAGGAGTCAGAGATGTAGAGAACAGACTTATGGACATGGGCAAGGGGGAGGAAGGAGAGGGTCAGATGAATGCAGAGTAACATGAAAATATATTACCTTACGTAAAAACAGATGCCAATGAAATTTGCTGTATGACTCAGGGGCTCTGCAACAAGCTAGGGGTGGAAAGGGGAGGGAAATGGGAGAGAGGTTCAGGAGGGAGGAGACATATGTATACCTGTGGCTCATTCATGCTGATGTTTGGCAACAAAATTCTGTAAAGCAACTATCCTTCAATTGAAAGAAATAGTCATGCTTGGACTTACCAAACAAGGTCTTGTGTACTTCTAGCATGGCCTTCTGTTTCGTGCTGCCACCCTTAACTCATTCTTCCATATCATTAAACAGACTAGTCAAGTTTTTGCCAAAAATATCTTGAGCTCCTGCATTATGCTGATCCACTGACTTCTCACGATCCAGTTTAGAATGGAGACCAAAGAAACCTTTTGTCGTGTCTTCAAGTATTTGAGGCCACACTATGTGACTTTTAAAAATAAATGTGGATTAGACGGATATGACCAAAGCAATCTAATGACAATATCTGTGCTTCATTCAAGACTTCTGCAGAGAACTAGTAAATTTTATTTATAGTATCAGAAGAATTTTTTAAATGCATGCCAACGTTTATATCTCTTCCGCTAGCCATCTGGACAAGGAAAACTGAGTTTACCAATCAATGTCCATAGTTATGCTCCCTCACCGATTTTTACCCAATATGTGTTACTCAGGCAGGAGACCCTGGTTCAGTTCCTGGGTCAGGAAGATCCGCTGCACAAGGGATAGGCTACACACTCCAGTAGTAGTGGGCTTTCCTTGTGGCTTAGTTGGTAAAGAATCATTCCTCTTTCACAAGACTAGCTCAACTCCTTTCAAAGCAAATACAGGATGGTAATAACTATGCAGGACAAAGCTGATTCTGTATATTTATAGTACTCACTCATGAGCTTGACAGAGGTACTAGATCTGTTACCACATTTCTTGTTCTAAGTAATCTCCGCATTTGCAGGTGAAAGTGGCTCAGTTCGTGCCTGACTCTTTGCGGCCCCATGGACTATAGAGTCCGTGGAATTCTCTAGGCCAGAATAATGGAGTGGGTAGCATATCCCTTCTCCAGGGGATCTTCCCGACCCAGGACTGAAAGCGGGGTCTCCTGCGTTGCAGGCAGATTCTTTACCAACTGAGCTAGTAGGGCTTCCCTGGTCGCTCAGTTGCTAAAGAATATCTGCATAACTGTCTATCCACTTTGCATTAGCAATCTGTCTGTGAGCAGGGCCGGTCATAAGCAGCTTCTGTGAGAAAACAGAAGCATGTCTGTGTGACTTGCTTCTCCGCGGAATTTCACTGTTCTTGCGCTAGTGCACATGGCAAGTATTAGGTTCGGTTTCTAAGTGAGAAACTAATGGCTACATTCACAGCTGGCCACTGAGGTACTTAATGGGAGAGGCGAACCCAGCTCTGCCAAGCAGTAGCCAACATGAAATCAGCTATTTTCATTGTGGCCAAGTTCCTTGAATTTGTAGTGTTATTTGCTGAGTTCTTCAAGAAGATGCCTTCACCCTTCCAGTAAGACATATTTCCATAACACATAGCCTTGCACTCAATCGATGTGCATCCTCCAGTAAAGCCCAGCCCCGATGTCTTAGAGGAGCCTCTCTGCCCATTGTCATAAGCCAGTCTAATTTTGTGTGAGACCGTGAAAACTCAGTGTCTTTATTACGCTTGTGCTTCTGACGGGAGGTCTGAGAAGGCACTTCTGAAGGTTTATTCCTACCAGTCGTTGTCATATTTATCGAGTCTTTATTTTATATTTTTTCTTATTTTTTACTTCTACCAGTTTCTTGCTACCAACCCGTCTCCCTCCACCCTCGTGCACACACGATCAGTCATGGAATCCCGTGGACTTCAGCCCGCCATACTCCTCTGTCCATGGATTTTTCCAGGCAAGAATACTGGAGTGGGTTGCCATTTTCTTCTCCATGTATGGAGTCTTTAAAGATTCCGTCACTGTGGTGTTGCTTCTCCACTTGTACATGCCCTTTCTCCCTAAGTGCAGTAGAAGTCATCCCCACTTCCCAACATGTCTGTCTTCCGACCTCTGCAGATGTATTGCATGAGCTCACCACAGCGTCAGGATATTCTAGAAAGCCTTCTGATTGCAGTCTCTTCAGGAGGTTACAAGTGCTTCAAACCTCAGGATTTTTCAAAGCACTTTTTACAACCTCAGCTGAAAGGGAAGTCAACACTCAGTGAAAGTCACAGGCTTCCATGGCCTGGACTTGATTATGGGTTGTGCTTTCATAATCATCGTGTTTCATGTACCAACTAAGATATCACTGAGAATTTTTTTTTTTTTCTCATCGTTCTATCTTTCATGTTTATTTAGATATACTATGGGTTTTCCTATATACCTTCCGTTAGGGATGAGGGTCTTACGTCAGTAGAACTTACTGCAACTCACTTCCAGTTATCTGTGTTAGGACAGGAAAAAGAATGACCAGCTGCTGGATTCTTAAGTTTATGTACGAAAACATTATTCATTTTCCTGTGTGCAGTCATCCAATTCTAACTTTCTGAAGTAGGCATTCAGAAAAATCACAAAACCGCCTAACTACTAGGCGGTCTCCCCTGCAAGTACTGACCAGGCCCGGCCCTACTCAATTTCCCATATTAGAGGACATAGGGCACGTTCAGGGTGCTATGGCCTTAGACCGAGGCGGCTGTCAGGCCCCCCAAGAGCTCCGCGCGGCGCCTCCCATGCATTCTGACATGCCCTTCGGGCTTGGGGCCACAGCTCTCGACATGGCGCGTGCTGCACTTGAGCCACACGACCCGCGACTGGACTCCGACCAACCAGGGCCGGCAGCTCGGGGGCCAGCGGAGGGCGCCACGGCCCCGCACACCGCCAGCCCCGGCCAGCACCCGTCTGGCCCGGCCGGGGCCTGGCATGCCTGCGGGACCTGGGGTAAGGGGAGGGGGGGTTGGTAGAACAGCGAGGACGTCTCGGTGCCCCCTCACCCCCTGCCCCCCACCATCCATTTCGCTGCTCAGGGTCACGTGGCTCCGGACGGGTGGGGCTTCGGCCCGGGTCCGCGGTCCCCGGAGCCTCCTGCGGACTTAGAGGCAGCCCAGCCGGGGCCCCAGCCGCACATCCTGCCCGCTGCGCAAGCCCCCTGGAGCACATCAGCCCCGCCTTTTTGCCCTACCGAGACCCGCCCTGCCCCCACGCTGCCGGCCCAGTACAAGTCTTTCCTGAGAGAGCAGAGGAGCGAAAGCCAGGCACACGGACAGGCACTCGCACACACCCACGCCAGGTGAGACAGAGGCAGAAAGAGACGAGGGTTCAGAGAGAGACTCGAAGACAGCTTGTGGACAGGGGGTTACTCGGGCAGGATGCCAGGCAGCTGCAGAGGCCACCCGGCCCTGAGAAGCGAATGCGAGGGGGGCAGGGCGAAGCTGCTGAGTAGGGGCGGGCCTGGAGAGGCCCAGGGTGCGAGGGCACCTGAGATCTCCTCGCTCCGCGCCCCGCCCCCGTCCTCCCAACCCCCTGCACGCACACCAGGCCGGGGCACTCTGACACTAGCTTCTCTGGAGTTTGGTCACCTGAATTTCTATCCTTGTGCTCAAATGAGTGATGACAGTGTATTGAACAGCTAGGTCATTTCCAAATAATTTAAGCTTAGAGTTTCACAGGACACGCGGACATGAATGCAGAGACCAGCACCGATGCATGGACACCAAGCTTGGTAACTAGACAACCAATGGGAAATTACTGTCTGACTCAGGAGAGAGAAAGAAAGCCGAACAGATGGAATGAAATGAACAGAAACACAAACTTTGCAACTAACACCCTAATTCAATTACAAAAAAAAAAAAAAAAAAAAAAAAAAACCAACAACACTCTAACCATTTTAGGAAAACAAGAGACCTCTCCATGACCTTTGTTCGGGTGAGGAGTTCTAGCACACGACAAAAAAAGCCACCTTTTCCAAATCGTGAATATGTTAGTTCACACATTGACTTTTTCATTGAAATGTGTAACAAATAAACTTAAAATCATTGACTCACTACATAAGCATGGAAGTATTTTAAACATAAAATATAATCTATAGTATTCAGGAAGCATTTGGCACATGTCTCACTGTATGAGACCCAAAACTGGAAGTTAGTTGAAGAGTCAGGATAGTCTAAAAATGAATCCCTAACTAAAAGGAATACACAGGATTATTGTAGATAAAAAAGGTTAAAGAAGAGAAACTAGAAATCAGTCAAAAAATGTTTTAGGGGTTAGCTTAGAGTGACTAGCCTCTGCGTGACTTTTTAAATTTTTCATGTTTGCATCTTCCAAATTTTCGATGGTGAGAATAATACTTTCATATCAGTTTCGAAATCAGTCTCACACTAAAGACAGTAAGACTGGAATAAGAAATAAGAAATGCTTGGGGGAAAAAAAAATGCTTGAACTAAAGGTGGTACTGATGAAATTATTTGCAGGGCAGCCAAGGAGTCACAGATGTAGAGAACAGACTTATGGACATGGACAGGGGGGAGGAAGGAGAGGGTGAGATGAATGCAGAGTAACATGAAAAGATATTACCATACGTAAAAACAGATGACAATGAAATTTGCTGTATGACTCAGGGGACTCAAACAGGGGCTCTGCAACAAGCTAGGGGTGGAATGGGGAGGGAAATGGGAGAGAGGTTCAGGAGGGAGGAAACATATTTATACCTGTGGCTCATTCATGCTGATGTTTGGCAACAAAATTTTGTAAAGCAACTACCCTTCAATTGAAAGGAAAAGTCATGTTTGGACTTACCAAACAAGGTCTTGTGTACTTCTAGCATGGCCTTCTGTTTCGTGCTGCCACCCTTAACTCATTCTTCCATATCATTAAACAGACTAGTCAAGTTTTTGCCAAAAATATCTTGAGCTCCTGCATTATGCTGATGCACTGCCTTCTCACGACCCAGTTTAGAATGGAGACCAAAGAAATCTTTTGTCGTGTCTTCAAGTATTGAGGCCACACTATGTGACTGTTAAAAATAAATGTGGATAAGACGGATATGACCAAAGCAATCTAATGACAATATCTGTGCTTCATTAAAGACTTCTGCAGAGAAAAAGTAAATTTTATATATAGTATCAGAAGAATTTTTTAAATGCATGCCAACGTTTATTTCTCCTCCGCTAGCCATCTGGGCAAGGAAAACTGAGTTTACCAATCAATGTCCATAGTTATGCTCCCTCACCGATTTTTACCCAATATGTGTTACTCAGGCAGGAGACCCTGGTTCAGTTCCTGGGTAAGGAAGAACCGCTGGAGAAGGGATAGGCTACCCACTCCAGTATTAGTGGGCTTTCCCTGTGGCTCAGTTGGTAAAGAATCATTCCTCTTTCACAAGAGTAGCTCAACAACTCTCAAAGCAAATACAGAATGGTAATAACTATGCAGGACAAAGCTGATTCTGTATATTTATAGTACTGACTCATGAGATTGACAGAGGTGCTAGATCTGTTACCACATTTCTTTTTCTAAGTAATATCCGCATGTGCAGGTGAAAGTGGCTCAGTTCGTGCCTGACTCTTTGCGGCCCCTTGGACTATAGAGTCCGTGGAATTCTCTAGGCCAAATAATGGAGTGGGTAGCCTATCCCTTCTCCAGGGGATCTTCCCGACCCAGGACTGAAAGCGGGGTCTCCTACGTTGCAGGCAAATTCTTTACCAACTGAGCTAGTAGGGCTTCCCTGGTCGCTCAGTTGCTAAAGAATATCTGCATAACTGTCTATCGATTTGGCATTAGCAATCTGTCTGTGAGCAGGGCCGGTCATAAGTAGCTTCTGTGAGAAACAGAAGCATGTCTGTCTGACTTGCTTCTCCGCGGAGCTTTCAGTGTTCTTGCGCTAGTGCACATGGCAAGTATTAGGTTCGGTTTCTAAGTGAGAAACTAATGGCTACATTCACAGCTGGCCACTGAGGTACAGAATGGGAGAGGCGAACCCAGCTCTGCCAAGCAGTAGCCAACATGAAATCAGCTATTGTCATTGTAGCCAAGTTCCTTGAATTTGTAGTGTTATTTGCTGGGTTCTTCAAGAAGATGCCTTCGCCCTGCAAGTAAGACATATTTCCATAACACATAGCCATGCACTCTATCGATGTGCATCCTCCAGTAAAGCCCAGCCCCGATGTCTTAGAGGCGCCTCTCTGCCCATTGTCATAAGCCAGTCTAATTTTGTGTGAGACCGTGAAAACTCAGTGTCTTTATTACGCTTGTGCTTCTGACGGGAGGTCTGAGAAGGCACTTCTGAAGGTTTATTCCTACCAGTCGTTGTCATATTTATCGAGTCTTTATTTTATATTTTTTCTTATTTTTTACTTCTACCAGTTTCTTGCTACCAACCCGTCTCCCTCCACCCTCGTGCACACACGATCAGTCATGGAATCCCGTGGACTTCAGCCCGCCAGACTCCTCTGTCCATGGATTTTTCCAGGCAAGAATACTGGAGTGGGTTGCCATTTCCTTCTCCATGTACGGAGTCTTTAAAGATTCCGTCACTGAGGTGTTTCTTCTCCACTTGTACATGCCCTTTCTCCCTAAGTGCAGTAGAAGTCATCCCCACTTCCCAACATGTCTGTCTTCCGACCTCTGCAGAATGTATTTCTTGAGCTCACCACAGCGTCAGGATATTCTAGAAAGTCTTCTGATTGCAGTCTCTTCAGGAGGTTACAAGTGCTTCAAACCTCAGGATTTTACAAAGCACTTTTTACAACCTCAGCTGAAAGGGAAGTCAACACTCAGTGAAAGTCACAGGCTTCCATGGCCTGGACTTGAATATGGGTTGTGCTTTCATAATCATCGTGTTTCATATACCAACTAAGATGTCACTGAGAATTTTTTTTTTTCTCATCGTTCTATCTTTCATGTTTATTTAGATATACTATGGGTTTTCCTATATACCTTCCGTTAGGGATGAGGGTCTTACGTCAGTAGAACTTACTGCAACTGACTTCCAGTTAGCTGTGTTAGGACAGGAAAAAGAATGACCAGCGGCTGGATTCTTAAGATTATGACCGAAAACATTATTCGTTTTCCTGTGTGCAGTCATCCAATTCTAACTTTCTGAAGTAGGCATTCAGAAAAATCACAAAACCGCCTAACTACTAGGCGGTCTCCCATGCAAGTACTGACCAGGCCCGGCCCTACTCATTTTCCCAGATCAGAGGACATAGGGCACTTTCAGGGTGCAATAGCCTTAGACCGAGGCGGCTGTCAGACGCCCCAGGAGCCCCGCGTTTCGCCTCCCTTGCGGTCTGACCTGCCGGTCGGGCCTGGGGCTGCAGTTCTCCAGTGGGCACGCACTGTACTTGAGCCTCTCGACCCGCAACTGGACTACGGCCGGCCAGAGCCTGCAGCTCGGCGGGCACCGGAGGGCGCCCCCGCTCCGCACACCGCGAGCCCAGGCCAGCAACAGTCTGGCCCGGCCGGCCGGGGACTGGCGTGCCTGCGGAACCTGGGGTGGGGTGAGGGGGGTGGGTAGAGCAGCGAGGACATCTCGGTACCCACTCACCCGCTGCCCCCCACCATCCCATTCGCTGCTCAGGGTCAGGTGGCTCCCGACGAGCGGGGCTTCGGCCCGGGTCCGCGGTCCCCGGAGCCTCCTGGGACTTAGGGGCAGCCCAGCCGGGGCCCCAGGCGCCCGTCCTGCCGGCTGTGCAAACCGCCTGGAGCGCCTCAGCCCCACCATTTCGCCCTACCGAGGCCCGCCCTGGCCCCACGCCACGGGCCCAGCACAAGACCTTCCTGGGAGAGCAGACGAGCGACAGCCAGGCACACGGACAGGCACTCGCACGCACCCACGCCAGGTGAGACACAGGCAGAAAGAGTCGAGGGTTCAGAGAGAGACTGGAAGACAGCGTGTGGGCAGGGGGGGCCTCGGGCAGGATGCCGGGCAGCTGCAGAGACCACCCGGCCCTGAGCAGCCAAAGCGATGGGGGCGGGGGGAGGCCACTGAGCAGCGGCGGGCCTGGAGAGGCCCAGGGTGGGAGGACACCTGAGATCTCCGCGCTCCGCGCCCCGCCCCCCTCCCCCCAACCCTCTGCACGCATGCCACGCCGGGGCGCTCTGACACTAGCTTCTCTGGAGTTTTGTCACTTGAATTTCTCTTCCTCTGCTCAACTGAGTGATGACAGTGTTTTGAACAGCTAGGTCATTTCCAAATAATTTAAGCTTAGTGTTTCACAGGACACCCGGACATGTATGGAGAGACCAGCACGGATGCATGGACACCAACCTTGGTAACTGGACAACCAATGGGAAATTACTCTCTGACTCAGGAGAGAGAAAGAAACCCGAACAGATGGAAAAAATGAACAGAAACACAAACTTTGCAACTCACACCCCAATTCAATTACCGAAAAAAACAACAACACTATAACCATTTTAGAAAACAATAGACCTCTCCATGACCTTTGGTCCAGTGAGGAGTTCTTACACACAACAAAAAAAGCCACCTTTTCCAAATCGAGAATATGTTAGTTCACACATTGACTTTTACATTGAAATGTGTAACAAATAAACTTAAAATCATTGACTCACTACATACGCATGGAAGTATTTTAAACATAAAATATGTTCTATAGTATTCAGGAAGCACTTGGCACATCTGTAAGTGTATCAGACCCCAAACTGGAACTTAATGGAAGAGTCAGGATAGTCTAAAAATGAATCCCTAACTAAAAGGAGTACACAGGATTACGTAGATCAAAAAGGTTAAAGAAGAGAAACTAGAAATCAGTCAATAAATGTTTTAGGGGTTAGCCTAGAGTGACTAGCCTCTGCGTTACTTTTTAAATTTTTCATGTTTGCATCTTCCAAATTTTCCATGCTGAGAATAATACTTTCATATCAGTTTCGAGATCAGTCTCACACTAAAGACAGTAAGAGTGGAATAAGAAATAAGAAATGCTTGGGGGGGGGGGGAAGAAATGCTTTAACTAAAGGTGGTACTGATGAAATTATTTGCAGGGCAGCCAAGGAGTCACAGATGTAGAGAACAGACTTATGGACACTGGCAGGTGTGAGGAAGAAGAGGGTGAGATGAATGCAGAGGAACATGGAAACATAGTACCATACATTAAAAGAGATGCCAATGCAATTTGCTGTATGACTCAGGGGACTCAAACAGGGGCTCTGCAACAAGCTAGAGGGGTGGAACGGAGAGGAGGAGATGGGAGAGAGGTTCAGGAGGGAGGAGACATATGTACACCTGTGGCTCATTCACGTTGATGTTTGGCAACAAAATTCTGTAAAGCAACTATCCTTCAATTGAAAGAAAAAGTCATGTTTGGACTTACCAAACAAGGTCTTGTGTACTTCTAGCATGGCCTTCTGTTTCGTGCTGCCATCCTTAATTCATTCTTCCATATCATTAAACAGACTAGATAAGTTTTTGCCAAAAACATCTTGAGCTCCTGCATCATGCTGATCAACTGCCTTCTCTCGATCCAGTATAGAATGGAGACCAAAGAAACCTTTTGTCGTTTCTTCAAGTGATTGAAGCGACTCTATGTGATTTTAAAAAATAAATATAGATAAGACGGATATGACCAAAGCAATCTAATGACAATATCTGTGCTTCATTAAAGATCTGCAGAGAACTAGTAAATTTTTTGTTTCGTTTCAGAAGAATTTTTTAAATCCACACCAACATTTCTTTCGCGTCCGCTAGCCATCTAGACAAGGAAAACTGATTTTACCAATCAATGTCCCTAGTTCTGCCCCCTCACCGTTTTTTACACAATATGTGTTACTCAGGCAGGAGACCCTGGTTCAATTCCTGGGTCAGGAAGATCTGCTGGAGAAGGGATAGTCTACCCACTCCAGTATTAGTGGGCTTCCCTTGTGGCTCAGTTGGTAAAGAATCATTCCTCTGTACCAAGAGTAGCTCAACTCCTCTCAAAACAAATACAGGATGGTAGTAACTATGCAGGACAAAGCTGATTCTGTATATTTATAGTACTCACTCATGAGCTTGACAGAGGTCCTAGATCTGATACCACATTTTTTTTTTTTAAGTGATATCTGCATGTGCATGTGAAAGTGGCTCAGTTCGTGCCTGACTCTTTGCAGCCCCAAGTACTATACAGTCCATAGAATTCTCTAGGCCAGAATACTGGAGTGGGTAACCTATCCTTTCTCCAGCGGATCTTCCCGACCCAGGACTCAAAGCGGGGTCTCCTGCGTTGCAGGCAGATTCTTTAGCAACTGAGCTAGTAGGGCTTCACTGGTGGCTCAGTTGCTAAAGAATATCTGCATAATTTTCTATCGATTTGGAATTAGCAATCTGTCTGTGAGCAGGGCCGGTCATAAGCAGCTTCTGTGAGAAAACAGAAGCATGTCTGCCTGACTTGCTTCTCTGGGGAGCTTTCACTGTTCTTGCGCTAGTGCACATGGCAAGTTTCTAAGTGAGAAAGTAATGGCTACTATCACAGCTGGCCACTGAGGTACTTAATGGCAGAGGCAATCCCAGCTCTGCCAAGCAGTAGACATCACAAAATCAGCTATTGTCATTGTAGCCAAGTTCCGTGAATTTGTGGTGTTATTTGCTGTGTTCTTCAAGAAGATGCCTTCGCCCTGCCAGTAAGACATATTTCCATAACACACAGCCATGCACTCAATCGATGTGCATCCTCCAGTAAAGCCCAGCCCCGATGTCTTAGAGGAGCCTCTCTGCCCATTGTCATAAACCAGTCTAATTTTGTGTGAGACCGTGAAAACTCAGTGTCTTTATTACGCTTGTGCTTCTGACGGGAGGTCTGAGAAGGCACATCTGAAGGTTTATTCCTACCAGTCGTTGTCATATTTATCGAGTCTTTATTTTATATTTTTTTCTTATTTTTTACTTCTACCAGTTTCTTGCTACCAGCCCGTCTCCCTCAACCCTCGTGCACAGATGGTCAGTCATGGAATCCTGTGGACTTCAGCCCGCCAGACTCCTCTGCCCATGGAGTTTTCCAGGCAAGAATACTGGAGTGGGTTGCCATTTCCTTCTCCATGTGTGGAGTCTTTAAAGATTCCATCACTGAGGTGTTGCTTCTCCACTTGTACATGCCCTTCCTACCTAAGTGCAGTAGAAGTCATCCCCACTTCCCAACACGTCTGTCTTCCGTCCTCTGGAGTATGTATTGCTTGAGCTCACCACAGCGTCAGGATATTCTAGAAACCCTTCTGATTGCAGTCTCTTCGGGAGGTTACAAGTGCTTCAAACCTCAGAATTTTACAAAGCACTTTTTACGACCTCAGCTGAAAGGGAAGTCAACACTCAGTGACAGTCACAGGCTTCCATGGCCCGGACTTGATTATGGGCTGTGCTTTCATAATCATCGTGTTTCCGATACCAACAAAGATGTCACTGAGAAATTTTTTTCTTTCTCATCATTGTATCTTTCATGTTTATTTAGATATATTATGGGTTTTCCTATGTATCTTCCCTTAGGGATGAGGGTCTTAAGTCAGTAGAACTTACTACAACTGATTTTCAGGTAGCTGTGTTAGGACAGGAAAAAGAATGAACAACTGCTGGATTCTTAAGATTATGTATGAAAATATGATTCGTTTTACTGTGTGAAGTCATCCGATTCTAACTTTCTGAAGTAGGAATTCAGAAAAATCAAAAAAAATCGCCTAACTACTAGGCGGTCTCCCATCCAAGTACTGACCAGGCCCGACCCTGCTCAGTTTCCCAGATCACAGGAGAGAGGGCACGTTCAGGGTGGTATGGCCTTAGACCCAGGCGGCTGCCAGGCGCCCCAGGAGCCCCGCGTTGTGCCTCCCTTGCGGTCTGACCTGCCGGTCGGGCCTGGGGCTGCAGTTCTCCAGCGGGCGCGCTGCACTTGAGCCGCACGACCCGCGACTGGACTCCGGCCGGCCAGAGCCTGCAGCTCGGCGGGCAGCGGAGGGCGCCCCCGCTCCGCACACCGCGAGCCCAGGCCAGCACCCGTATGGCACGGCCGGCCGGGGTCTGGCGTGCCTGCGGAACCTGGGGTGGGGAGAGGGGGGGTGGGCAGAGCAGCGAGGACAGCTCGGTGCCCCCTCACCCCCTGTCACCCACCATCCCGTTCACTGCTCAGGGTCAGGTGACTCCGGACGAGCGGGTCTTCGGCCCGGGTCCGCGGTACCCGGAGACTCCTGGGGCTTAGGGACAGCCCAGCTGGGGCCCCAGGCGCCCGTCCTGCCGGCTGCGCAAACCCCTGGAGCGCCTCAGCCCCGTCTTTTCGCCCTACCGAGGCCCGCCCTGCCCCCACGCCACGGGCCCAGCACAGGACCTTACTGGGAGAGTAGACGAGCGACAGCCAGGGACACGGACAGGCAATCGCACGCACCAACGCCAGGTGAGACAGAGGCAGAAAGAGTCGAGGGTTCAGAGAGAGACTGGAAGACAGCGTGTGGGCAGGGGGGGCCTCAGGCAGGATGCCGGGCAGCTGCAGAGACCACCCGGTCCTGAGCAGCCAAAGCGATGGGGGCGGGGGGAGGCCACTGAGCAGCGGCGGACCTGGAGAGGCCCAGGGTGGGAGGACACCTGAGACCTCCGCGCTCCGCGCACCGCCCCCTCCCCCCAACCCCCTGCACGCATGCCACGCCGGGGCGCTCTGACACTAGCTTCTCTGGAGTTTTGTCACTTGAATTTCTCTCCCTCTGCTCAACTGAGTGATGACAGTGTATTGAACAGCTAGGTCATTTCCAAATAAATTAAGCTTAGTGTTTCACAGGACACCCGGACATGTATGGAGAGACCAGCACGGATGCATGGACACCAACCTTGGTAACTGGACAACCAATGGGAAATTACTGTCTGACTCAGGAGAGAGAAAGAAACCCGAACAGATGGAATGAAATGAACAGAAAAACAAGCTTTGCAACTCACACCCTAATTCAATTACCAGAAAATAAACAACACTATAACCATTTTAGAAAAACTATAGACCTCTCTATGACGTTTGGTCGGGTGAGGAGTTCAAACACACAGCAAAAAAAAGCCAACTTTTCCAAGTCGTGAATATGTTAGTTCACACATTGACTTTTACATTGAAATGTGTAACAAATAAACTTAAAATCATTGACTCACTACATAAGCATGGAAGTATTTTAAATATAAAATATATTCTATAGTATCAGGAAGCAATTGGCACATCTGTAAGTGTATCAGACCCAAAACTGGAACGTAGTGGAAGAGTCAGGATAGTCTAAAATGAATCCCTAACTAAAAGGAACACACAGGATTACTGTAGATAAAAAAGGTTAAAGAAGAGAAGCTAGAAATCAGTCAATAAATGTCTTAGGGGTTAGCTTAGAGTGACTAGCCTCTGCGTGACTCTTTAAATTTTTCATGTTTGCAGCTTCCATATTTTCCATTTTAAGAATAATACTTTCGCCTCCAAACCAGAGTGACTTGGGGACACAAAGGTAGAAGTCGATAATTTTCTTTGCCTATGTCTGAATATTTACAGTCAGAGGTAGAAAAGGAGGAGTCTGTCCCTTGTCTAGATGAGGTCAATCCCCAGGTGTGGGATGTTTCCAGCCCTGGTTTAGCCATAAATGTTCCACCAGTAAAGATTTCTCTGAGACCAAATGTTCCTAGCCCTGGAAAAGACAATATCCCTTAAAACCAGAAGCTCTTGAGGGTCTTAGACCATTAGTTAACAAATACCGAAATACTGGAACTCGAATCAGCTGTGAGACCCCTGCAACACCCCAATCTTGCCCGTTCAAAAACCAGATGGATCTTACCGATTCGTCCAGGATCTAAGAGCTGTTAATGAAGCTGTGGTTCCCATCCACCCCATAGTCCCAAACCCATATACCCTCCTATCCCAAGTCCCAGGAAATGCCAAGTACTTCTCAGTCTTGGACCTTCAAGGTGCTTTCTTTTGCATTCCTCTCCATCCTGAATCCCAAAATCTCTTTGCTTTTGAGTGGCGGGACTTGGAAACAAGAGAGACAATACAACTCTCGACTGGACTCGACTACCCCAAGGGTTTAGGGACAGCACTCATATCTTCGGGAATTCCTCGGGGAGAGAACTAAGGGAATTAAATTTAACAAACAGTAGTCTAAAACAGTATGTGGATGACTTGCTCATAGCTAGGCCAGATTTTACCAGCTCTCAAATGGACACTATTTAAAACGCTAACTTTCCTGTATGAAAAGGGTTATCGAGTATCCCCCAAGAAGGCTCAGATTAGCTTAACCCAAGTAAAATACCTTGGATTTATAATTACGGAGATAAAAAGAATGCCTGACCCCGAGGGGAGATCCCTCATCTTAAATACCCGTACCCCCAAACAAAACAACAGCTTAGGGGATTTTTAGGAAGGACCGGGTTTTGCAGGATCTGGGTTCCTAATTATGGCAATCTGGCCAGACCCCTATATGAAAATTTAAGGGGGAAAGACGAAGAGCCACTCGACTGGCATGAGACCTGCAAGGTGGCCTTTAATGTCCTAAAAGAGTCCATCACTACAGCCCCAGCTTTAGGCCTCCCCAACCTGGAGAAGCCTTTTAGACTCTATGTTTCTGGAAGGACAGGAACTGCTCTTGGGGTGTTAGAGCAGATGATGGGGCCCGTATTACAACCTGTGGCTTATCTCTCAAAATAACTAGACGAGGTGGCCAGAGGGTGTCCCACTTGCCTCCGGGCAGTAGCAGCCACTGCTCTTATGGTTAAGGAGGCATCTATGCTGACCCTGGGTCAGCCCACCACAGTTTATACGCCTCACCGCGTGCAAGCAGTCTTGGAAACGAAAGGGGACAGGTGGATGACAGCGGGAAGGAACACCCAATACCAAGCCCTCCTCCTTGACACTCCAGAAATAAAGCTGAGGGTCTGCCAGACTTTAAATCCAGCAACCTTACTGCCAGATCCCCCTACCTCCCCTCTGGATCACCAATGCATACAAATCACAGACGACTTATACTCTTCTCGCCGGGACCTATCAGAGACACCTTTATCTGACCCAGAGGAAAACTGGCACACAGATGGCAGCAGTTTTGTAGAAAAGGGAGAGAGGAAAGCAGGATATGCTGTAGCGAGCCTGGAAGAAACTAAGGAAAGTGGGTCTCTTCCCCCAGACATCTCAGCCCAGAAAGCTGAACTTTTTGCCCTGACAAGAGCTTTGGAGTTAGGAGAAGGAAAGAGGATTAATGTGTGTATGGACTCTAAGTATGCTTTCCTCATTCTGCATGCCCGTGCAGCAATTTGGAAAGAAAGAGGGATGCTCAGTGCCCGAAGCTCTGCTATTAAACACAAAGAGCTCATTCTCAGGCTCCTGGAGGCAGTCAAACTTCCTGCAAAATTAGCTGTCATCCACTGCAAGAGTCACCAAAAGGGGCAAGAAAAAGAGGCTCAGGGAAATAGGAAAGCTGATGAAGAGGCAGGACGAGCTGCCGGGGAAGCTACCTCTGCCACTGCTATCTGCCCCCTTTTCCCCAAGGAAACCCTGACTCCAGATTTTACCCCAGGGGGACATTCCCGATATGCTGAGCGGGGCTGGGAGATTGGCTCACATGGGTGGTTTCAGCCTGATTAGGCCCAAATAATACTCCCTGATTCTCAGGTTTAAAACATTACTAACTCCTTACATAAGAGCGCCCATGTTGGAGAAGATAATCTAGAAATCAAGCTTAAGCCTATTCTCTCCCATCCCCAGTTAGCTAAGGTTGTTAAACAAGTCACACAAAATTGTGACACCTGTCTAAAACATAACCCAAAAACCAGATCTCCTCTAATTACACCTGTCCAAAATCGGGGATCATACCCAGGAGCGGACTGGCAATGCCGCTCCACATTTAGAATTTACAGCCATGCCCAAGACCCAAGGGTTTTCTTACTTGCTAGTCTTTATTGACACATTCACAGGATGGATCGAAGCGTTCCCTACTGAGACAGAGAGAGCTACAGAAGTCTGTAAAGCTCTGCTGAAGGAGATAGTGCCTAGGTTTGGGCTGCCTCGGTCACTTCAGAGTGACAACGGGCCCTCACTTACAGTCACGATACCCCAGAACCTAGCCGCATGCTTAGGCATAAAATACCAGCTCCGCTCATCCTGGAGGCCTCAAGCTTCAGGAAAGGTAGAGAGAGCCAACCAGACTCTTAAAAGGGCTCTGGCTAAGCTATGTCAGAAACACATAATAAGTGAACACATATGCTGCCCATAGCCCTCATGAGGCTACGGACATCCCCCAAATGGCCACTATTTTTAAGTCCTTATGAAATGCTGTATGGACGACCATTCTTAACTTCTGATTTGTTTGTTGACGAGGATGCCAGTACACTCTTAAAACATATAATTGACCTGGGAAGCTTTCAGCAAGAACTCCAACGGTATGGAGAACAAACCACAGGAAGACTTGAAAAATCCCCAGGTAAAGCCAGGGGATCAAGTATCAGTAAAGACCTGGCAAGAAAAAGGGAGTCCAAACCAGCTGTCCGAGAAATGGACAGGGCCATATCAGGTTGTTCTAGTGACTTCAACTGCTGTGAAAGTGAAGAGTCTATATGCCTGGGTCCACAATTCTAGAATAAAACCCTATGGCCTACAGGAGGGGGAGCCAAACTGAGACTCCAAAGCCAGAGGACAGCTATTCCTGTGAACCTGTTGAAGATCTCAGGCTCTTGTTCAAGCAGAACCCCATCAATCCTGCCTCAGATAAGTAAAATGAATCATATGATGTTCTTCCTCTTTCTAATCATATCTCCCTGTATGGCTATTGATCTCTCCCTAAACGAGGCATGTTCACTTGCAAACCACACTGCTTCTCAACTGAACCTAAGCAGCCCGGGCTGCATCTGCATTAATGACAAAGGTTGGGGGTATGTCCAACCCATTCCAGGGTATCAATATCAAAGGCCCACCCTTCCAGCC
The DNA here is from genome assembly GCF_963930625.1 of Muntiacus reevesi. Lineage (NCBI taxonomy): Eukaryota > Metazoa > Chordata > Mammalia > Artiodactyla > Cervidae > Muntiacus > Muntiacus reevesi. The sequence goes on from NW_027077935.1 coordinate 193,982, forward strand.
GAGCTATGGGCTGTTACTCAGCGCCCCCATGTGGTCGTAATTTGGCCTTTTGGGGAAAGGGGGAAAAAAAACTTCTTGTCTTGGTACCAGCAACAACTGTCTCTATTTACCCCCTGGATGACATCTGCAATCCCAACTGAGCCCTTATTTTCTCTCATGACTAACATCCCCCAAGTGACCTTCCCTATCTCTCTAAAAAGCCACTCCCTAACAGGGGTGTCAGTGAGAAATCTAGACGACTCACAATGTGGGGTGACCGTCACTGTTGAAACTGATGGGAAAAACCTGGACAGGCCCTGCAGCTGGGAGACCAGCCGACGCCACCCCCGGCCAGCACGCGCCGGGCCCGGCCCGGGGCGCTTCCCGGACCCCGAGCGACCTGGCGAGGCTGCGGGAGCTCTGGCGGGGGTTGGGGAGGGGGGTGGCTTGAGCGGGGATGACGTCTCGGTGCCCCCCCAGCCCCCGCACCCCACCATCCAATTTGCTGCTCAGGGTCACGTGGCTCCGGACGAGTGGGGCGTCGGCGCGGTTCCGCGGTCCCCGGAGCATTCTGCGGGCTTAGGGGCAGCCCAGCCGGGGCCCCAGGTGTCCATCCTGCCGGTTTTGCAAACCCCCTGGAGTGCCTCAGCCCCGCCCTGTCCCCAAACCGAGGCCCGCCCGGCCCCCACGCCACGGGCCCAGCACAGGACCTTCCTGAGAGAGCGGACGAGCGACAGCCAGGCACACGGACAGGCACTCGCACGCACCCACGCCAGGTGAGACAGAGGCAGAAAGAGTCGAGGGTTCAGAGAGAGACTGGAAGACAGCGTGTGGGCAGGGGGGGCTTCGGGCAGGATGCCGGGCAGCTGCAGAGACCACCCGGCCCTGAGCAGCCAAAGCAATGGGGGCGGGGGGAGGCCACTGAGCAGCGGCGGGCCTGGAGAGGCCCAGGGTGGGAGGACACCTGAGATTTACGCGCTCCGCGCCCCGCCCCCCTCTCCCCAACCCCCTGCACGCATGCCACGCCGGGGCGCTCTGACAATAGCTTCTCTGGAGTTTTGTCACTTGAATTTCTCTCCCTCTGCTCAACTGAGTGATGACAGTGTATTGAACAGCTAGGTCATTTCCAAATAAATTAAGCTTAGTGTTTCACAGGACACCCGGACATGTATGGAGAGACCAGCACGGATGCATGGACACCAACCTTGGTAACTGGACAACCAATGGGATATTACTGTCTGACTCAGGAGAGAGAAAGAAACCTGAACAGATGGAATGAAATGAACAGAAACACAGGCTTTGCAACTCACACCCTAATTCAATTACCAGAAAATAAACAACACTATAACCATTTAAAAAAACAATAGACCTCTCCATGACCTTTGGTCGGGTGAGGAGTTCAAACACACAGCCACAAAAAGCCAACTTTTCCAAGTCGTGAATATGTTAGTTCACACATTGACTTTTACATTGAAATGTGTAACAAATAAACTTAAAATCATTGACTCACTACATAAGCATGGAAGTATTTTAAATATAAAATATGTTCTATAGTATTCAGGAAGCACTTGGCACATCTCTAAGTGTATCAGACCCAAAACTGGAACGTAGTGGAAGAGTCAGGATAGTCTAAAAATGAATCCCTAACTAAAAGGAACACACATGATTACTGTAGATAAAAAAGGTTAAAGAAGAGAAGCTAGAAATCAGTCATTAAATGTCTTAGGTGTTAGCTTAGAGTGACTAGCCTCTGCGTGATTCTTTAAATTTTTCATGTTTGCAGCTTCCAAATTTTCCATTTGGAGAATAATACTTTCGCCTCCAAACCAGAGTGACTTGGGGACACAAAGGTAGAAGTCGATAATTTTCTTTGCCTATGTCTGAATATTTACAGTCAGAGGTAGAAAAGGAGGAGTCTGTCCCTTGTCTAGATGAGGTCAATCCCCAGGTGTGGGATGTCTCCAGCCCTGGTTTAGCCATAAATGTTCCACCAGTAAAGATTTCTCTGAGACCAAATGCTCCCTAGCCCTGGAAAAGACAATATCCCTTAAAACCAGAAGCTCTTGAGGGTCTTAAACCATTAGTTAACAAATACAGAGATACTGGAACTCGAATCAGCTGTGAATCCCCTGCAACACCCCAATCTTGCCCGTTCAAAAACCAGATGGATCTTACCAATTCGTCCAGGATCTAAGAGCTGTTAATGAAGCTGTGGTTCCCATCCACCCCATAGTCCCAAACCCATATACCCTCCTATCCCAAGTCCCAGGAAATGCCAAGTACTTCTCAGTCTTGGACCTTCAAGGTGCTTTCTTTTGCATTCCTCTCCATCCTGAATCCCAAAAACTCTTTGCTTTTGAGTGGCGGGACTTGGAAACAAGAGAGACCATACAACTCTCGACTGGACTCGACTACCCCAAGGGTTTAGGGACAGCCCTCATATCTTCGGGACTTCCTCGGGGAGAGAACTAAGGGAATTAACTTTAACAAACAGTAGTCTAATACAGTATGTGGATGACTTGCTCATAGCTAGGCCAGATTTTACCAGCTCTCAAATGGACACTATTTAAAACGCTAACTTTCCTGTATGAAAAGGGTTATCGAGTATCCCCCAATAAGGCTCTGATTAGCTTAACCCAAGTAAAATACCTTGGATTTATAATTACGGAGAGAAAAAGAATGCCTGACCCCGAGGGGAGATCCCTCATCTTAAATACCCCGTACCCCCAAACGAAACAACAGCTTAGGGGATTTTTCGGAAGGACCGGGTTTTGCAGGATCTGGATTCCTAATTATGGCAATCTGGCCAGACCCCTATATGAAAATTTAAGGGGGAAAGACGAAGAGCCACTCGACTGGCATGACACCTGCAAGGTGGTCTTTAATGTCCTAAAAGAGTCCATCACTACAGCCCCAGCTTTAGGCCTCCCCAACCTGGAGAAGCCTTTTAGACTCTATGTTTCTGGAAGGACAGGAACTGCTCTTGGGGTGTTAGAGCAGATGATGGGGCCCGTATTACAACCTGTGGCTTATCTCTCAAAATAACTAGACGAGATGGCCAGAGGGTGGCCCACTTGCCTCCGGGCAGTAGCAGCCACTGCTCTTATGGTTAAGGAGGCATCTAAGCTGACCCTGGGTCAGCCCACCACAGTTTATACGCCTCACCGGGTGCAAGCAGTCTTGGAAACGAAAGGGTACAGGTGGATGACAGCGGGAAGGAACACCCAATACCAAGCCCTACTCCTTGACACTCCAGAAATAAAGCTGAGGGTCTGCCAGACTTTAAATCCAGCAACCTTACTGCCAGATCCCCCTACCTCCCCTCTGGATCACCAATGCATACAAATCACAGACGAGTTACACTCTTCTCGCCGGGACCTATCAGAGACACCTTTATCTGACCCAGAGGAAAACTGGCACACAGATGGCAGCAGTTTTGTAGAAAAGGGAGAGAGGAAAGCAGGATATGCTGTAGCGAGCCTGGAAGAAACTAAGGAAAGTGGATCTCTTCACCCAGACACCTCAGCCCAGAAAGCTGAACTTTTTGCCCTGACAAGAGCTTTGGAGTTAGGAGAAGGAAAGAGGATTAATGTGTGTATGGACTCTAAGTATGCTTTCCTCATTCTGCATGCCCGTGCAGCAATTTGGAAAGAAAGAGGGATGCTCAGTGCCCGAAGCTCTGCTATTAAACACAAAGAGCTCATTCTCAGGCTCCTGGAGGCAGTCAAACTTCCTGCAAAATTAGCTGTCATCCACTGCAAGAGTCACCAAAAGGGGCAAGAAAAAGAGGCACAGGGAAATAGGAAAGCTGATGAAGAGGCAGGACGAGCTGCCGGGGAAGCTACCTCTGCCACTGCTATCTGCCCCCTTTTCCCCAAGGAAACCCTGACTCCAGATTTGACCCCAGGGGGACATTCCCGATATGCTGAGCGGGGCTGGAAGATTGGGTCACATGGGTGGTTTCAGCCTGATCAGGCCCAAATAATACTCCCTGATTCTCAGGTTTAAAACATTACTAACTCCTTACATAAGAGCGCCCATTTTGGAAAAGATAATCTAGAAATCAAGCTTAAGCCTATTCTCTCCCATCCCGAGTTAGCTAAGGTTGTTAAACAAGTCACACAAAATTGTGACACCTGTCTAAAACATAACCCAAAAACCAGATCTCCTCTAATTACACCTGTCCAACATCGGGGATCATACCCAGGAGCGGACTGGCAATGCCGCTCCACATTTAGAATTTACAGCCATGCCCAAGACCCAAGGGTTTTCTTACTTGCTAGTCTTTATTGACACATTCACAGGATGGATCGAAGCGTTCCCTACTGAGACAGAGAGAGCTACAGAAGTCTGTAAAGCTCTGCTGAAGGAGATAGTGCCTAGGTTTGGGCTGCCTCGGTCACTTCAGAGTGACAACGGGCCCTCACTTACAGTCACGATACCCCAGAACCTAGCCGCATGCTTAGGCATAATATACCAGCTCCGCTCATCCTGGAGGCCTCAAGCTTCAGATAAAGGTAGAGAGAGCCAACCAGACTCTGAAAAGGGCTCTGGTTAAGCTATGTCAGAAACACATAATAAGTGAACACATATGCTGCCCATAGCCCACATGAGGCTACGGACATCCCCCAAACGGCTACTATTGTTAAGTCCTTATGAAATGCTGTATGGACGACCATTCTTAACTTCTGATTTGATTTTGACGAGGATGCCAATACACTCTTAAAACATATAATTGACCTGGGAAGCTTTCAGCAAGAACTCCAACGGTATGGAGAACAAACCACAGGAAGACTTGAAAAATCCCCAGGTAAAGCCAGGGGATCAAGTATCAGTAAAGACCTGGCAAGAAAAAGGGAGTCCAAACCAGCTGTCCGAGAAATGGATAGGGCCATATCAGGTTGTTCTAGTGACTTCAACTGCTGTAAAAGTGAAGAGTCTATATGCCTGGGTCCACAATTCTAGAATAAAACCCTATGGCCTACAGGAGGGGGAGCCAAACTGAGACTCCAAAGCCAGAGGACAGCTATTCCTGTGAACCTGTTGAAGATCTCAGGCTCTTGTTCAAGCAGAACCCCATCAATCCTGCCTCAGATGAGTAAAATGCATCATATGATGTTCTTCCTCTTTCTAATCATATCTCCCTGTATAGCTATTGATCTCTCTCTAAACGAGGCATGTTCACTTGCAAACCACATTGCTTCTCAACTGAACCTAAGCAGCCCGGGCTGCATCTGCATTAATGACAAAGGTTGGGGGTATGTCCAACCCATCCCAGGGTATCAATATCAAAGGCCCACCCTTCCAGCCGAGCTATGGGCTGTTACTCAGCGCCCCCATGTGGTCGTAATATGGCCTTTTGGGAAAAGGGGGAAAAAAAACTTCATGTCTTGGTACCAGCAACAACTGTCTCTATTTACCCTCTGGATGACATCTGCAATCCCACCTGAGCCCTTATTTTCTCTCATGACTAACATCCCCCAAGTGACCTTCCCTATCTCTCTAAAAAGCCACTCCCTAAGAGGGGTGTTAGTGAGAAATCTAGATGACTCACAATGTGGGTTTACCGTCACTGTTGAAACTGATGGGAAAAAACGGGACAGGCCCTGCAGCTGGGAGACCAGCTGACGCCACCCCCGGCCAGCACGCGCCGGGCCCGGCCCGGGGCGCTTCCCGGACCCCAAGCGACCTGGCGAGGCTGTGGGAGCTCTGGCGGGGGTTGGGGAGGGGGGTGGCTTGAGCAGGGAGGACGTCTCGGTGCCCCCCCACCCCCCGCCCCCCACCATCCCGTTCGCTGCTCAGGGTCACGTGGCTCCGGACGAGTGGGGCGTCGGCCCGGGGCCGCGGTCCCTGGAGCCTCCTGCGGGCTTAGGGGCAGCCCAGCCGGGGCCCCAGTTGTCCATCCTGCCGGCTGTGTAAACCCCCTGGAGTGCCTCAGTCCCGCCCTGTCCCCAAACTGAGGCCCGCCCTGCCCCCACGCCACGGGCCCAGCACAGGACCTTCCTGAGAGAGCGGACGAGCGACAGCCAGGCACACGGACAGGCACTCGCACGCACCCACGCCAGGTGAGACAGAGGCAGAAAGAGTCGAGGGTTCAGAGAGAGACTGGAAGACAGCGTGAGGGCAGGGGGGGCTTCGGGCAGGATGCCGGGGAGCTTCAGAGACCACCCGGCCCTGAGCAGCCAAATCGATGGGGGTGGGGGGGAGGCCACTCAGCAGCGGCGGGCCTGGAGAGGCCCAGGGTGGGAGGACACCTGAGATCTCCGCGCTCCGCGCACCGCCCCCTCCCCCCAACCCCCTGCACGCATGCCACGCCGGGGCGCTCTGACACTAGCTTCTCTGGGGTTTTGTCACTTGAATTTCTCTCCCTCTGCTCAACTGAGTGATGACAGTGTATTGAACAGCTAGGTCATTTCCAAATAAATTAAGCTTAGTGTTTCACAGGACACCCGGACATGTATGGAGAGACCAGTACGGATGCATGGACACCAACCTTGGTAACTGGACAACCAATGGGATATTACTGTCTGACTCAGGAGAGAGAAAGAAACCCGAACAGATGGAATGAAATGAACAGAAACACAGGCTTTGCAACTCACACCCTAATTCAATTACCGTAATATAAACAACACTATAACCATTTAAAAAAACAATAGACCTCTCCATGACCTTTGGTCGGGTGAGGAGTTCAAACACACAGCAAAAAAAAGCCAACTTTTCCAAGTCGTGAATATGTTAGTTCACACATTGACTTTTACATTGAAATGTGTAACAAATAAACTTAATGTCAATGTATGACAAAACCCACTGAAATGTTGTAAAGTGATTGGCCTCCAACTAATAAAATAATATTAAAAAAAAAAAAAAAATAAAAAAAAAAAAAAAAAAAAAAAAAAAAAAAAAAAAATAATAAACTTAAAATAATTGACTCACTACATAAGCATGGAAGTATTTTAAACATAAAATATATTCTATAGTATTCAGGAAGCAGTTGGCACATCTGTAAGTGTATCAGACCCAAAACTGGAACGTAGTGGAAGAGTCAGGATAGTCTAAAAATGAATCCCTAACTAAAAGGAACACACAGGATTACTGTAGATAAAAAAGGTTAAAGAAGAGAAGCTAGAAATCAGTCAATAAATGTCTTAGGGGTTAGCTTAGAGTGACTAGCCTCTGCGTGACTCTTTAAATTTTTCATGTTTGCAGCTTCCAAATTTTCCATTTTGAGAATAATACTTTTGCCTCCAAACCAGAGTGACTTGGGGACACAAAGGTAGAAGTCGATAATTTTCTTTGCCTACGTCTGAATATTTACAGTCAGAGGTAGAAAAGGAGGAGTCTGTCCCTTGTCTAAATGATGTCAATCCCCAGGTGTGGGATGTCTCCAGCCCTGGTTTAGCCATAAATGTTCCACCAGTAAAGATTTCTCTGAGACCAAATGCTCCCTAGCCCTGGAAAAGACAATATCCCTTAAAACCAGTAGCTCTTGAGGGTCTTAGACCATTAGTTAACAAATACCGAGATACTGGACCTCGAATCAGCTGTGGGTCCCCCTGCAACACCGCAATCTTGCCCGTTCAAAAACCAGATGGATCTTACCGATTCGTCCAGGATCTAAGAGCTGTTAATGAAGCTGTGGTTCCCATCCACCCCATAGTCCCAAACCCATATACCCTCCTATCCCAAGTCCCAGGAAATGCCAAGTACTTCTCAGTCTTGGACCTTCAAGGTGCTTTCTTTTGCATTCCTCTCCATCCTGAATCCCAAAACTCTTTGCTTTTGAGTGGCGGGACTTGGAAACAAGAGAGACCATACAACTCTCGACTGGACTCGACTACCCCAAGGGTTTAGGGACAGCCCTCATATCTTCGGGACTTCCTCGGGGAGAGAACTAAGGGAATTAACTTTAACAAACAGTAGTCTAATACAGTATGTGGATGACTTGCTCATAGCTAGGCCAGATTTTACCAGCTCTCAAATGGACACTATTTAAAACGCTAACATTCCTGTATGAAAAGGGTTATCGAGTATCCCCCAAGTAGGCTCAGATTAGCTTAACCCAAGTAAAATACCTTGGATTTATCATTACGGAGAGAAAAAGAATGCCTGACCCCGAGGGGAGATCCCTCATCTTAAATACCCCGTACCCCCAAACAAAACAACAGCTTAGGGGATTTTTAGGAAGGACCAGGTTTTGCAGGATCTGGATTCCTAATTATGGCAATCTGGCCAGACCCCTATATGAAAATTTAAGGGGGAAAGAGGAAGAGCCACTCGACTGGCATGAGACCTGCAAGGTGGCCTTTAATGCCCTAAAAGAGTCCATCACTACAGCCCCAGCTTTAGGCCTCACCAACCTGGAGAAGCCTTTTAGACTCTATGTTTCTGGAAGGACAGGAACTGCTCTTGGGGTGTTAGGGCAGATGATGGGGCCCGTATTACAACCTGTGGCTTATCTCTCAAAATAACTAGATGAGGTGGCCAGAGGATGGCCCACTTGCCTCCGGGCAGTAGCAGCCACCGCTCTTATGATTAAGGAGGCATCTAAGCTGACCCTGGGTCAGCCGACCACAGTGTATACGCCTCACCGGGTGGAAGCAATCTTGGAAACGAAAGGGGACAGGTGGATGACAGGGGGAAGCATCACCCAATACCAAGCCCTCCTCCTTGACACTCCAGAAATAAAGTTGAGGGTCTGCCAGTCTTTAAATCCAGCAACCTTACTGCCAGATCCCCCTACCTCCCCTCTGGATCACCAATGCATACAAATCACAGACGAGTTATACTCTTCTCGCCGGGACCTATCAGAGACACCTTTATCTGACCCAGAGGAAAACTGGCACACAGATGGCAGCAGTTTTGTAGAAAAGGGAGAGAGGAAAGCAGGATATGCTGTAGCGAGCCTGGAAGAAACTAAGGAAAGTGGGTCTCTTCGCCCAGACACCTCAGCCCAGAAAGCTGAACTTTTTGCCCTGACAAGAGCTTTGGAGTTAGGAGAAGGAAAGAGGATTAATGTGTGTATGGACTCTAAGTATGCTTTCCTCATTCTGCATGCCCGTGCAGCAATTTGGAAAGAAAGAGGGATGCTCAGTGCCCGAAGCTCTGCTATTAAACACAAAGAGCTCATTCTCAGGCTCCTGGAGGCAGTCAAACTTCCTGCAAAATTAGCTGTCATCCACTGCAAGAGTCACCAAAAGGGGCAAGATAAAGAGACTCAGGGAAACAGGAAAGCTGATTAAAATGCAGGACGAGCTGCCGGGGAAGCTACGTCTGCCACTGCTATCTGCCCCCTTTTCCCCAAGGAAACCCTGACTCCAGACTTTACCCCAGGGGGAATTTCCCGATATGCTGAGCGGGGCTGGGAGATTGGGTCACATGGGTGGTTTCAGGCTGATCAGGCCCAAATAATACTCCCTGATTCTCAGGTTTAAAACATTACTAACTCCTTACATAAGAGCGCCCATTTTGGAAAAGATAATCTAGAAATCTTGCTTAAGCCTATTCTCTCCCATCCCCAGTTAGCTAAGGTTGTTAAACAGGTCACACAAAATTGTGACTCCTGTCTAAAAAATAACCCAAAAACCAGACCTCCTCTAATTACACCTGTCCAACATCGGGGATCATACCCAGGAGCGGACTGGCAAGTAGAATTTACAGCCATGCCCAAGACCCAAGGATTTTCTTACTTGCTAGTCTTTATTGACACATTCACAGGATGGATCGAAGCGTTCCCTACTGAGACAGAGAGAGCTACAGAAGTCTGTAAAGCTCTGCTGAAGGAGATAGTGCCTAGGTTTGGGCTGCCTCGGTCACTTCAGAGTGACAACGGGCCCTCACTTACAGCCACGATACCCCGGAACCTAGCTGCATGCTTAGGCATAAAATACCGGCTCCGCTCATCCTGGAGGCCTCAAGTTTCTGGAAAGGTAGAGAGAGCCAACCAGACTCTTAAAAGGGCTCTGGCTAAGCTATGTCAAGAAAGACATAATAAGTGGACACATATGCTGCCCATAGCCCTCATGAGGCAATGGACATCCCCCAAACGGCCACTATTGTTAAGTCCTTATGAAATGATGTATGGATGTCCATTCTTAACTTCTGATTTGTTTTTTGACGAGGATGCCAATACAGTCTTAAAACATATAATTGACCTGGGAAGTTTTCCGCAAGAACTCCAACGGTATGGAGAACAAACCACAGGAAGACTTGAAAAATCCCCAGGTAAAGCCAGGGGATCAAGTATCAGTAAATACCTGGCAAGAAAAAGGGAGTCCAAACCAGCTGTCCGAGAAATGGAAGGGCCATATCAGGTTGTTCTAGTGACTTCAACTGCTGTAAAAGTGAAGGGTCTATCTGCCTGGGTCCACAATTCTAGAATAAAACCCTATGGCCTACAGGAGGGGGAGACAGAAACTGAGACTCCAAAGCCAGAGGACAGCTATTCCTGTGAACCTGTTGAAGATCTCAGGCTCTTGTTCAAGCAGAACCCCATCAATCCTGCCTCAGAGAAGTAAAATGCATCATATGATGTTCTCCCTCTTTCTAATCATATCTCCCTGTATGGCTATTCATCTCTCCCTAAATGAGGCATGTTCACTTGCAAACCACACTGCTTCTCAACTCAACCTAAGCAGCCCGGGCTGCATCTGCATTAATGACAAAGGTTGGGGGTATGTCCAACCCATCCCAGGGTATCAATATCAAAGACCCACCCTTCCAGCCGAGCTATGGGCTGTTACTCAGCGCCCCCATGTGGTCGTAATATGGCCTTTTGGGAAAAGGGGGAAAAAAAACTTCATGTCTTGGTACCAGCAACAACTGTCTCTATTTACCCCCTGGATGACATCTGCAATCCCACCTGAGCCCTTATTTTCTCTCATGACTAACATCCCCCAAGTGACCTTCCCTATCTCTCTAAAAAGCCACTCCCTAACAGGGGTGTCAGTGAGAAATCTAGACGACTCACACTGTGGGGTGACCGTCACTGTTAAAACTGATGGGAAAAACCGGGACAGGCCCTGCAGCTGGGAGACCAGGCGACGCCACCCCCGGGCAGCACCCGCCTGGCCCGGCCCGGGTCGCTTCCCGGACCCCGAGCGTCCTTGCGAGGCTGCGGGAGCTCCTGGCAGATTTGGGGTAGTGGCTTGAGCGGGGAGGACGTCTCGGTGCCCTCCCTCCCTGGGCCTCTTCGGCCCAGTCCCGGGTCGGCGGCGGGACGCACCGCCCCCCCATCCCCGCCCCCAACCAGCCGGTCGCTGCTCAGGGTCACGAGGCTCCGTTCGTGGGTGGCTTCGGCCCGGGCCGCGGGCCTCGAAGCCTCCTGTGGGCTTAGAGGCAGCCCACCTGTGGCCCCAGGCGCACATCCTTACCGCTCCGCAAACCCCCTGGAGCGCCTCAGCCCCGCCTTTTCGCCCTAACGAGACCCGCCCTGCCCCCACTCTGCTGGCCCAGCACAAGTCTTTCCTGAGAGAGCAGACTAGCGAAAGCCAGGCACACGGACAGGCACTCACACGCACCCACGCCAGGTGAGACAGAGTCAGAAAGAGACGAGGGTTCAGAGAGAGACTCGAAGACAGCTTGTGGGCAGGGGGGGACTCGGGCAGCATGCCGGGCAGCTGCAGAGGCCACCCGGCCCTGAGAAGCGAATGCTATAGGGGCAGGGGGAAGCCGCTGAGTAGGGGCGGGCCTGGAGACGCCCAGGGTGCGAGGGCACCTGAGATCTCCTTGCTCTGCGCCCCGCCCCCGTCCTCCCAACCCCCTGCACGCACGCCACGCCAGGGCGCTCTGACACTAGCTTCTCCGGAGTTTGCTCACCTGAATTTCTATCCTTGTGCTCAACTGAGTGATGACAGTGTATTGAACAGCTAGGTCATTTCCAAATAAATTAAGCTTAGTGTTTCACAGGACACCCGGACATGAATGCAGAGACCAGCACGGATGCATGGACACCAAAATTGGTAACTGGACAACCAATGGGAAATTTCTGTCTGACTCAGGAGAGAGAAAGAAACCTGAACAGATGGAATGAAATTAACAGAAACAAAGGCTTTGCAACTCAAACCCTAATCCAATTACAAAAAAAAAAAAAAAAAAAAACAACAACAACCACAGCACTATAACCATTTTAGAAAAACAATAGACCTCTCCATGACCTTTGGCCGGGTGACGAGTTCTAGCACACGACAAAAAAAGCCACCATTTCCAAATCGTGAATATGTTAGTTCACACATTGACTTTTACATTGAAATGTGTAACAAATAAACTTAAAATCATTGACTCTCTACATAAGCATGGAAGAATTTTAACATAAAATATAATCTATAGTATTCAGGAAGCATTTGGCACATGTCTAACTGTATGAGACCCAAAACTGGAACTTAGTTGAAGACTCAGGATATTCTAAAAATGAATCCCTAACTAAAAGGAATACACAGGATTATTGTAGATAAAAAAGGTTAAAGAAGAGAAACTAGAAATCAGTCAATAAATGTTTTAGGGGTTAGCTTAGAGTGACTAGCCTCTGCGTGACTTTTTAAATTTTACATGTTTGCATCTTCCAAATTTTCCATGGTGAGAATAATACTTTCTTATCAGTTTCAAAATCAGGCTCACACTAAAGACAGTAAGACTGGAATAAGAAAAAAGAAATGTTTGGGGGAAAAAAAAAATGCTTGAACTAAAGGTGGTACTGATGAAATTATTTGCAGGGCAGCCAAAGAGTCACAGATGTAGAGAACAGACTTATGGACATGGGCAGGGGGGAGGAAGGAGAGGGTGAGATGAATGCAGAGTAACATGAAAATATATTACCATACGTAAAAACAGATGCCAATGAAATTTCCTGTATGACTCAGGGGACTCAAACAGGGGCTGTGAAACAAGCTAGGGGTGGAATGGGGAGGGAAATGGGAGCGAGGTTCAGGAGGGAGGGAACATATGTATACCTGTTGCTCACTCATGCTGATGTTTGGCAACAAAATTCTGTAAAGCAACTATCCTTCAATTGAAAGAAAAAGTCATGTTTGGACTTACCAAACAAGGTCTTGTGTACTTCTAGCATGGCCTTCTGTTTCATGTTGCCACCCTTAACTCATTTTTCCATATCATTAAACAGACTAGTCAAGATTTGCCAAAAATAACTTGAGCTCCTGCATTATGCTGATCCACTGCCTTCTCACGATCCAGTTTAGAATGGAGACCAAAGAAACCTTTTGTCGTGTCTTCAAGTATTTGAGGCCACACTATGTGACTTTTAAAAAAAAATGTGGATAAGACGGATATGACCAAAGCAATCTAATGACAATATCTGTGATTCATTAAAGACTTCTGCAGAGAACTAGTAAATTTTATATATAGTATCAGAAGAATTTTTTAAATGCATGCCAACGTTTATTTCTCCTCCGCTAGCCATCTGGACAAGGAAAACTGAGTTTACCAATCAATGTCCATCGTTATGCTCCCTCACCGATTTTTACCCAATATGTGTTACTCAGGCAAGAGACCCTGGTTCAGTTCCTGGGTCAGGAAGATCCGCTGGAGAAGGGATAGGCTACACACTCCAGTAGTAGTGGGCTTTCCTTGTGGCTCAGTTGGTAAAGAATCATTCCTCTTTCACAAGAGTAGCTCAACTCCTCTCAAAGCAAATACAGGACGGTAATAACTATGCAGGACAAAGCTGATTCTGTATATTTATAGTACTCACTCATGAGCTTGACAGAGGTACTATATCTGTTACCACATTTCTTTTTCTAAGTAATATCCGCATGTGCAGGTGAAAGTGGCTCAGTTCGTGCCTGACTCTTTGCAGCCCCATGAACTATAGAGTCCGTGGAATTCTCTAGGCCAGAATACTGGAGTGGGTAGCCTATCCCTTCTCCAGGGGATCTTCCCGACCCAGGACTGAAAGCGGGGTCTCCTGCGTTGCAGGCAGATTCTTTACCAACTGAGCTAGTAGGGCGTCCCTGGTCGCTCAGTTGTTAAAGAATATCTGCATAACTGTCTATCGATTTGGCATTAGCAATCTCTCTGTGAGCAGGGCCGGTCATAAGCAGCTTCTGTGAGAAAACAGAAGCATGTCTGTCTGACTTGCTTCTCCGCGGAGCTTTCACTGTTCTTGCGCTAGTGCACATGGCAAGTATTAGGTTCGGTTTCTAAGTGAGAAAATAATGGCTACATTCACAGCTGGCCACTGAGGTACTTAATGGGAGAGGCGAACCCAGCTCTGCCAAGCAATAGCCAACATGTAATCAGCTATTGTCATTGTAGCCAAGTTCCTTGAATTTGTAGTGTTATTTGCTGTGTTCTTCAAGAAGATGCCTTCGCCCTGCCAGTAAGACATATTTCCATAACACATAGCCTTGCACTCAATCGAAGTGCATCCTCCAGTAAAGCCCAGCCCCTATGTCTTAGAGGAGCTTCTCTGCCCATTGTCATAAGCCAGTATAATTTTGTGTGAGACCGTGAAAACTCAGTGTCTTTATTACGCTTGTGCTTCTGACGGGAGGTCTGAGAAGGCACTTCTGAAGGTTTATTCCTACCAGTCGTTGTCATATTTATCGAGTCTTTATTTTATATTTTTTCTTATTTTTTACTTCTACCAGTTTCTTGCTACCAACCCGTCTCCCTCCAACCTCGTGCACACACAATCAGTGTTGGAATCCCGTGGACTTCAGCCCGCCATACTCCTCTGTCCATGGATTTTTCCAGGCAAAAATACTGGAGTGGGTTGCCATTTCCTTCTTCATGTATGGAGTCTTTAAAGATTCCGTCACTGAGGTGTGGCTTCTCCACTTGTACATGCCCTTTCTCCCTAAGTGCAATAGAAGTCATCCCCACTTCCCAACATGCCGGTCTTCCGACCTCTGGAGAATGTATTGCTTGAGCTCACCACAGCGTCAGGATATTCTAGAAAGCCTTCTGATTGCAGTCTCTTAAGGAGGTTACAAAAGCTGCAAACCTCAGGATTTTACAAAGCACTTTTTACATCCTCAGTGAAAGGGAAGTCAACACTCAGTGACAGTAACAGGCTTCCATGGCCTGGACTTGATTATGGGTTGTGCTTTCATAATCATCGTGTTTCATATACCAACTAAGATGTCACTGAGAATTTTTTTTTTTCTCATCGTTCTATCTTTCATGTTTATTTAGATATATTATGGGTTTTCCTATATATCTTCTGTTAGGGATGAGGGTCTTAAGTCAGTAGAACTTGCTGCAACTGACTTCCAGTTAGATGTGTTAGGACAGGAAAAAGAATGACCAGCTGCTGGATTCTTTAGATTATGTACGAAAACATTATTCGTTTTCCTGTGTGCAGTCATCCAATTCTAACTTTGTGAAGTAGGCATTCATAAAAATCACAAAACCGCCTAACTACTAGGCGGTCTCCCATGCAAGTACTGACCAGGCCCGGCCCAACTCAATTTCCCAGATCAGAGGAGATAGGGCACGTTCAGGGTGCTATGGCCTTAGACCGAGGTTGCTGTCAGGCGCCCCAAGAGCTCCGCGTTGCGCCTCCCTTGGGTTCTGACCTGACTTCGGGCCTGGGGCCACAGCTCTCGAGCTGGCGCGCGCTGCACTTGAGCCGCACGACCCGCGACTGGACTCCGACCAACCAGGGCCGGCAGCTCGGGGGCCAGCGGAGGGCGCCACGGCCCCGCACACCGCCAGCCCCGGCCAGCACCCGTCTGGCCCGGCCGGGGCCTGGCGTGCCTGCGGACCTGGGGTGGCGGGAGGGGGGGTGGGTAGAGCAGCGAGGAAGTCTCGGTGCCCCCTCAACCCCTGCCCCCCACCATCCCGTTCACTGCTCAGGGTCACGTGGCTCCGGACTAGCGGGGCTTCGGCCCGGGGCCGGGGTCCCCAGAGCCTACTGCAGGCTTAGAGGCAGCCCAGCCGGGGCCCCAGGCGCACATCCTGCCCGCTGCGCAAACCCCCTGGAGCACATCAGCCCCGCCTTTTCGCCCTACCGAGACCCGCCCTGCCCCCACTCTGCTGGCCCAGCACAAGTCTTTCCTGAGAGAGCAGGCAAGCGAAAGCCAGGCACACGGACAGGCACTCGCACGCACCCACGCCAAGTGAGACAGAGGCAGAAAGAGACGAGGGTTCAGAGAGAGACTCGAAGACAGCCTGTGGGCAGGGGGGACTCGGGCAGCATGACGGGCAGCTGCAGAGGCCACCAGGCCCTGAGCAGTGAATGCGATGGGGGCAGGGGGAAGCCGCTGAGTAGGGGCAGGCCTGGAGAGGCCCACAGTGCGAGGGCACCTGAGATCTCCTCGCTCCGCGCCCCGCCCCCGTCCTCCCAACCCACTGCACGCACGCCACGCCGGGGCGCTCTGACACTAGCTTCTCCGGTGTTTGCTCACCTGAATTTCTATCCTTGTGCTCAACTGAGTGATGACAGTGTATTGAACAGCAAGGTCATTTCCAAATAAATTAAGCTTAGTGTTTCACAGGACACCCGGACATGAATGCAGAGACCAGCACGGATGCATGGACACCAAACTTGGTAACTGGACAACCAATGGGAAATTTCTGTCTGACTCAGGAGAGAGAAAAAACCCAAACAGATGGAATGAAATGAACAGAAACACAAACTTTGCAACTCACACCCTAATTCAATTTAAAAAAAAAAAAACTAAAACAACAACACTGTAACCATTTTAGAAAAATAATAGACCTCTCCATAACCTTTGGTAAGATGAGGAGTTCTAGCACACGACAAAATAAGCCACCTTTTCCAAATCGTGAATATGTTAGTTCACACATGGACTTTTACATTGAAATGTGTAACAAATCAACTTAAAATTATTGACTCACTACATAAGCATGGAAGTATTTTAAACATAAAATATGTTCTCTAGTATTCAGGAAGCATTTGGCACATGTCTCACTGTATGAGACCCAAAACTGGAACTTAGTTGAAGAGTCAGGATAGTCTAAAAATGAATTCCTATCTAAAAGGAATACACAGGATTATTGTAGATAAAAAATGTTAAAGAAGAGAAACTAGAAATCAGTCAATAAATGTTTTAGGGGTTAGCTTAGAGTGACTAGCCTTTGCGTGACTCTTTAAATTTTTCATGTTTGCATATTCCAAATTTTCCATGGTGAGAATAATACCTTCATATCAGTTTCGAAATCAGTCTCAAACTAAAGACAGTAAGACTGGAATAAGAAATAAGAAATGCTTGGGGGAAAAAAAATGCTTGAACTAAAGGTGGTACTGATGAAATTATTTGCAGGGCAGCCAAGGAGTCACAGATGTAGAGAACAGACTTATGGACATGGGCAGGGGGGAGGAAGGAGAGGGTGAGATGAATGCAGAGTAACATGAAAATATATTACCATACGTAAAAACAGATGCCAATGAAATTTGCTGTATGACTCAGGGGACTCAAACAGGGGCTCTGCAACAAGCTAGGGGTGGAATGGGGAGGGAAATGGGAGAGAGGTTCAGGAGGGAGGAAACATATGTATGCCTGTGGCTCATTCATGCTGATGTTTGGCAACAAAATTCTGTAAACAACTATCCTTCAATTGAAAGAAAAAGTCATGTTTGGACTTACCAAACAAGGTCTTGTGTACTTCTAGCATGGCCTTCTGTTTCGTGCTGCCACCCTTAACTCATTCTTCCATATCATTAAACAGACTAGTCAAGTTTTTGCCAAAAATATCTTGAGCTCCTGCATTATGCTGATCCACTGCCTTCACACAATCCAGTTTAGAATGGAGACCAAAGAAACCTTTTGTCGTGTCTTCAAGTATTTGAGGCCACACTATGTGACTTTTAAAAATAATGTGGATAAGACGGATATGACTAAAGCAATCTAATGTCAATATCTGTGCTTCAGGAAAGACTTCTGCAAAGAACTACTAAATTTTATATATAGTATGAGAAGAATTTTTTAAATGCATGCCAACGTTTATTTCTCCTCCGCTAGCCATCTGGACAAGGAAAACTGAGTTTACCAATCAATGTCCATAGTTATGCTCCCTCACCGATTTTTACCCAATATGTGTTACTCAGGCAGGAGACCCTGGTTCAGTTCCTGGGTCAGGAAGATCTGCTGGAGAAGGGATAGGCTACACACTCCAGTAGTAGTGGGCTTTCCTTGTGGCTCAGTTGGTAAAGAATCATTCCTCTTTCACAAGAGTAGCTCAACTCCTCTCAAAGCAAATACAGGATTGTAATAACTATGCAGGACAAAGCTGATTCTGTATATTTATAGTACTCACTCATGAGCTTTACAGAGGTACTAGATCTGGTACCACATTTCTTTTTCTAAGTAATATCCGCATGTACAGGTGAAAGTGGCTCAGTTCGTGTCTGACTCTTTGCAGCCCCATGAACTATAGAGTCCGTGGAATTCTCTAGGCCAGAATACTGGAGTGGGTAGCCTATCCCTTCTCCAGTGGATCTTCCCGACCCAGGACTGAAAGCGGGGTCTCCTGCGTTGCAGGCAGATTCTTTACCAACTGAGCTACTAGGGCTTCCCTGGTCGCTCAGTTGCTAAAGAATATCTGCATAACTGTCTATTGATTTGGCATTAGCAATCTGTCTGTGAGCAGGGCCGGTCATATGCAGCTTCTGTAAGAAAACAGAAGCATGTCTGTGTGACTTGCTTCTCCGTGGAGCTTTCACTGTTCTTTCGCTAGTGAACATGGCAAGTATTAGGTTCGGTTTCTAAGTCAGAAACTAATGGCTACATTCACAGCTGGCCACTGAGGTACTTAATGGGAGAGGCGAACCCAGCTCTGCCAAGCAGTAGCCAACATGAAATCAGCTATTGTCATTGAAGCCAAGTTCCTTGAATTTGAAGTGTTATTTGCTGTGTTCTTCAAGAAGATGCCTTCGACCTGCCAGTAAGACATATTTACATAACACATAGCCATGCACTCAATCGATGTGCATCCTCCAGTAAAGCCCAGCCACGATGTCTTAGAGGAGCCTCTCTGCCCATTGTCATAAGCCAGTCTAATTTTGTGTGAGACCGTGAAAACTCAGTGTCTTTATTACGCTTGTGCTTCTGACGGGAGGTCTGAGAAGGCACTTCTGAAGGTTTATTCCTACCAGTCGTTGTCATATTTATCGAGTCTTTATTTTATATTTTTTCTTATTTTTTACTTCTACCAGTTTCTTGCTACCAGCCCGTCTCCCTCCACCCTCGTGCACACACATTCAGTCATGGAATCCTGTGGACTTCAGCCCGCCAGACTCCTCTGCCCATGGATTTTTCCAGGCAAGAATACTGGAGTGGGTTGCCATTTCCTTCTCCATGTATGGAGTCTTTAAAGATTCCGTCACTGAGGTGTTGCTTCTCCACTTGTACATGCCCTTTCTCCCTAAGTGCAGTAGAAGTCATCCCCACTTCCCAACATGTCTGTCTTCCGACCTCTGCAGAATGTATTGCTTGAGCTCACCACAGCGTCAGGATATTCTAGAAAGACTTCTGATTGCAGTCTCTTCCGGACTTTACAAGTGCTTCAAACCTCAGGATTTTACAAAGCACTTTTTACAACCTCAGCTGAAAGGGAAGACAACACTCAGTAAAAGTCAAAGGCTTCCATGGCCTGGACTTGATTATGGGTTGTGCTTTCATAATCATCGTGTTTCATATACCAACTAAGATGTCACTGAGAATTTTTTTTTTTCTCATCGTTCTACCTTTAATGTTTATTTAGATATATTATGGGTTTTCCTATATATCTTCCGTTAGGGATGAGGGTCTTAAGTCAGTAGAACTTACTGAAACTGACTTCCAGTTAGCTGTGTTAGGACAGGAAAAAGAATTACCAGCTGCTGGATTATTAAGATTATGTATGAAAATATGATTCGTTTTACTCTGTGAAGTCATCCCATTCTAACTTTCTGAAGTAGGCATTCAGAAAAATAAAAAAAAATCGCCTAACTACTAGGCGGTCTCCCATCCAAGTACTGACGAGGCCCGACCCTGCTCAGTTTCCCAGATCTGAGGAGAGAGGGCACGTTCATGGTGGTATGGCCTTAGACCGAGGTGGCTGCCAGGCGCCCCAGGAGCCCCGCGTTGCGCCTCCCTTGAGGTCTGACCTGCCGGTCGGGCCTGGGCCTGCAGTTCTCCAGCGGGCTTGCTCTGCACTTGAGCCGCACGACCCGCGACTGGATTCTGGCCGGCCAGAGCCTGCAGCTCGGCGGCCAGCGGAGGGCGTCCCTGCTCCGCACACCGCGAGCCCAGGCCAGCACCCGTCTGGTGCGGCCGGCCGGAGCCTGGCGTGCCTGCGGAACCTGGGTTGGGGGGAGGGGTTGTGGGTAGATCAGCGAGGACATCTCGGTGCCCCCTCACCCCCTGTCACCCACCATCCCTTTCGCTGCTCAGGGTCAGGTGGCTCCGGACGAGCGGGGCTTCGGCCCGGGACCGCGGTCCCCGGAGCCTCCTGGGGGCTTAGGAGCAGCCCAGTTGGGGCCCCAGGCGCCCGTCCTGCCGGCTGCGCAAGCACCCTGGAGCGCGTCAGCCCCGCCCTTTCACCCTACCGAGGCCCGCCCTGCCCCCACGCCAAGGGCCCAGCACAGGACCTTTCTGGGAGAGCAGACGAGCGACAGCCAGGGACACGGACAGGCACTCGCACGCACCCACGCCAGGTGAGACAGAGGCAGAAAGAGTCGAGCGTTCAGAGAGAAACTGGAAGACAGCGTGTGGGCAGGGGGGGCCTCGGGCAGGATGCAGGGCACTGCAGATGCCACCCGGCCCTGAGCAGCCAAAATGATGGGGGCGGGGGGAGGCCACTGAGCAGCGGCGGGCCTGCAGAGGCCCAGGGTGGGAGAACACCTGAGATCTCCGCGCTCCGCGCCCCACCCCCATCCCCCAAACCCCCTGCACGCATGCCACGCCAGGGCGCTCTGACACTAGCTGCTCTGGAGTTTTGTCACTTGAATTTCTCTCCCTCTGCTCAACTGAGTGATGACAGTGTATTGAACAGCTAGGACATTTCCAAATAAATTAAGCTTAGTGTTTCACAGGACACCCGGACATGTATGGAGAGACCAGCACGGATGCATGGACACCACCCTTGGTAACTAGACAACCAATGGGAAATTACTGTCTGACTCAGGAGAGAGAAAAAAACCCAAATAGATGGAATGAAATGAACAGAAACACAAATTTTGCAATTCACACCGTAACTCAATTAGAAAAAAAAAAAAAAAAACCAAAAAAACCCAAAAAAACCACGATAACCATTTTAGAAAAACAATAGACCTCTCCATGACCTTTGGTCAGGTGAGGAGTTCAAACACACAATAAAAAAAAGCCAACTTTTCCAAGTCCTGAATATGTTAGTTCACACATTGAATTTTACATTGAAATGTGTAACAAAAAAAATTAAAATCATTGAAACACTACATAAGCATGGAAGTATTTTATACATAAAATATATTCTATAGTGTTCAGGAAGCACTTGGCATATCTGCAAGTGTATCAGACCCAAAACTGGAACGTAGTGGAAGAGTTAGGATAGTCTAAAAATGAATCCCTAACTAAAAGGAACACACAGGATTACTGTAGATAAAAAAGGTTAAAGAGGAGAAGCTAGAAATCAGTCAATAAATGTCTTAGGGGTTAGCTTAGAGTGACTAGCCTCTGCGTGACTCTTTAAATTTTTCATGTTTGCAGCTTCCAAATTTTCCATTTTGAGAATAATACTTTCGCCTCCAAACCAGAGTGACTTGGGGACACAAAGGTAGAAGTCGATAATTTTCTTTGCCTATGTCTGAATATTTACAGTCAGAGGTAGAAAAGGAGGAGTCTGTCCCTTGTCTAGATGATGTCAATCCCCAGGTGTGGGATGACTCCAGCCCTGGTTTAGCCATAAATGTTCCACCAGTAAAGATTTCTCTGAGACCAAATGCTCCCTAGCCCTGGAAAAGACAATATCCCTTAAAACCAGTAGCTCTTGAGGGTCTTAAACCATTAGTTAACAAATACCGAGATACTGGAATTCGAATCAGCAGTGAGTCCCCCTGCAACACCCCAATTTGCCCGTTCAAAAACCAGATGGATCTTACCGATTCGTCCAGGATCTAAGAGCTGTTAATGAAGCTGTGGTTCCCATCCACCCCATAGTCCCAAACCCATATACCCTCCTATCCCAAGTCCCAGGAAATGCCAAGTACTTCTCAGTCTTGGACCTTCAAGGTGCTTTCTTTTGCATGCCTCTCCATCCTGAATCCCAAAAACTCTTTGCTTTTGAGTGGCGGGACTTGGAAACAAGAGAGACCATACAACACTCGACTGGGCTCGACTACCCCAAGGGTTTAGGGACAGCCCTCATATCTTCGGGACTTCCTCGGGGAGAGAACTAAGGGAATTAACTTTAACAAACAGTAGTCTAATACAGTATGTGGATGACTTGCTCATAGCTAGGCCAGATTTTACCAGCTCTCAAATGGACACTATTTAAAATGCTAACTTTCCTGTATGAAAAGGGTTATCGTGTATCCCCCAAGTAGGCTCAGATTAGCTTAACCAAAGTAAAATACCTTGGATTTATAATTACGGAGAGAAAAAGAATGCCTGACCCCGAGGGGAGATCCCTCATCTTAAATACCCCGTACCCCCAAACAAAACAACAGCTTAGGGGATTTTTAGGAAGGACCGGGTTTTGCAGGATCTGGGTTCCTAATTATGGCAATCTGGCCAGACCCCTATATGAGAATTTAAGGGGGAAAGAGGAAGAGCCACTCGACTGGCATGAGACCTGCAAGGTGACTTTAATGCCCTAAAAGAGTCCATCACTACAGCCCCAGCTTTAGGCCTCCCCAACCTGGAGAAGCCTTTTAGACTCTATGTTTCTGGAAGGACAGGAACTGCTCTTGGGGTGTTAGAGCAGATGATGGGGCCCGTATTACAACCTGTGGCTTATCTCTCAAAATAACTAGATGAGGTTGCCAGAGGGTGGCCCACTTGCCTCCGGGCAGTAGCAGCCACTGCTCTTATGGTTAAGGAAGCATCTAAGCTGACCCTGGGTCAGCCCACCACAGTGTATACGCCTCACTGGGTGCAAGCAATCTTGGAAACGAAAGGGGACAGGTGGATGACAGGGGGAAGGATCACCAAATACCAAGCCCTCCTCCTTGACACTCCAGAAATAAAGTTGAGGGTCTGCCAGACTTTAAATCCAGCAACATTACTGCCAGATCCCCCTACCTCCCCTCTGGATCACCAATGCATACAAATCACAGACGACTTATACTCTTCTCGCCGGGACCTATCAGAGACACCTTTATCTGACCCAGAGGAAAACTGGCACACAGATGGCAGCAGTTTTGTAGAAAAGGAAGAGAGGAAAGCAGGATATGCTGTAGTGAGCCTGGAAGAAACTAAGGAAAGTGGGTCTCTTACCCCAGACACCTCAGCCCAGAAAGCTGAATTTTTGCCCTGACAAGAGCTTTGGAGTTAGGAGAAGGAAAGAGGATTAATGTGTGTATGGACTCTAAGTATGCTTTCCTCATTCTGCATGCCCGTGCAGCAATTTGGAAAGAAAGAGGGATGCTCAGTGCCCGAAGCTCTGCTATTAAACACAAAGAGCTCATTCTCAGGCTCCTGGAGGCAGTCAAACTTCCTGCAAAATTAGCTGTCATCCACTGCAAGAGTCACCAAAAGGGGCAAGAAAAAGAGGCTCATGGAAATAGGAAAGCTGATCAAGAGGCAGGACGAGCTGCCGGGGAAGCTACCTCTGCCACTGCTATCTGCCCCCTTTTCCCCAAGGAAACCCTGACTCCAGATTTTACCCCAGGGGGACATTCCCGATATGCTGAGCGGGGCTGGGAGATTGGGTCACATGGGTGGTTTCAGCCTGATCAGGCCCAAATAATACTCCCTGATTCTCAGGTTTAAAACATTACTAACTCCTTACATAAGAGCGCCCATTTTGGAAAAGATTATCTAGAAATCTTGCTTAAGCCTATTCTCTCCCATCCGCAGTTAGCTAAGGTTGTTAAACAGGTCACACAAAATTGTGACACCAGTCTAAAAAATAACCCAAAAACCAGACCTCCTCTAATTACACCTATCCATCATCGGGGATCATACCCAGGAGTTGACTGGCAAGTAGAATTTACAGCCATGCCCAAGACCCAAGGGTTTTCTTACCTGCTAGTCTTTATTGACACATTCACAGGATGGATCGAAGCGTTCCCTACTGAGACAGAGAAAGCTACAGAAGTCTGTAAAGCTCTGCTGAAGGAGATAGTGCCTAGGTTTGGGCTGCCTCGGTCACTTCAGAGTGACAACGGGCCCTCACTTACAGCCACGATACCCCAGAACCTAGCCGCATGCTTATGCATAAAATACCAGCTCCGCTCATCCTGGAGGCCTCAAGCTTCAGGAAAGGTAGAGAGAGCCAACCAGACTCTTAAAAGGGCTCTGGCTAAGCTATGTCAGAAACACATAATAAGTGGACACATATGCTGCCCATAGCCCTCATGAGGCTATGGACATCCCCCAAACGGCCACTATTGTTAAGTCCTTATGAAATGATGTATGGACGACCATTCTTAACTTCTGATTTGTTTCTTGACGAGGATGCCAATACACTCTTAAAACATATAATTGACCTGGGAATGTTTCAGCAAGATCTCCAACGGTATGGAGAACAAACCACAGGAAGACTTGAAAAATCCCCAGGTAAAGCCAGGGGATCAAGTATCAGTAAAGACCTGGCAAGAAAAAGGGAGTCCAAAACAGCTGACCGAGAAATGGACAGGGCCATATCAGGTTGTTCTAGTGACTTCAGCTGCTGTTAAAGTGAAGGGTCTATCTGCCTGGGTCCACAAATCTAGAATAAAACCCTATGGCCTACAGGAGGGGGAGACAGAAACTGAGACTCCAAAGCCAGAGGACAGCTATTCCTGTGAACCTGTTGAAGATCTCAGGCTCTTGTTCAAGCAGAACCCCATCAATCCTGCCTCAGATAAGTAAAATGCATCATATGATGTTCTTCCTCTTTCTAATCATATCTCCCTGTATGGCTATTGATCTCTCCCTAAACGAGGCATGTTCACTTGCAAACCACACTGCTTCTCAACTGAACCTAAGCAGCCCGGGCTGCATCTGCATTAATGACAAGGTTGGGGGTATGTCCAACCCATCCCAGGGTATCACTATCAAAGGCCCACCCTTCCAGCCGAGCTATGGGCTGTTACTCAGCGCCCCCATGAGGTCGTAATATGGCCTTTTGGGGAAAGGGGGAAAAAAAACTTCATGTCTTGGTACCAGCAACAACTGTCTCTATTTACCCCCTGGATGACATCTGCAAACCCACCTGAGCCCTTATTTTCTCTCATGACTAACATCCCCCAAGTGACGATCCCTATCTCTCTAAAAAGCCACTCCCTAACAGGGGTGTCAGTGAGAAATCTAGACGACTCACAATGTGGGGTGACCGTCACTGTTGAAACTGATGGGAAAAACAGGGACAGGCCCTGCAGCTGGGAGACCAGCCAACGCCCCCCCCGGCCAGCACGCGCCTGGCCTGGCCCGGGACACTTCCCGGACCCCGAGCGGCCTGGCGAGGCTGCGGGAGCTCTGGCGGGGGTTGGGGAGGGGGGTGGCTTGAGTGGGGAGGACGTCTCGGTGCCCCCCCAACCCCCGCCCCCCACCATCCCGTTCGCAGCTCAGGGTCACGTGGCTCCGGACGAGCGGGGCGTCGGCCCGGGGCTGCGGTCCCCGGAGCCTCCTGCGGGCTTAGGGGCAGCCCAGCCGGGGCCCCAGGCGCCCATCCTGCCAGCTGTGCAAACCCCCTGGAGTGCCTCAGCCCCGCCCTGTCCCCAAACCAAGGCCCGCCCTGCCCCCACGCCACGGGCCCAGCACAGGACCTTCCTGAGCGAGCGGACGAGTGACAGCCAGGCACACGGACAGGCACTCACACGCACCCACGCCAGGTGAGACAGAGGCAAAAAGAGTCGAGGGTTCAGAGAGAGACTGGAAGACAGCGTGTGGGCAGGGGTGGCCTCGGGCAGGATGCCGGGCAGCTGCAGAGACCACCCGGCCCTGAGCAGCCAAAGTGATGGGGGCGGGGGGAGGCCACTGAGCAGCGGCGGGCCTGGAGAGGCCCAGGGTGGGAGGAAAACTGAGATCTCCGCGCTCCGCGCCCCGCCCCCCTCCCCGCAACCCCCTGCACGCATGCCACGCCGGGGCGCTCTGACACTAGCTTCTCTGGAGTTTTGTCACTTGAATTTCTCTCCCTCTGCTCAACTGAGTGATGACAGTGTATTGAACAGCTAGGTGATTTCCAAATAAATTAAGCTTAGTGTTTCACAGGACACCCGGACATGTATGGAGAGACCAGCACGGATGCATGGACACCAACCTTGGTAACTGGACAACCAGTGGGAAATTACTGTCTGACTCAGGAGAGAGAAAGAAACCCGAACAGATGGAATGAAATGAACAGAAACACAGGCTTTGCAACTCACACCCTAATTCAATTACCAGAAAATAAACAACACTATAACCATTTTAGAAAAACAATAGACCTCTCCATGACCTTTGGTCGGGTGAGGAGTTCAAACACACAGCAAAAAAAAGTCAACTTTTCCAAGTTGTGAATATGTTAGTTCACACATTGACTTTTACATTGAAATGTGTAACAAATAAACTTAAAATCATTGACTCACTACATAAGCATGGAAGTATTTTAAATATAAAATATGTTCTATAGTATTCAGGAAGCACTTGGCACATCTCTAAGTGTATCAGACCCAAAACTGGAACGTAGTGGAAGAGTCAGGATAGTCAAAAATGAATCCCTAACTAAAAGGAACACACAGGATTACTGTAGATAAAAAAGGTTAAAGAAGAGAAGCTAGAAATCAGTCAATAAATGTCTTAGGGGTTAGCTTAGAGTGACTAGCCTCTGCGTGACTCTTTAAATTTTTCATGTTTGCAGCTTCCAAATTTTCCATTTTGAGAATAATACTTTCGCCTCCAAATCAGAGTGACTTGGGGACACAAAGGTAGAAGTCGATAATTTTCTTTGCCTATGTCTGAATATTTACAGTCAGAGGTAGAAAAGGAGGAGTCTGTCCTTGTCTAGATGATGTCAATCCCCAGGTTTGGGATGTCTCCAGCCCTGGTTTAGCCATAAATATTCCACCAGTAAAGATTTCTCTGAGACCAAATGTTCCCTAGCCCTGGAAAAGACAATATCCCTTAAAACCAGTAGCTCTTGAGGGTCTTAAACCATTAGTTAACAAATACCGAGATACTGGAACTCGAATCAGCTATGAGTCCCCCTGCAACACCCCAATCTTGCCCGTTCAAAAACCAGATGGATCTTACCGATTCGTCCAGGATCTAAGAGCTTTTAATGAAGCTGTGGTTCCCATCCACCCCATAGTCCCAAACCCATATACCCTCCTATCCCAAGTCCCAGGAAATGCCAAGTACTTCTCAGTCTTGGACCTTCAATGTGATTTCTTTTGCATTCCTCTCCATCCTGAATCCCAAAAACTCTTTGCTTTTGAGTGGCGGGACTTGGAAACAAGAGAGACCATACAACTCTCGACTGGACTCGACTACCCCAAGGGTTTAGGGACAGCCCTCATATCTTCGGGACTTCCTCGGGGAGAGAACTAAGGGAATTAACTTTAACAAACAGTAGTCTAATACAGTATGTGGATGACTTGCTCATAGCTAGGCCAGATTTTACCAGCTCTCAAATGGACACTATTTAAAATGCTAACTTTCCTGTATGAAAATGGTTATCGTGTATCCCCCAAGTAGGCTCAGATTAGCTTAACCAAAGTAAAATACCTTGGATTTATAATTACGGAGAAAAAAAGAATGCCTGACCCTGAGGGGAGATCCCTCATCTTAAATACCCCGTACCCCCAAACAAAACAACAGCTTAGGGGATTTTTAGGAAGGACCGGGTTTTGCAGGATCTGGGTTCCTAATTATGGCAATCTGGCCAGACCCCTATATGAGAATTTAAGGGGGAAAGAGGAAGAGCCACTCGACTGGCATGAGACCTGCAAGGTGACTTTAATGCCCTAAAAGAGTCCATCACTACAGCCCCAGCTTTAGGCCTCCCCAACCTGGAGAAGCCTTTTAGACTCTATGTTTCTGGAAGGACAGGAACTGCTCTTGGGGTGTTAGAGCAGATGATGGGGCCCGTATTACAACCTGTGGCTTATCTCTCAAAATAACTAGATGAGGTTGCCAGAGGGTGGCCCACTTGCCTCCGGGCAGTAGCAGCCACTGCTCTTATGGTTAAGGAGGCATCTAAGCTGACCCTGGGTCAGCCCACCACAGTGTATACGCCTCACCGGGTGCAAGCAATCTTGGAAATGAAAGGGGACAGGTGGATGACAGGGGGAAGGATCACCCAATACCAAGCCCTCCTCCTTGACACTCCAGAAATAAAGTTGAGGGTCTGCCAGACTTTAAATCCAGCAACCTTACTGCCAGATCCCCCTACCTCCCCTCTGGATCACCAATGCATACAAATCACAGACGACTTATACTCTTCTCGCCGGGACCTATCAGAGACACCTTTATCTGACCCAGAGGAAAACTGGCACACAGATGGCAGCAGTTTTGTAGAAAAGGAAGAGAGGAAAGCAGGATATGCTGTAGTGAGCCTGGAAGAAACTAAGGAAAGTGGGTCTCTTACCCCAGACACCTCAGCCCAGAAAGCTGAATTTTTGCCCTGACAAGAGCTTTGGAGTTAGGAGAAGGAAAGAGGATTAATGTGTGTATGGACTCTAAGTATGCTTTCCTCATTCTGCATGCCCGTGCAGCAATTTGGAAAGAAAGAGGGATGCTCAGTGCCCGAAGCTCTGCTATTAAACACAAAGAGTTCATTCTCAGGCTCCTGGAGGCAGTCAAACTTCCTGCAAAGTTAGCTGTCATCCACTGCAAGAGTCACCAAAAGGGGCAAGAAAAAGAGGCTCATGGAAATAGGAAAGCTGATCAAGAGGCAGGACGAGCTGCCGGGGAAGCTACCTCTGCCACTGCTATCTGCCCCCTTTTCCCCAAGGAAACCCTGACTCCAGATTTTACCCCAGGGGGACATTCCCGATATGCTGAGCGGGGCTGGGAGATTGGGTCACATGGGTGGTTTCAGCCTGATCAGGCCCAAATAATACTCCCTGATTCTCAGGTTTAAAACATTACTAACTCTTTACATAAGAGCGCTCATTTTGGAAAAGATAATCTAGAAATCTTGCTTAAGCCTATTCTCTCCCATCCGCAGTTAGCTAAGGTTGTTAAACAGGTCACACAAAATTGTGACACCAGTCTAAAAAATAACCCAAAAACCAGACCTCCTCTAATTACACCTATCCATCATCGGGGATCATACCCAGGAGTTGACTGGCAAGTAGAATTTACAGCCATGCCCAAGACCCAAGGGTTTTCTTACCTGCTAGTCTTTATTGACACATTCACAGGATGGATCGAAGCGTTCCCTACTGAGACAGAGAAAGCTACAGAAGTCTGTAAAGCTCTGCTGAAGGAGATAGTGCCTAGGTTTGGGCTGCCTCGGTCACTTCAGAGTGACAACGGGCCCTCACTTACAGCCACGATACCCCAGAACCTAGCCGCATGCTTATGCATAAAATACCAGCTCCGCTCATCCTGGAGGCCTCAAGCTTCAGGAAAGGTAGAGAGAGCCAACCAGACTCTTAAAAGGGCTCTGGCTAAGCTATGTCAGAAACACATAATAAGTGGACACATATGCTGCCCATAGCCCTCATGAGGCTATGGACATCCCCCAAACGGCCACTATTGTTAAGTCCTTATGAAATGATGTATGGACGACCATTCTTAACTTCTGATTTGTTTCTTGACGAGGATGCCAATACACTCTTAAAACATATAATTGACCTGGGAATGTTTCAGCAAGATCTCCAACGGTATGGAGAACAAACCACAGGAAGACTTGAAAAATCCCCAGGTAAAGCCAGGGGATCAAGTATCAGTAAAGACCTGGCAAGAAAAAGGGAGTCCAAAACAGCTGACCGAGAAATGGACAGGGCCATATCAGGTTGTTCTAGTGACTTCAGCTGCTGTTAAAGTGAAGGGTCTATCTGCCTGGGTCCACAAATCTAGAATAAAACCCTATGGCCTACAGGAGGGGGAGACAGAAACTGAGACTCCAAAGCCAGAGGACAGCTATTCCTGTGAACCTGTTGAAGATCTCAGGCTCTTGTTCAAGCAGAACCCCATCAATCCTGCCTCAGATAAGTAAAATGCATCATATGATGTTCTTCCTCTTTCTAATCATATCTCCCTGTATGGCTATTGATCTCTCCCTAAACGAGGCATGTTCACTTGCAAACCACACTGCTTCTCAACTGAACCTAAGCAGCCCGGGCTGCATCTGCATTAATGACAAGGTTGGGGGTATGTCCAACCCATCCCAGGGTATCACTATCAAAGGCCCACCCTTCCAGCCGAGCTATGGGCTGTTACTCAGCGCCCCCATGAGGTCGTAATATGGCCTTTTGGGGAAAGGGGGAAAAAAAACTTCATGTCTTGGTACCAGCAACAACTGTCTCTATTTACCCCCTGGATGACATCTGCAAACCCACCTGAGCCCTTATTTTCTCTCATGACTAACATCCCCCAAGTGACGATCCCTATCTCTCTAAAAAGCCACTCCCTAACAGGGGTGTCAGTGAGAAATCTAGACGACTCACAATGTGGGGTGACCGTCACTGTTGAAACTGATGGGAAAACCGGGACAGGCCCTGCAGCTGGGAGACCAGCCGACGCCCCCCCCGGCCAGCACGCGCCTGGCCTGGCCCGGGGCACTTCCCGGACCCCGAGCGGCCTGGCGAGGCTGCGGGAGCTCTGGCGGGGGTTGGGGAGGGGGGTGGCTTGAGTGGGGAGGACGTCTCGGTGCCCCCCCAACCCCCGCCCCCCACCATCCCGTTCGCAGCTCAGGGTCACGTGGCTCCGGACAAGCGGGGCGTCGGCCCGGGGCTGCGGTCCCCGGAGCCTCCTGC
This sequence comes from Muntiacus reevesi, assembly GCF_963930625.1. Lineage (NCBI taxonomy): Eukaryota > Metazoa > Chordata > Mammalia > Artiodactyla > Cervidae > Muntiacus > Muntiacus reevesi. The sequence goes on from NW_027077935.1 coordinate 224,946, forward strand.
GGGCTTAGGGGCAGCCCAGCCGGGGCCCCAGGCGCCCATCCTGCCAGCTGTGCAAACCCCCTGGAGTGCCTCAGCCCCGCCCTGTCCCCAAACCAAGGCCCGCCCTGCCCCCACGCCACGGGCCCAGCACAGGACCTTCCTGAGCGAGCGGACGAGCGACAGCCAGGAACACGGACAGGCACTCACACGCACCCACGCCAGGTGAGACAGAGGCAAAAAGAGTCGAGGGTTCAGAGAGAGACTGGAAGACAGCGTGTGGGCAGGGGTGGCCTCGGGCAGGATGCCGGGCAGCTGCAGAGACCACCCGGCCCTGAGCAGCCAAAGTGATGGGGGCGGGGGGAGGCCACTGAGCAGCGGCGGGCCTGGAGAGGCCCAGGGTGGGAGGACACCTGAGATCTCCGCGCTCCGCGCCCCGCCCACCTCCCCCCAACCCCCTGCACGCATGCCACGCCGGGGCGCTCTGACACTAGCTTCTCTGGAGTTTTGTCACTTGAATTTCTCTCCCTCTGCTCAACTGAGTGATGACAGTGTATTGAACAGCTAGGTCATTTCCAAATAAATTAAGCTTAGTGTTTCACAGGACACCCGGACATGTATTCAGAGACCAGCACGGATGCATGGACACCAACCTTGGTAACTGGACAACCAGTGGGAAATTACTGTCTGACTCAGGAGAGAGAAAGAAACCCGAACAGATGGAATGAAATGAACAGAAACACAGGCTTTGCAACTCACACCCTAATTCAATTACCAGAAAATAAACAACACTATAACCATTTTAGAAAAACAATAGACCTCTCCATGACCTTTGGTCGGGTGAGGAGTTCAAACACACAGCAAAAAAAAGCCAACTTTTCCAAGTCGTGAATATGTTAGTTCACACATTGACTTTTACATTGAAATGTGTAACAAATAAACTTAAAATCATTGACTCACTACATAAGCATGGAAGTATTTTAAATATAAAATATGTTCTATAGTATTCAGGAAGCATTTGGCACATCTGTAAGTGTATCAGACCCAAAACTGGAACGTAGTGGAAGAGTCAGGATAGTCTAAAAATGAATCCCTAACTAAAAGGAACACACAGGATTACTGTAGATAAAAAAGGTTAAAGAAGAGAAGCTAGAAATCAGTCAATAAATGTCTTAGGGGTTAGCTTAGAGTGACTAGACTCTGCGTGACTCTTTAAATTTTTCATGTTTGCAGCTTCCAAATTTTCCATTTGGAGAATAATACTTTCGCCTCCAAACCAGAGAGACTTGGGGACACAAAGGTAGAAGTCGATAATTTTCTTTGCCTATGTCTGAATATTTACAGTCAGAGGTAGAAAAGGAGGAGTCTGTCCCTTGTCTAGATGATGTCAATCCCTAGGTGTGGGATGTCTCCAGCCCTGGTTTAGCCATAAATGTTCCACCAGTAAAGGTTTCTCTGAGACCAAATGCTCCCTAGCCCTGGAAAAGACAATATCCCTTAAAACCAGTAGCTCTTGAGGGTCTTAAACCATTAGTTAACAAATACCGAGATACTGGAACTCGAATCAGCTATGAGTCCCCCTGCAACACCCCAATCTTGCCCGTTCAAAAACCAGATGGATCTTACCGATTCGTCCAGGATCTAAGAGCTGTTAATGAAGCTGTGGTTCCCATCCACCCCATAGTCCCAAACCCATATACCCTCCTATCCCAAGTCCCAGGAAATGCCAAGTACTTCTCAGTCTTGGGCCTTCAAGGTGCTATCTTTTGCATGCCTCTCCATCCTGAATCCCAAAAACTCTGTGCTTTTGAGTGGCGGGACTTGGAAACAAGAGAGACCATACAACTCTCGACTGGACTTGACTACCCCAAGGGTTTAGGAACAGCCCTCATATCTTCGGGACTTCCTCGGGGAGAGAACTAAGGGAATTAACTTTAACAAACAGTAGTCTAATACAGTATGTGGATGACTTGCTCATAGTTAGGCCAGATTATACCAGCTCTCAAATGGACACTATTTAAAACGCTAACTTTCCTGTATGAAAAGGGTTATCGAGTATCCCCCAAGTAGGCTCAGATTAGCTTAACCCAAGTAAAATACCTTGGATTTATAATTACGGAGAGAAAAAGAATGCCTGACCCCGAGGGGAGATCCCACATCTTAAATACCCCGTACCCCCAAACAAAACAACAGCTTAGGGGATTTTTAGGAAGGACCAGGTTTTGCAGGATCTGGGTTCCTAATTATGGCAATCTGGCCAGACCCCTATATGAAAATTTAAGGGGGAAAGAGGAAGAGCCACTCGACTGGCATGAGACCTGCAAGTTGGCCTTTAATGCCCTAAAAGAGTCCATCACTACAGCCCCAGCTTTAGGCCTCCCCAACCTGGAGAAGCCTTTTAGACTCTATGTTTCTGGAAGGACAGGAACTGCTCTTGGGGTGTTAGAGCAGATGATGGGGCCCGTATTACAACCTGTGGCTTATCTCTCAAAATAACTAGATGAGGTGGCCAGAGGGTGGCCCACTTGCCTCCGGGCAGTAGCAGCCACTGCTCTTCTGGTTAAGGAGGCATCTTACCTGACCCTGGGTCAGCCCATCACAGTGTATACGCCTCACCAGGTGTAAGCAGTCTTGGAAACGAAAGGGGACAGGTGGATGACAGGGGGAAGGATCACCCAATACCAAGCCCTCCTCCTTGACACTCCAGAAATAAAGTTGAGGGTCTGCCAGACTTTAAATCCAGCAACCTTACTGCCAGATCCCCCTAACTCTTCTCTGGATCACCAATGCATACAAATCACAGACGAGTTATACTCTTCTCGCCGGGACCTATCAGAGACACCTTTATCTGACCCAGAGGAAAACTGGCACACAGATGGCAGCAGTTTTGTAGAAAAAGGAGAGAGGAAAGCAGGATATGCTGTAGTGAGCCTGGAAGAAACTAAGGAAAGTGGGTCTCTTCCCGCAGACACCTCAGCCCAGAAAGCTGAACTTTTTGCCCTGACAAGAGCTATGGAGTTAGGAGAAGGAAAGAGGATTAATGGGTGTATGGACTCTAAGTATGCTTTCCTCATTCTGCATGCCCATGCAGCAATTTGGAAAGAAAGAGGGATGCTCAGTGCCCGAAGCTCTGATATCAAACACAACGAGCTCATTCTCAGGCTCCTGGAGGCTGTCAAACTTCCTGCAAAATTAGCTGTCATCCACTGCAAGAGTCACCAAAAGGGGCAAGAAAAAGAGGCTCAGGGAAATAGGAAAGCTGATCAAGAGGCAGGACGAGCTGCCGGAGAAGCTACATCTGCCACTGCTATTTGCCCCCTTTTCCCCAAGGAAACTCTGACTGCAGATTTTACCCCAGGGGGACATTCCCGATATGCTGAGCGGGGATGGGAGATTGGGTCACATGGGTGATTTCAGCCTGATCAGGCCCAAATAATACTCCCTGATTCTCAGGTTTAAAACATTAATAACTCCTTACATAAGAGCGCAAATTTTGGAAAAGATAATCTAGAAATCTTGCTTAAGCCTATTCTCTCCCATCCCCAGTTAGCTAAGGTTGTTAAACAGGTCACGCAAAATTGTGACACCTGTCTAAAAAATAACCCAAAAACCAGACCTCCTCTAATTACACCTGTCCATCATCAGGGATCATACCCAGGAATTGACTGGCAAGTAGAATTTACAGCCATGCCCAAGACCCAAGGGTTTTCTTTCTTGCTAGTCTTTATTGACACATTCACAGGATGGATCGAAGCATTCCCTAATGAGACTGAGAGAGCTACAGAAGTCTGTAAAGCTCTGCTGAAGGAGATAGTGCCTAGGTTTGGGCTGCCTCGGTCACTTCAGAGTGACAACGGGCCCTCACTTACAGCCACGATACCACAGAACCTAGCCGCATGCTTAGGCATAAAATACCGGCTCCGCTCATCCTGGAGGCCTCAAGCTTCAGGAAAGGTAGAGAGAGCCAACCAGACTCTTAAAAGGGCTCTGGCTAAGCTATGTCAGAAACACATAATAAGTGGACACATATGCTGCCCATAGCCCTCATGAGGCTACGGACATCCCCCAAACGGCCACTATTGTTAAGTCCTTATGAAATGATGTATGGACGACCATTCTTAACTTCTGATTTGTTTCTTGACGAGGATGCCAATACACTCTTAAAACATATAATTGACCTTGGAAGGTTTCCGCAAGAACTCCAAAGGTATGGAGAACAAACCACAGGAAGACTTGAAAAATCCCCAGGTAAAGCCAGTGGATCAAGTATCAGTAAAGACCTGGCAAGAAAAAGGGAGTCCAAACCAGCTGTCCGAAAAATGGACAGGGCCATATCAGGTTGTTCTAGTGACTTCAACTGCTGTAAAAGTGAAGGGTCTATCTGCCTGGGTCCACAATTCTAGAATAAAACCCTATGGCCTACAGGAGGGGGAGACAGAAACTGAGACTCCAAAGCCAGAGGACAGCTATTCCTGTGAACCTGTTGAAGATCTCAGGCTCTTGTTCAAGCAGAACCCCATCAATCCTGCCTCAGTTAAGTAAAATGCATCATATGATGTTCTTCCTCTTTCTAATCATATATCCCTGTATGGCTATTGATCTCTCTCTAAACGAGGCATGTTCACTTGCAAACCACACTGCTTCTCAACTGAACGTAAGCAGCCCGGGCTGCATCTGCATTAATGACAAAGGTTGGGGGTAAGTCCAACCCATCCCAGGGTATCACTATCAAAGGGGCACCCTTCCAGCCGAGCTATGGGCTGTTACTCAGCGCCCCCATGTGGTCGTAATATGGCCTTTTGGGGAAAGGGGAAAAAAAACTTCATGTCTTGGTACCAGCAACAACTGTCTCTATTTACCCCCTGGATGACATCTGCAATCCCACCTGAGCCCTTATTTTCTCTCATGACTAACATCCCCCAAGTGACATTCCCTATCTCTCTAAAAAGCCACTCCCTAACAGGGGTGTCAGTGAGAAATCTAGACGACTCACAATGTGGGGTGACCGTCACTGTTGAAACTGATGGGAAAAACCGGGACAGGCCCTGCAGCTGGGAGACCAGCCGATGCCACCCCCGGCCAGCACGCGCCTGGCCCGGCCCGGGGCGCTTCCCGGACCCCGAGCGGCCTGGCGAGGCTGCGGGAGCTCTGGCGGGGGTTGGGGAGGGGGGTGGCTTGAGCGGGGAGGACGTCTCGGTGCCCCCCCACCCCCGCCCCCCACCATCCCGTTCGCTGCTCAGGGTCATGTGGCTCCGGACGAGCGGGGCGTCGGCCCGGGGCCGCGGTCCCCGGAGACTCCTGCGGGCTTAGGGGCAGCCCAGCCGGGGCCCCAGGCGCCCATCCTGCTGGCTGTGCAAACCCCCTGGAGTGCCTCATCCCCGCCCAGTCCCCAAACTGAGGCCCGCTCTGCCCCCATGCCATGGGCCCAGCACAGGACCTTCCTGAGAGAGCGGACGAGCGACAGCCAGGCACACGGACAGGCACTCGCACGCACCCATGCCAGGTGAGACAGAGGTAGAAAGAGTCGAGGGTTCAGAGAGAGACTGGAAGACAGCGTGTGGGCAGGGGTGTCCTCGGGCAAGATGCCGGGCAGCTGCAGAGACCACCCGGCCCTGAACAGCCAAAGCGATGGGGGCGGGGGGAGGCCACTGAGCAGCGGCGGGCCTGGAGAGGCCCAGGGTGGGAGGACACCTGAGATCTCCGCGCTCCGCGCCCCGCCCCCCTCCCCCCAACCCCCTGCACGCATGCCACGCCGGGGCGCTCTGACACTAGCTTCTCTGGAGTTTTGTCACTTGAATTTCTCTCCCTCTGCTCAACTGAGTGATGACAGTGTATTGAACAGCTAGGGCATTTCCAAATAAATTAAGCTTAGTGTTTCACAGGACACCCGGACATGTATGGAGAAACCAGTACGGATGCATGGACACCAACCTTGGTAACTGGACAACCAATGGGATATTACTGTCTGACTCAGGAGAGAGAAAGAAACCCGAACAGATGGAATGAAATGAACAGAAACACAGGCTTTGCAACTCACAGCCTAATTCAATTACCAGAAAATAAACAACACTATAACCATTTTAGAAAAACAATAGACCTCTCCATGACCTTTGGTCGGGTGAGGAGTTCAAACACACAGCAAAAAAAAGCCAACTTTTCCAAGTCGTGAATATGTTAGATCACACATTGACATTTACATTGAAATGTGTAACAAATAAACTTATAATCATTGACTCACTACATAAGCATGGAAGTATTTTAAATATAAAATATGTTCTATAGTATTCAGGAAGCACTTGGCACATCTCTAAGTGTATCAGACCCAAAACTGGAACGTAGTGGAAGAGTCAGGATAGTCTAAAAATGAATCCCGAACTAAAAGGAACACACAGGATTACTGTAGATAAAAAAGGTTAAAGAAGAGAAGCTAGAAATCAGTCAATAAATGTCTTAGGGGTTAGCTTAGAGTGACTAGCCGCTGCGTGACTCTTTAAATTTTTCATGTTTGCAGCTTCCAAATTTTCCATGGTGAGAATAATACTTTCGCCTCCAAACCAGAGTGACTTGGGGACACAAAGGTAGAAGTCGATAATTTTCTTTGCCTATGTCTGAATATTTACAGTCAGAGGTAGAAGAGGAGGAGTCTGTCCCTTGTCTAGATGAGGTCAATCGCCAGGTGTGGGATGTCTCCAGCCCTGGTTTAGCCATAAATGTTCAACCAGTAAAGATTTCTATGAGACCAAATGCTCCCTAGCTCTGGAAAAGAAAATATCCCTTAAAACCAGAAGCTCTTGAGGGTCTTAGACCACTAGTTAACAAATACCGAGATACTGGAACTCGAATCAGCTGTGAGTCCCCCTGCAACACCCCAAACTTGCCCGTTCAAAAACCAGATGGATCTTACCGATTCATCCAGGATCTAAGAGCTGTTAATGAAGCTGTGGTTCCCATCCACCCCATAGTCCCAAACAAATATACGCTCCTATCCCAAGTCCCAGGAAATGCCAAGTAATTCTCAGTCTTGGACCTTCAAGGTGCTTTCTTTTGCATTCCTCTCCATCCTGAATCCCAAAAACTCTTTGCTTTTGAGTGGCGGGACTTGGAAACAAGAGAGACCATACAACTCTCAACTGGACTCGACTACCCCAAGGGTTTAGGGACAGCCCTCATATCTTCGGGACTTCCTCGGGGAGAGAACTAAGGGAATTAACTTTAACAAACAGTAGTCTAATACAGTATGTGGATGACTTGCTCATAGCTAGGCCAGATTATACCAGCTCTCAAATGGACACTATTTAAAACGCTAACTTTCCTGTATGAAAAGGGTTATCGAGTATCCCCCAAGTAGGCTCAGATTAGCTTAACCCAAGTAAAATACCTTGGATTTATAATTACGGAGAGAAAAAGAATGCCTGACCCCGAGGGGAGATCCCTCATCTTAAATACCCCGTACCCCCAAACAAAACAACAGCTTAGGGGATTTTTAGGAAGGACCGGGTTTTGCAGGATCTGGATTCCTAATTATGGCAATCTGGCCAGAACCCTATATGAAAATTTAAGGGGGAAAGAGGAAGAGCCACTGGACTGGCATGAGACCTGCAAGGTGGCCTTTAATGCCCTAAAAGAGTCCATCACTACAGCCCCAGCTTTAGGCCTCCCAAACCGGGAGAAGCCTTTTAGACTCTATGTTTCTGAATGGACAGGAACTGCTCTTGGGGTGTTAGAGCAGATGATGGGGCCCGTATTACAACCTGTGGCTTATCTCTCAAAATAACTAGATGAGGTTGCCAGAGGGTGGCCCACTTGCCTCCGGGCAGTAGCAGCAACTGCTCTTATGGTTAAGGAGGCATCTAAGCTGACCCTGGGTCAGCCCACCACAGTGTATACGCCTCACCGGGTGCAAGCAATCTTGGAAATGAAAGGGGACAGGTGGATGACAGGGGGAAGGATCACCCAATACCAAGCCCTCCTCCTTGACACTCCAGAAATAAAGTTGAGGGTCTGCCAGACTTTAAATCCAGCAACCTTACTGCCAGATCCCCCTACCTCCCCTCTGGATCACCAATGCATACAAATCACAGACGACTTATACTCTTCTCGCCGGGACCTATCAGAGACACCTTTATCTGACCCAGAGGAAAACTGGCACACAGATGGCAGCAGTTTTCTAGAAAAGGAAGAGAGGAAAGCAGGATATGCTGTAGTGAGCCTGGAAGAAACTAAGGAAAGTGGGTCTCTTACCCCAGACACCTCAGCCCAGAAAGCTGAATTTTTGCCCTGACAAGAGCTTTGGAGTTAGGAGAAGGAAAGAGGATTAATGTGTGTATGGACTCTAAGTATGCTTTCCTCATTCTGCATGCCCGTGCAGCAATTTGGAAAGAAAGAGGGATGCTCAGTGCCCGAAGCTCTGCTATTAAACACAAAGAGCTCATTCTCAGGCTCCTGGAGGCAGTCAAACTTCCTGCAAAGTTAGCTGTCATCCACTGCAAGAGTCACCAAAAGGGGCAAGAAAAAGAGGCTCATGGAAATAGGAAAGCTGATCAAGAGGCAGGACGAGCTGCCGGGGAAGCTACCTCTGCCACTGCTATCTGCCCCCTTTTCCCCAAGGAAACCCTGACTCCAGATTTTACCCCAGGGGGACATTCCCGATATGCTGAGCGGGGCTGGGAGATTGGGTCACATGGGTGGTTTCAGCCTGATCAGGCCCAAATAATACTCCCTGATTCTCAGGTTTAAAACATTACTAACTCCTTACATAAGAGCGCTCATTTTGGAAAAGATAATCTAGAAATCTTGCTTAAGCCTATTCTCTCCCATCCGCAGTTAGCTAAGGTTGTTAAACAGGTCACACAAAATTGTGACACCAGTCTAAAAAATAACCCAAAAACCAGACCTCCTCTAATTACACCTATCCATCATCGGGGATCATACCCAGGAGTTGACTGGCAAGTAGAATTTACAGCCATGCCCAAGACCCAAGGGTTTTCTTACTTGCTAGTCTTTATTGACACATTCACAGGATGGATCGAAGCGTTCCCTACTGAGACAGAGAAAGCTACAGAAGTCTGTAAAGCTCTGCTGAAGGAGATAGTGCCTAGGTTTGGGCTGCCTCGGTCACTTCAGAGTGACAACGGGCCCTCACTTACAGCCACGATACCCCAGAACCTAGCCGCATGCTTATGCATAAAATACCAGCTCCGCTCATCCTGGAGGCCTCAAGCTTCAGGAAAGGTAGAGAGAGCCAACCAGACTCTTAAAAGGGCTCTGGCTAAGCTATGTCAGAAACACATAATAAGTGGACACATATGCTGCCCATAGCCCTCATGAGGCTATGGACATCCCCCAAACGGCCACTATTGTTAAGTCCTTATGAAATGATGTATGGACGACCATTCTTAACTTCTGATTTGTTTCTTGACGAGGATGCCAATACACTCTTAAAACATATAATTGACCTGGGAATGTTTCAGCAAGATCTCCAACGGTATGGAGAACAAACCACAGGAAGACTTGAAAAATCCCCAGGTAAAGCCAGGGGATCAAGTATCAGTAAAGACCTGGCAAGAAAAAGGGAGTCCAAAACAGCTGACCGAGAAATGGACAGGGCCATATCAGGTTGTTCTAGTGACTTCAGCTGCTGTAAAAGTGAAGGGTCTATCTGCCTGGGTCCACAAATCTAGAATAAAACCCTATGGCCTACAGGAGGGGGAGACAGAAACTGAGACTCCAAAGCCAGAGGACAGCTATTCCTGTGAACCTGTTGAAGATCTCAGGCTCTTGTTCAAGCAGAACCCCATCAATCCTGCCTCAGATAAGTAAAATGCATCATATGATGTTCTTCCTCTTTCTAATCATATCTCCCTGTATGGCTATTGATCTCTCCCTAAACGAGGCATGTTCACTTGCAAACCACACTGCTTCTCAACTGAACCTAAGCAGCCCGGGCTGCATCTGCATTAATGACAAGGTTGGGGGTATGTCCAACCCATCCCAGGGTATCACTATCAAAGGCCCACCCTTCCAGCCGAGCTATGGGCTGTTACTCAGCGCCCCCATGTGGTCGTAATATGGCCTTTTGGGGAAAGGGGGAAAAAAAACTTCATGTCTTGGTACCAGCAACAACTGTCTCTATTTACCCCCTGGATGACATCTGCAAACCCACCTGAGCCCTTATTTTCTCTCATGACTAACATCCCCCAAGTGACGATCCCTATCTCTCTAAAAAGCCACTCCCTAACAGGGGTGTCAGTGAGAAATCTAGACGATTCACAATGTGGGGTGACCGTCACTGTTGAAACTGATGGGAAAACCGGGACAGGCCCTGCAGCTGGGAGACCAGCCGACGCCCCCCCCGGCCAGCACGCGCCTGGCCTGGCCCGGGGCACTTCCCGGACCCCGAGCGGCCTGGCGAGGCTGCGGGAGCTCTGGCGGGGGTTGGGGAGGGGGGTGGCTTGAGTGGGGAGGACGTCTCGGTGCCCCCCCAACCCCCGCCCCCCACCATCCCGTTCGCAGCTCAGGGTCACGTGGCTCCGGACGAGCGGGGCGTCGGCCCGGGGCTGCGGTCCCCGGAGCCTCCTGTGGGCTTAGGGGCAGCCCAGCCGGGGCCCCAGGCGCCCATCCTGCCAGCTGTGCAAACCCCCTGGAGTGCCTCAGCCCCGCCCTGTCCCCAAACCAAGGCCCGCCCTGCCCCCACGCCACGGGCCCAGCACAGGACCTTCCTGAGCGAGCGGACGAGCGACAGCCAGGCACACGGACAGGCACTCACACGCACCCACGCCAGGTGAGACAGAGGCAAAAAGAGTCGAGGGTTCAGAGAGAGACTGGAAGACAGCGTGTGGGCAGGGGTGGCCTCGGGCAGGATGCCGGGCAGCTGCAGAGACCACCCGGCCCTGAGCAGCCAAAGTGATGGGGGCGGGGGGAGGCCACTGAGCAGCGGCGGGCCTGGAGAGGCCCAGGGTGGGAGGACACCTGAGATCTCCGCGCTCCGCGCCCCGCCCACCTCCCCCCAACCCCCTGCACGCATGCCACGCCGGGGCGCTCTGACACTAGCTTCTCTGGAGTTTTGTCACTTGAATTTCTCTCCCTCTGCTCAACTGAGTGATGACAGTGTATTGAACAGCTAGGGCATTTCCAAATAAATTAAGCTTAGTGTTTCACAGGACACCCGGACATGTATTCAGAGACCAGCACGGATGCATGGACACCAACCTTGGTAACTGGACAACCAGTGGGAAATTACTGTCTGACTCAGGAGAGAGAAAGAAACCCGAACAGATGGAATGAAATGAACAGAAACACAGGCTTTGCAACTCACACCCTAATTCAATTACCAGAAAATAAACAACACTATAACCATTTTAGAAAAACAATAGACCTCTCCATGACCTTTGGTCGGGTGAGGAGTTCAAACACACAGCAAAAAAAAGCCAACTTTTCCAAGTCGTGAATATGTTAGTTCACACATTGACTTTTACATTGAAATGTGTAACAAATAAACTTAAAATCATTGACTCACTACATAAGCATAAAATTTATATTTTAAATATAAAATATGTTCTATAGTATTCAGGAAGCATTTGGCACATCTGTAAGTGTATCAGACCCAAAACTGGAACGTAGTGGAAGAGTCAGGATAGTCTAAAAATGAATCCCTAACTAAAAGGAACACACAGGATTACTGTAGATAAAAAAGGTTAAAGAAGAGAAGCTAGAAATCAGTCAATAAATGTCTTAGGGGTTAGCTTAGAGTGACTAGCCTCTGCGTGACTCTTTAAATTTTTCATGTTTGCAGCTTCCAAATTTTCCATTTGGAGAATAATACTTTCGCCTCCAAACCAGAGAGACTTGGGGACACAAAGGTAGAAGTCGATAATTTTCTTTGCCTATGTCTGAATATTTACAGTCAGAGGTAGAAAAGGAGGAGTCTGTCCCTTGTCTAGATGATGTCAATCCCTAGGTGTGGGATGTCTCCAGCCCTGGTTTAGCCATAAATGTTCCACCAGTAAAGGTTTCTCTGAGACCAAATGCTCCCTAGCCCTGGAAAAGACAATATCCCTTAAAACCAGTAGCTCTTGAGGGTCTTAAACCATTAGTTAACAAATACCGAGATACTGGAACTCGAATCAGCTATGAGTCCCCCTGCAACACCCCAATCTTGCCCGTTCAAAAACCAGATGGATCTTACCGATTCGTCCAGGATCTAAGAGCTGTTAATGAAGCTGTGGTTCCCATCCACCCCATAGTCCCAAACCCATATACCCTCCTATCCCAAGTCCCAGGAAATGCCAAGTACTTCTCAGTCTTGGGCCTTCAAGGTGCTATCTTTTGCATGCCTCTCCATCCTGAATCCCAAAAACTCTGTGCTTTTGAGTGGCGGGACTTGGAAACAAGAGAGACCATACAACTCTCGACTGGACTCGACTACCCCAAGGGTTTAGGGACAGCCCTCATATCTTCGGGACTTCCTCGGGGAGAGAACTAAGGGAATTAACTTTAACAAACAGTAGTCTAATACAGTATGTGGATGACTTGCTCATAGCTAGGCCAGATTATACCAGCTCTCAAATGGACACTATTTAAAACGCTAACTTTCCTGTATGAAAAGGGTTATCGAGTATCCCCCAAGTAGGCTCAGATTAGCTTAACCCAAGTAAAATACCTTGGATTTATAATTACTGAGAGAAAAAGAATGCCTGACCCCGAGGGGAGATCCCACATCTTAAATACCCCGTACCCCCAAACAAAACAACAGCTTAGGGGATTTTTAGGAAGGACCGGGTTTTGCAGGATCTGGGTTCCTAATTATGGCAATCTGGCCAGACCCCTATATGAAAATTTAAGGGGGAAAGAGGAAGAGCCACTCGACTGGCATGAGACCTGCAAGTTGGCCTTTAATGCCCTAAAAGAGTCCATCACTACAGCCCCAGCTTTAGGCCTCCCCAACCTGGAGAAGCCTTTTAGACTCTATGTTTCTGGAAGGACAGGAACTGCTCTTGGGGTGTTAGAGCAGATGATGGGGCCCGTATTACAACCTGTGGCTTATCTCTCAAAATAACTACATGAGGTGGCCAGAGGGTGGCCCACTTGCCTCCGGGCAGTAGCAGCCACTGCTCTTCTGGTTAAGGAGGCATCTTACCTGACCCTGGGTCAGCCCATCACAGTGTATACGCCTCACCAGGTGTAAGCAGTCTTGGAAACGAAAGGGGACAGGTGGATGACAGGGGGAAGGATCACCCAATACCAAGCCCTCCTCCTTGACACTCCAGAAATAAAGTTGAGGGTCTGCCAGACTTTAAATCCAGCAACCTTACTGCCAGATCCCCCTAACTCTTCTCTGGATCACCAATGCATACAAATCACAGACGAGTTATACTCTTCTCGCCGGGACCTATCAGAGACACCTTTATCTGACCCAGAGGAAAACTGGCACACAGATGGCAGCAGTTTTGTAGAAAAAGGAGAGAGGAAAGCAGGATATGCTGTAGTGAGCCTGGAAGAAACTAAGGAAAGTGGGTCTCTTCCCCCAGACACCTCAGCCCAGAAAGCTGAACTTTTTGCCCTGACAAGAGCTATGGAGTTAGGAGAAGGAAAGAGGATTAATGGGTGTATGGACTCTAAGTATGCTTTCCTCATTCTGCATGCCCATGCAGCAATTTGGAAAGAAAGAGGGATGCTCAGTGCCCGAAGCTCTGATATCAAACACAACGAGCTCATTCTCAGGCTCCTGGAGGCTGTCAAACTTCCTGCAAAATTAGCTGTCATCCACTGCAAGAGTCACCAAAAGGGGCAAGAAAAAGAGGCTCAGGGAAATAGGAAAGCTGATCAAGAGGCAGGACGAGCTGCCGGAGAAGCTACCTCTGCCACTGCTATTTGCCCCCTTTTCCCCAAGGAAACTCTGACTGCAGATTTTACCCCAGGGGGACATTCCCGATATGCTGAGCGGGGATGGGAGATTGGGTCACATGGGTGATTTCAGCCTGATCAGGCCCAAATAATACTCCCTGATTCTCAGGTTTAAAACATTAATAACTCCTTACATAAGAGCGCAAATTTTGGAAAAGATAATCTAGAAATCTTGCTTAAGCCTATTCTCTCCCATCCCCAGTTAGCTAAGGTTGTTAAACAGGTCACGCAAAATTGTGACACCTGTCTAAAAAATAACCCAAAAACCAGACCTCCTCTAATTACACCTGTCCATCATCAGGGATCATACCCAGGAATTGACTGGCAAGTAGAATTTACAGCCATGCCCAAGACCCAAGGGTTTTCTTTCTTGCTAGTCTTTATTGACACATTCACAGGATGGATCGAAGCATTCCCTAATGAGACTGAGAGAGCTACAGAAGTCTGTAAAGCTCTGCTGAAGGAGATAGTGCCTAGGTTTGGGCTGCCTCGGTCACTTCAGAGTGACAACGGGCCCTCAATTACAGCCACGATACCACAGAACCTAGCCGCATGCTTAGGCATAAAATACCGGCTCCGCTCATCCTGGAGGCCTCAAGCTTCAGGAAAGGTAGAGAGCCAACCAGACTCTTAAAAGGGCTCTGGCTAAGCTATGTCAGAAACACATAATAAGTGGACACATATGCTGCCCATAGCCCTCATGAGGCTACGGACATCCCCCAAACGGCCACTATTGTTAAGTCCTTATGAAATGATGTATGGACGACCATTCTTAACTTCTGATTTGTTTCTTGACGAGGATGCCAATACACTCTTAAAACATATAATTGACCTTGGAAGGTTTCCGCAAGAACTCCAAAGGTATGGAGAACAAACCACAGGAAGACTTGAAAAATCCCCAGGTAAAGCCAGTGGATCAAGTATCAGTAAAGACCTGGCAAGAAAAAGGGAGTCCAAACCAGCTGTCCGAGAAATGGACAGGGCCATATCAGGTTGTTCTAGTGACTTCAACTGCTGTAAAAGTGAAGGGTCTATCTGCCTGGGTCCACAATTCTAGAATAAAACCCTATGGCCTACAGGAGGGGGAGACAGAAACTGAGACTCCAAAGCCAGAGGACAGCTATTCCTGTGAACCTGTTGAAGATCTCAGGCTCTTGTTCAAGCAGAACCCCATCAATCCTGCCTCAGTTAAGTAAAATGCATCATATGATGTTCTTCCTCTTTCTAATCATATATCCCTGTATGGCTATTGATCTCTCTCTAAACGAGGCATGTTCACTTGCAAACCACACTGCTTCTCAACTGAACCTAAGCAGCCCGGGCTGCATCTGCATTAATGACAAAGGTTGGGGGTAAGTCCAACCCATCCCAGGGTATCACTATCAAAGGGGCACCCTTCCAGCCGAGCTATGGGCTGTTACTCAGCGCCCCCATGTGGTCGTAATATGGCCTTTTGGGGAAAGGGGAAAAAAAACTTCATGTCTTGGTACCAGCAACAACTGTCTCTATTTACCCCCTGGATGACATCTGCAATCCCACCTGAGCCCTTATTTTCTCTCATGACTAACATCCCCCAAGTGACATTCCCTATCTCTCTAAAAAGCCACTCCCTAACAGGGGTGTCAGTGAGAAATCTAGACGACTCACAATGTGGGGTGACCGTCACTGTTGAAACTGATGGGAAAAACCGGGACAGGCCCTGCAGCTGGGAGACCAGCCGATGCCACCCCCGGCCAGCACGCGCCTGGCCCGGCCCGGGGCGCTTCCCGAACCCCGAGCGGCCTGGCGAGGCTGCGGGAGCTCTGGCGGGGGTTGGGGAGGGGGGTGGCTTGAGCGGGGAGGACGTCTCGGTGCCCCCCCACCCCCGCCCCCCACCATCCCGTTCGCTGCTCAGGGTCATGTGGCTCCGGACGAGCGGGGCGTCGGCCCGGGGCCGCGGTCCCCGGAGACTCCTGCGGGCTTAGGGGCAGCCCAGCCGGGGCCCCAGGCGCCCATCCTGCTGGCTGTGCAAACCCCCTGGAGTGCCTCATCCCCGCCCAGTCCCCAAACTGAGGCCCGCTCTGCCCCCATGCCATGGGCCCAGCACAGGACCTTCCTGAGAGAGCGGACGAGCGACAGCCAGGCACACGGACAGGCACTCGCACGCACCCATGCCAGGTGAGACAGAGGTAGAAAGAGTCGAGGGTTCAGAGAGAGACTGGAAGACAGCGTGTGGG
Organism: Muntiacus reevesi; assembly: GCF_963930625.1. NCBI lineage: Eukaryota > Metazoa > Chordata > Mammalia > Artiodactyla > Cervidae > Muntiacus > Muntiacus reevesi. Next base: position 241,040 of record NW_027077935.1, read on the forward strand.
CAGGGGTGTCCTCGGGCAAGATGCCGGGCAGCTGCAGAGACCACCCGGCCCTGAGCAGCCAAAGCGATGGGGGCGGGGGGAGGCCACTGAGCAGCGGCGGGCCTGGAGAGGCCCAGGGTGGGAGGACACCTGAGATCTCCGCGCTCCGCGCCCCGCCCCCCTCCCCCCAACCCCCTGCACGCATGCCACGCCGGGGCGCTCTGACACTAGCTTCTCTGGAGTTTTGTCACTTGAATTTCTCTCCCTCTGCTCAACTGAGTGATGACAGTGTATTGAACAGCTAGGGCATTTCCAAATAAATTAAGCTTAGTGTTTCACAGGACACCCGGACATGTATGGAGAGACCAGCACGGATGCATGGACACCAACCTTGGTAACTGGACAACCAATGGGATATTACTGTCTGACTCAGGAGAGAGAAAGAAACCTGAACAGATGGAATGAAATGAACAGAAACACAGGCTTTGCAACTCACACCCTAATTCAATTACCAGAAAATAAACAACACTATAACCATTTAAAAAAACAATAGACCTCTCCATGACCTTTGGTCGGGTGAGGAGTTCAAACACACAGCCACAAAAAGCCAACTTTTCCAAGTCGTGAATATGTTAGTTCACACATTGACTTTTACATTGAAATGTGTAACAAATAAACTTAAAATCATTGACTCACTACATAAGCATGGAAGTATTTTAAATATAAAATATGTTCTATAGTATTCAGGAAGCACTTGGCACATCTCTAAGTGTATCAGACCCAAAACTGGAACGTAGTGGAAGAGTCAGGATAGTCTAAAAATGAATCCCTAACTAAAAGGAACACACATGATTACTGTAGATAAAAAAGGTTAAAGAAGAGAAGCTAGAAATCAGTCATTAAATGTCTTAGGTGTTAGCTTAGAGTGACTAGCCTCTGCGTGATTCTTTAAATTTTTCATGTTTGCAGCTTCCAAATTTTCCATGGCGAGAATAATACTTTCGCCTCCAAACCAGAGTGACTTGGGGACACAAAGGTAGAAGTCGATAATTTTCTTTGCCTATGTCTGAATATTTACAGTCAGAGGTAGAAAAGGAGTCTGTCCCTTGTCTAGATGAGGTCAATCCCCAGGTGTGGGATGTCTCCAGCCCTGGTTTAGCCATAAATGTTCCACCAGTAAAGATTTCTCTGAGACCAAATGCTCCCTAGCCCTGGAAAAGACAATATCCCTTAAAACCAGAAGCTCTTGAGGGTCTTAAACCATTAGTTAACAAATACAGAGATACTGGAACTCGAATCAGCTGTGAATCCCCTGCAACACCCCAATCTTGCCCGTTCAAAAACCAGATGGATCTTACCAATTCGTCCAGGATCTAAGAGCTGTTAATGAAGCTGTGGTTCCCATCCACCCCATAGTCCCAAACCCATATACCCTCCTATCCCAAGTCCCAGGAAATGCCAAGTACTTCTCAGTCTTGGACCTTCAAGGTGCTTTCTTTTGCATTCCTCTCCATCCTGAATCCCAAAAACTCTTTGCTTTTGAGTGGCGGGACTTGGAAACAAGAGAGACCATACAACTCTCGACTGGACTCGACTACCCCAAGGGTTTAGGGACAGCCCTCATATCTTCGGGACTTCCTCGGGGAGAGAACTAAGGGAATTAACTTTAACAAACAGTAGTCTAATACAGTATGTGGATGACTTGCTCATAGCTAGGCCAGATTTTACCAGCTCTCAAATGGACACTATTTAAAACGCTAACTTTCCTGTATGAAAAGGGTTATCGAGTATCCCCCAATAAGGCTCTGATTAGCTTAACCCAAGTAAAATACCTTGGATTTATAATTACGGAGAGAAAAAGAATGCCTGACCCCGAGGGGAGATCCCTCATCTTAAATACCCCGTACCCCCAAACAAAACAACAGCTTAGGGGATTTTTCGGAAGGACCGGGTTTTGTAGGATCTGGATTCCTAATTATGGCAATCTGGCCAGACCCCTATATGAGAATTTAAGGGGGAAAGAGGAAGAGCCACTCGACTGGCATGACACCTGCAAGGTGGCCTTTAATGTCCTAAAAGAGTCCATCACTACAGCCCCAGCTTTAGGCCTCCCCAACCTGGAGAAGCCTTTTAGACTCTATGTTTCTGGAAGGACAGGAACTGCTCTTGGGGTGTTAGAGCAGATGATGGGGCCCGTATTACAACCTGTGGCTTATCTCTCAAAATAACTAGACGAGATGGCCAGAGGGTGGCCCACTTGCCTCCGGGCAGTAGCAGCCACTGCTCTTATGGTTAAGGAGGCATCTAAGCTGACCCTGGGTCAGCCCACCACAGTTTATACGCCTCACCGGGTGCAAGCAGTCTTGGAAACGAAAGGGTACAGGTGGATGACAGCGGGAAGGAACACCCAATACCAAGCCCTCCTCCTTGACACTCCAGAAATAAAGCTGAGGGTCTGCCAGACTTTAAATCCAGCAACCTTACTGCCAGATCCCCCTACCTCCCCTCTGGATCACCAATGCATACAAATCACAGACGAGTTACACTCTTCTCGCCGGGACCTATCAGAGACACCTTTATCTGACCCAGAGGAAAACTGGCACACAGATGGCAGCAGTTTTGTAGAAAAGGGAGAGAGGAAAGCAGGATATGCTGTAGCGAGCCTGGAAGAAACTAAGGAAAGTGGATCTCTTCCCCCAGACACCTCAGCCCAGAAAGCTGAACTTTTTGCCCTGACAAGAGCTTTGGAGTTAGGAGAAGGAAAGAGGATTAATGTGTGTATGGACTCTAAGTATGCTTTCCTCATTCTGCATGCCCGTGCAGCAATTTGGAAAGAAAGAGGGATGCTCAGTGCCCGAAGCTCTGCTATTAAACACAAAGAGCTCATTTTCAGGCTCCTGGAGGCAGTCAAACTTCCTGCAAAATTAGCTGTCATCCACTGCAAGAGTCACCAAAAGGGGCAAGAAAAAGAGGCTCAGGGAAATAGGAAAGCTGATGAAGAGGCAGGACGAGCTGCCGGGGAAGCTACCTCTGCCACTGCTATCTGCCCCCTTTTCCCCAAGGAAACCCTGACTCCAGATTTGACCCCAGGGGGACATTCCCGATATGCTGAGCGGGGCTGGAAGATTGGGTCACATGGGTGGTTTCAGCCTGATCAGGCCCAAATAATACTCCCTGATTCTCAGGTTTAAAACATTACTAACTCCTTACATAAGAGCGCCCATTTTGGAAAAGATAATCTAGAAATCATGCTTAAGCCTATTCTCTCCCATCCCGAGTTAGCTAAGGTTGTTAAACAAGTCACACAAAATTGTGACACCTGTCTAAAACATAACCCAAAAACCAGATCTCCTCTAATTACACCTGTCCAACATCGGGGATCATACCCAGGAGCGGACTGGCAATGCCGCTCCACATTTAGAATTTACAGCCATGCCCAAGACCCAAGGGTTTTCTTACTTGCTAGTCTTTATTGACACATTCACAGGATGGATCGAAGCGTTCCCTACTGAGACAGAGAGAGCTACAGAAGTCTGTAAAGCTCTGCTGAAGGAGATAGTGCCTAGGTTTGGGCTGCCTCGGTCACTTCAGAGTGACAACGGGCCCTCACTTACAGTCAGGATACCCCAGAACCTAGCCGCATGCTTAGGCATAATATACCAGCTCCGCTCATCCTGGAGGCCTCAAGCTTCAGATAAAGGTAGAGAGAGCCAACCAGACTCTGAAAAGGGCTCTGGTTAAGCTATGTCAGAAACACATAATAAGTGAACACATATGCTGCCCATAGCCCACATGAGGCTACGGACATCCCCCAAACGGCCACTATTGTTAAGTCCTTATGAAATGATGTATGGACGACCATTCTTAACTTCTGATTTGATTTTGACGAGGATGCCAATACACTCTTAAAACATATAATTGACCTGGGAAGCTTTCAGCAAGAACTCCAACGGTATGGAGAACAAACCACAGGAAGACTTGAAAAATCCCCAGGTAAAGCCAGGGGATCAAGTATCAGTAAAGACCTGGCAAGAAAAAGGGAGTCCAAACCAGCTGTCCGAGAAATGGATAGGGCCATATCAGGTTGTTCTAGTGACTTCAACTGCTGTAAAAGTGAAGAGTCTATATGCCTGGGTCCACAATTCTAGAATAAAACCCTATGGCCTACAGGAGGGGGAGCCAAACTGAGACTCCAAAGCCAGAGGACAGCTATTCCTGTGAACCTGTTGAAGATCTCAGGCTCTTGTTCAAGCAGAACCCCATCAATCCTGCCTCAGATGAGTAAAATGCATCATATGATGTTCTTCCTCTTTCTAATCATATCTCCCTGTATAGCTATTGATCTCTCCCTAAACGAGGCATGTTCACTTGCAAACCACATTGCTTCTCAACTGAACCTAAGCAGCCCGGGCTGCATCTGCATTAATGACAAAGGTTGGGGGTATGTCCAACCCATCCCAGGGTATCAATATCAAAGGCCCACCCTTCCAGCCGAGCTATGGGCTGTTACTCAGCGCCCCCATGTGGTCGTAATATGGCCTTTTGGGAAAAGGGGGAAAAAAAACTTCATGTCTTGGTACCAGCAACAACTGTCTCTATTTACCCTCTGGATGACATCTGCAATCCCACCTGAGCCCTTATTTTCTCTCATGACTAACATCCCCCAAGTGACCTTCCCTATCTCTCTAAAAAGCCACTCCCTAAGAGGGGTGTTAGTGAGAAATCTAGATGACTCACAATGTGGGTTTACCGTCACTGTTGAAACTGATGGGAAAAAACGGGACAGGCCCTGCAGCTGGGAGACCAGCTGACGCCACCCCCGGCCAGCACGCGCCGGGCCCGGCCCGGGGCGCTTCCCGGACCCCAAGCGACCTGGCGAGGCTGTGGGAGCTCTGGCGGGGGTTGGGGAGGGGGGTGGCTTGAGCAGGGAGGACGTCTCGGTGCCCCCCCACCCCCCGCCCCCCACCATCCCGTTCGCTGCTCAGGGTCACGTGGCTCCGGACGAGTGGGGCGTCGGCCCGGGGCCGCGGTCCCTGGAGCCTCCTGCGGGCTTAGGGGCAGCCCAGCCGGGGCCCCAGTTGTCCATCCTGCCGGCTGTGTAAACCCCCTGGAGTGCCTCAGCCCCGCCCTGTCCCCAAACTGAGGCCCGCCCTGCCCCCACGCCACGGGCCCAGCACAGGACCTTCCTGAGAGAGCGGACGAGCGACAGCCAGGCACACGGACAGGCACTCGCACGCACCCACGCCAGGTGAGACAGAGGCAGAAAGAGTCGAGGGTTCAGAGAGAGACTGGAAGACAGCGTGAGGGCAGGGGGGGCTTCGGGCAGGATGCCGGGGAGCTTCAGAGACCACCCGGCCCTGAGCAGCCAAATCGATGGGGGTGGGGGGGAGGCCACTCAGCAGCGGCGGGCCTGGAGAGGCCCAGGGTGGGAGGACACCTGAAATCTCCGCGCTCCGCGCACCGCCCCCTCCCAACCCCCTGCACGCATGCCACGCCGGGGCGCTCTGACACTAGCTTCTCTGGGGTTTTGTCACTTGAATTTCTCTCCCTCTGCTCAACTGAGTGATGACAGTGTATTGAACAGCTAGGTCATTTCCAAATAAATTAAGCTTAGTGTTTCACAGGACACCCGGACATGTATGGAGAGACCAGCACGGATGCATGGACACCAACCTTGGTAACTGGACAACCAATGGGATATTACTGTCTGACTCAGGAGAGAGAAAGAAACCCGAACAGATGGAATGAAATGAACAGAAACACAGGCTTTGCAACTCACACCCTAATTCAATTACCGTAATATAAACAACACTATAACCATTTAAAAAAACAATAGACCTCTCCATGACCTTTGGTCGGGTGAGGAGTTCAAACACACAGCAAAAAAAAGCCAACTTTTCCAAGTCGTGAATATGTTAGTTCACACATTGACTTTTACATTGAAATGTGTAACAAATAAACTTAAAATAATTGACTCACTACATAAGCATGGAAGTATTTTAAACATAAAATATATTCTATAGTATTCAGGAAGCAATTGGCACATCTGTAAGTGTATCAGACCCAAAACTGGAACGTAGTGGAAGAGTCAGGATAGTCTAAAAATGAATCCCTAACTAAAAGGAACACACAGGATTACTGTAGATAAAAAAGGTTAAAGAAGAGAAGCTAGAAATCAGTCAATAAATGTCTTAGGGGTTAGCTTAGAGTGACTAGCCTCTGCGTGACTCTTTAAATTTTTCATGTTTGCAGCTTCCAAATTTTCCATTTTGAGAATAATACTTTCGCCTCCAAACCAGAGTGACTTGGGGACACAAAGGTAGAAGTCGATAATTTTCTTTGCCTACGTCTGAATATTTACAGTCAGAGGTAGAAAAGGAGGAGTCTGTCCCTTGTCTAAATGATGTCAATCCCCAGGTGTGGGATGTCTCCAGCCCTGGTTTAGCCATAAATGTTCCACCAGTAAAGATTTCTCTGAGACCAAATGCTCCCTAGCCCTGGAAAAGACAATATCCCTTAAAACCAGTAGCTCTTGAGGGTCTTAGACCATTAGTTAACAAATACCGAGATACTGGACCTCGAATCAGCTGTGGGTCCCCCTGCAACACCGCAATCTTGCCCGTTCAAAAACCAGATGGATCTTACCGATTCGTCCAGGATCTAAGAGCTGTTAATGAAGCTGTGGTTCCCATCCACCCCATAGTCCCAAACCCATATACCCTCCTATCCCAAGTCCCAGGAAATGCCAAGTACTTCTCAGTCTTGGACCTTCAAGGTGCTTTCTTTTGCATTCCTCTCCATCCTGAATCCCAAAACTCTTTGCTTTTGAGTGGTGGGACTTGGAAACAAGAGAGACCATACAACTCTCGACTGGACTCGACTACCCCAAGGGTTTAGGGACAGCCCTCATATCTTCGGGACTTCCTCGGGGAGAGAACTAAGGGAATTAACTTTAACAAACAGTAGTCTAATACAGTATGTGGATGACTTGCTCATAGCTAGGCCAGATTTTACCAGCTCTCAAATGGACACTATTTAAAACGCTAACATTCCTGTATGAAAAGGGTTATCGAGTATCCCCCAAGTAGGCTCAGATTAGCTTAACCCAAGTAAAATACCTTGGATTTATCATTACGGAGAGAAAAAGAATGCCTGACCCCGAGGGGAGATCCCTCATCTTAAATACCCCGTACCCCCAAACAAAACAACAGCTTAGGGGATTTTTAGGAAGGACCAGGTTTTGCAGGATCTGGATTCCTAATTATGGCAATCTGGCCAGACCCCTATATGAAAATTTAAGGGGGAAAGAGGAAGAGCCACTCGACTGGCATGAGACCTGCAAGGTGGCCTTTAATGCCCTAAAAGAGTCCGTCACTACAGCCCCAGCTTTAGGCCTCACCAACCTGGAGAAGCCTTTTAGACTCTATGTTTCTGGAAGGACAGGAACTGCTCTTGGGGTGTTAGGGCAGATGATGGGGCCCGTATTACAACCTGTGGCTTATCTCTCAAAATAACTAGATGAGGTGGCCAGAGGATGGCCCACTTGCCTCCGGGCAGTAGCAGCCACCGCTCTTATGATTAAGGAGGCATCTAAGCTGACCCTGGGTCAGCCGACCACAGTGTATACGCCTCACCGGGTGGAAGCAGTCTTGGAAACGAAAGGGGACAGGTGGATGACAGGGGGAAGCATCACCCAATACCAAGCCCTCCTCCTTGACACTCCAGAAATAAAGTTGAGGGTCTGCCAGTCTTTAAATCCAGCAACCTTACTGCCAGATCCCCCTACCTCCCCTCTGGATCACCAATGCATACAAATCACAGACGAGTTATACTCTTCTCGCCGGGACCTATCAGAGACACCTTTATCTGACCCAGAGGAAAACTGGCACACAGATGGCAGCAGTTTTGTAGAAAAGGGAGAGAGGAAAGCAGGATATGCTGTAGCGAGCCTGGAAGAAACTAAGGAAAGTGGGTCTCTTCGCCCAGACACCTCAGCCCAGAAAGCTGAACTTTTTGCCCTGACAAGAGCTTTGGAGTTAGGAGAAGGAAAGAGGATTAATGTGTGTATGGACTCTAAGTATGCTTTCCTCATTCTGCATGCCCGTGCAGCAATTTGGAAAGAAAGAGGGATGCTCAGTGCCCGAAGCTCTGCTATTAAACACAAAGAGCTCATTCTCAGGCTCCTGGAGGCAGTCAAACTTCCTGCAAAATTAGCTGTCATCCACTGCAAGAGTCACCAAAAGGGGCAAGATAAAGAGACTCAGGGAAACAGGAAAGCTGATTAAAATGCAGGACGAGCTGCCGGGGAAGCTACGTCTGCCACTGCTATCTGCCCCCTTTTCCCCAAGGAAACCCTGACTCCAGACTTTACCCCAGGGGGACATTCCCGATATGCTGAGCGGGGCTGGGAGATTGGGTCACATGGGTGGTTTCAGGCTGATCAGGCCCAAATAATACTCCCTGATTCTCAGGTTTAAAACATTACTAACTCCTTACATAAGAGCGCCCATTTTGGAAAAGATAATCTAGAAATCTTGCTTAAGCCTATTCTCTCCCATCCCCAGTTAGCTAAGGTTGTTAAACAGGTCACACAAAATTGTGACTCCTGTCTAAAAAATAACCCAAAAACCAGACCTCCTCTAATTACACCTGTCCAACATCGGGGATCATACCCAGGAGCGGACTGGCAAGTAGAATTTACAGCCATGCCCAAGACCCAAGGATTTTCTTACTTGCTAGTCTTTATTGACACATTCACAGGATGGATCGAAGCGTTCCCTACTGAGACAGAGAGAGCTACAGAAGTCTGTAAAGCTCTGCTGAAGGAGATAGTGCCTAGGTTTGGGCTGCCTCGGTCACTTCAGAGTGACAACGGGCCCTCACTTACAGCCACGATACCCCGGAACCTAGCTGCATGCTTAGGCATAAAATACCGGCTCCGCTCATCCTGGAGGCCTCAAGTTTCTGGAAAGGTAGAGAGAGCCAACCAGACTCTTAAAAGGGCTCTGGCTAAGCTATGTCAAGAAAGACATAATAAGTGGACACATATGCTGCCCATAGCCCTCATGAGGCAATGGACATCCCCCAAACGGCCACTATTGTTAAGTCCTTATGAAATGATGTATGGATGTCCATTCTTAACTTCTGATTTGTTTTTTGACGAGGATGCCAATACACTCTTAAAACATATAATTGACCTGGGAAGTTTTCCGCAAGAACTCCAACGGTATGGAGAACAAACCACAGGAAGACTTGAAAAATCCCCAGGTAAAGCCAGGGGATCAAGTATCAGTAAATACCTGGCAAGAAAAAGGGAGTCCAAACCAGCTGTCCGAGAAATGGAAGGGCCATATCAGGTTGTTCTAGTGACTTCAACTGCTGTAAAAGTGAAGGGTCTATCTGCCTGGGTCCACAATTCTAGAATAAAACCCTATGGCCTACAGGAGGGGGAGACAGAAACTGAGACTCCAAAGCCAGAGGACAGCTATTCCTGTGAACCTGTTGAAGATCTCAGGCTCTTGTTCAAGCAGAACCCCATCAATCCTGCCTCAGAGAAGTAAAATGCATCATATGATGTTCTCCCTCTTTCTAATCATATCTCCCTGTATGGCTATTCATCTCTCCCTAAATGAGGCATGTTCACTTGCAAACCACACTGCTTCTCAACTCAACCTAAGCAGCCCGGGCTGCATCTGCATTAATGACAAAGGTTGGGGGTATGTCCAACCCATCCCAGGGTATCAATATCAAAGACCCACCCTTCCAGCCGAGCTATGGGCTGTTACTCAGCGCCCCCATGTGGTCGTAATATGGCCTTTTGGGAAAAGGGGGAAAAAAAACTTCATGTCTTGGTACCAGCAACAACTGTCTCTATTTACCCCCTGGATGACATCTGCAATCCCACCTGAGCCCTTATTTTCTCTCATGACTAACATCCCCCAAGTGACCTTCCCTATCTCTCTAAAAAGCCACTCCCTAACAGGGGTGTCAGTGAGAAATCTAGACGACTCACACTGTGGGGTGACCGTCACTGTTAAAACTGATGGGAAAAACCGGGACAGGCCCTGCAGCTGGGAGACCAGGCGACGCCACCCCCGGGCAGCACCCGCCTGGCCCGGCCCGGGTCGCTTCCCGGACCCCGAGCGTCCTTGCGAGGCTGCGGGAGCTCCTGGCAGATTTGGGGTAGTGGCTTGAGCGGGGAGGACGTCTCGGTGCCCTCCCTCCCTGGGCCTCTTCGGCCCAGTCCCGGGTCGGCGGCGGGACGCACCGCCCCCCCATCCCCGCCCCCAACCAGCCGGTCGCTGCTCAGGGTCACGAGGCTCCGTTCGTGGGTGGCTTCGGCCCGGGCCGCGGGCCTCGAAGCCTCCTGTGGGCTTAGAGGCAGCCCACCTGTGGCCCCAGGCGCACATCCTTACCGCTCCGCAAACCCCCTGGAGCGCCTCAGCCCCGCCTTTTCGCCCTAACGAGACCCGCCCTGCCCCCACTCTGCTGGCCCAGCACAAGTCTTTCCTGAGAGAGCAGACTAGCGAAAGCCAGGCACACGGACAGGCACTCACACGCACCCACGCCAGGTGAGACAGAGTCAGAAAGAGACGAGGGTTCAGAGAGAGACTCGAAGACAGCTTGTGGGCAGGGGGGGACTCGGGCAGCATGCCGGGCAGCTGCAGAGGCCACCCGGCCCTGAGAAGCGAATGCTATAGGGGCAGGGGGAAGCCGCTGAGTAGGGGCGGGCCTGGAGACGCCCAGGGTGCGAGGGCACCTGAGATCTCCTTGCTCTGCGCCCCGCCCCCGTCCTCCCAACCCCCTGCACGCACGCCACGCCAGGGCGCTCTGACACTAGCTTCTCCGGAGTTTGCTCACCTGAATTTCTATCCTTGTGCTCAACTGAGTGATGACAGTGTATTGAACAGCTAGGTCATTTCCAAATAAATTAAGCTTAGTGTTTCACAGGACACCCGGACATGAATGCAGAGACCAGCACGGATGCATGGACACCAAAATTGGTAACTGGACAACCAATGGGAAATTTCTGTCTGACTCAGGAGAGAGAAAGAAACCTGAACAGATGGAATGAAATTAACAGAAACAAAGGCTTTGCAACTCAAACCCTAATCCAATTACAAAAAAAAAAAAAAAAAAAACAACAACAACCACAGCACTATAACCATTTTAGAAAAACAATAGACCTCTCCATGACCTTTGGCCGGGTGACGAGTTCTAGCACACGACAAAAAAAGCCACCATTTCCAAATCGTGAATATGTTAGTTCACACATTGACTTTTACATTGAAATGTGTAACAAATAAACTTAAAATCATTGACTCTCTACATAAGCATGGAAGAATTTTAACATAAAATATAATCTATAGTATTCAGGAAGCATTTGGCACATGTCTAACTGTATGAGACCCAAAACTGGAACTTAGTTGAAGACTCAGGATATTCTAAAAATGAATCCCTAACTAAAAGGAATACACAGGATTATTGTAGATAAAAAAGGTTAAAGAAGAGAAACTAGAAATCAGTCAATAAATGTTTTAGGGGTTAGCTTAGAGTGACTAGCCTCTGCGTGACTTTTTAAATTTTACATGTTTGCATCTTCCAAATTTTCCATGGTGAGAATAATACTTTCTTATCAGTTTCAAAATCAGGCTCACACTAAAGACAGTAAGACTGGAATAAGAAAAAAGAAATGTTTGGGGGAAAAAAAAAATGCTTGAACTAAAGGTGGTACTGATGAAATTATTTGCAGGGCAGCCAAAGAGTCACAGATGTAGAGAACAGACTTATGGACATGGGCAGGGGGGAGGAAGGAGAGGGTGAGATGAATGCAGAGTAACATGAAAATATATTACCATACGTAAAAACAGATGCCAATGAAATTTCCTGTATGACTCAGGGGACTCAAACAGGGGCTGTGAAACAAGCTAGGGGTGGAATGGGGAGGGAAATGGGAGCGAGGTTCAGGAGGGAGGGAACATATGTATACCTGTTGCTCACTCATGCTGATGTTTGGCAACAAAATTCTGTAAAGCAACTATCCTTCAATTGAAAGAAAAAGTCATGTTTGGACTTACCAAACAAGGTCTTGTGTACTTCTAGCATGGCCTTCTGTTTCATGTTGCCACCCTTAACTCATTTTTCCATATCATTAAACAGACTAGTCAAGATTTGCCAAAAATAACTTGAGCTCCTGCATTATGCTGATCCACTGCCTTCTCACGATCCAGTTTAGAATGGAGACCAAAGAAACCTTTTGTCGTGTCTTCAAGTATTTGAGGCCACACTATGTGACTTTTAAAAAAAAATGTGGATAAGACGGATATGACCAAAGCAATCTAATGACAATATCTGTGATTCATTAAAGACTTCTGCAGAGAACTAGTAAATTTTATATATAGTATCAGAAGAATTTTTTAAATGCATGCCAACGTTTATTTCTCCTCCGCTAGCCATCTGGACAAGGAAAACTGAGTTTACCAATCAATGTCCATCGTTATGCTCCCTCACCGATTTTTACCCAATATGTGTTACTCAGGCAAGAGACCCTGGTTCAGTTCCTGGGTCAGGAAGATCCGCTGGAGAAGGGATAGGCTACACACTCCAGTAGTAGTGGGCTTTCCTTGTGGCTCAGTTGGTAAAGAATCATTCCTCTTTCACAAGAGTAGCTCAACTCCTCTCAAAGCAAATACAGGACGGTAATAACTATGCAGGACAAAGCTGATTCTGTATATTTATAGTACTCACTCATGAGCTTGACAGAGGTACTATATCTGTTACCACATTTCTTTTTCTAAGTAATATCCGCATGTGCAGGTGAAAGTGGCTCAGTTCGTGCCTGACTCTTTGCAGCCCCATGAACTATAGAGTCCGTGGAATTCTCTAGGCCAGAATACTGGAGTGGGTAGCCTATCCCTTCTCCAGGGGATCTTCCCGACCCAGGACTGAAAGCGGGGTCTCCTGCGTTGCAGGCAGATTCTTTACCAACTGAGCTAGTAGGGCGTCCCTGGTCGCTCAGTTGTTAAAGAATATCTGCATAACTGTCTATCGATTTGGCATTAGCAATCTCTCTGTGAGCAGGGCCGGTCATAAGCAGCTTCTGTGAGAAAACAGAAGCATGTCTGTCTGACTTGCTTCTCCGCGGAGCTTTCACTGTTCTTGCGCTAGTGCATATGGCAAGTATTAGGTTCGGTTTCTAAGTGAGAAAATAATGGCTACATTCACAGCTGGCCACTGAGGTACTTAATGGGAGAGGCGAACCCAGCTCTGCCAAGCAATAGCCAACATGTAATCAGCTATTGTCATTGTAGCCAAGTTCCTTGAATTTGTAGTGTTATTTGCTGTGTTCTTCAAGAAGATGCCTTCGCCCTGCCAGTAAGACATATTTCCATAACACATAGCCTTGCACTCAATCGAAGTGCATCCTCCAGTAAAGCCCAGCCCCTATGTCTTAGAGGAGCTTCTCTGCCCATTGTCATAAGCCAGTATAATTTTGTGTGAGACCGTGAAAACTCAGTGTCTTTATTACGCTTGTGCTTCTGACGGGAGGTCTGAGAAGGCACTTCTGAAGGTTTATTCCTACCAGTCGTTGTCATATTTATCGAGTCTTTATTTTATATTTTTTCTTATTTTTTACTTCTACCAGTTTCTTGCTACCAACCCGTCTCCCTCCAACCTCGTGCACACACAATCAGTGTTGGAATCCCGTGGACTTCAGCCCGCCATACTCCTCTGTCCATGGATTTTTCCAGGCAAAAATACTGGAGTGGGTTGCCATTTCCTTCTTCATGTATGGAGTCTTTAAAGATTCCGTCACTGAGGTGTGGCTTCTCCACTTGTACATGCCCTTTCTCCCTAAGTGCAATAGAAGTCATCCCCACTTCCCAACATGCCGGTCTTCCGACCTCTGGAGAATGTATTGCTTGAGCTCACCACAGCGTCAGGATATTCTAGAAAGCCTTCTGATTGCAGTCTCTTAAGGAGGTTACAAAAGCTGCAAACCTCAGGATTTTACAAAGCACTTTTTACATCCTCAGTGAAAGGGAAGTCAACACTCAGTGACAGTAACAGGCTTCCATGGCCTGGACTTGATTATGGGTTGTGCTTTCATAATCATCGTGTTTCATATACCAACTAAGATGTCACTGAGAATTTTTTTTTTTCTCATCGTTCTATCTTTCATGTTTATTTAGATATATTATGGGTTTTCCTATATATCTTCTGTTAGGGATGAGGGTCTTAAGTCAGTAGAACTTGCTGCAACTGACTTCCAGTTAGATGTGTTAGGACAGGAAAAAGAATGACCAGCTGCTGGATTCTTTAGATTATGTACGAAAACATTATTCGTTTTCCTGTGTGCAGTCATCCAATTCTAACTTTGTGAAGTAGGCATTCATAAAAATCACAAAACCGCCTAACTACTAGGCGGTCTCCCATGCAAGTACTGACCAGGCCCGGCCCAACTCAATTTCCCAGATCAGAGGAGATAGGGCACGTTCAGGGTGCTATGGCCTTAGACCGAGGTTGCTGTCAGGCGCCCCAAGAGCTCCGCGTTGCGCCTCCCTTGGGTTCTGACCTGACTTCGGGCCTGGGGCCACAGCTCTCGAGCTGGCGCGCGCTGCACTTGAGCCGCACGACCCGCGACTGGACTCCGACCAACCAGGGCCGGCAGCTCGGGGGCCAGCGGAGGGCGCCACGGCCCCGCACACCGCCAGCCCCGGCCAGCACCCGTCTGGCCCGGCCGGGGCCTGGCGTGCCTGCGGACCTGGGGTGGCGGGAGGGGGGGTGGGTAGAGCAGCGAGGAAGTCTCGGTGCCCCCTCAACCCCTGCCCCCCACCATCCCGTTCACTGCTCAGGGTCACGTGGCTCCGGACTAGCGGGGCTTCGGCCCGGGGCCGGGGTCCCCAGAGCCTACTGCAGGCTTAGAGGCAGCCCAGCCGGGGCCCCAGGCGCACATCCTGCCCGCTGCGCAAACCCCCTGGAGCACATCAGCCCCGCCTTTTCGCCCTACCGAGACCCGCCCTGCCCCCACTCTGCTGGCCCAGCACAAGTCTTTCCTGAGAGAGCAGGCAAGCGAAAGCCAGGCACACGGACAGGCACTCGCACGCACCCACGCCAAGTGAGACAGAGGCAGAAAGAGACGAGGGTTCAGAGAGAGACTCGAAGACAGCCTGTGGGCAGGGGGGACTCGGGCAGCATGACGGGCAGCTGCAGAGGCCACCAGGCCCTGAGCA
Organism: Muntiacus reevesi; assembly: GCF_963930625.1. Taxonomy (NCBI): domain Eukaryota; kingdom Metazoa; phylum Chordata; class Mammalia; order Artiodactyla; family Cervidae; genus Muntiacus; species Muntiacus reevesi. The sequence goes on from NW_027077935.1 coordinate 256,252, forward strand.
GTGAATGCGATGGGGGCAGGGGGAAGCCGCTGAGTAGGGGCAGGCCTGGAGAGGCCCACGGTGCGAGGGCACCTGAGATCTCCTCGCTCCGCGCCCCGCCCCCGTCCTCCCAACCCACTGCACGCACGCCACGCCGGGGCGCTCTGACACTAGCTTCTCCGGTGTTTGCTCACCTGAATTTCTATCCTTGTGCTCAACTGAGTGATGACAGTGTATTGAACAGCAAGGTCATTTCCAAATAAATTAAGCTTAGTGTTTCACAGGACACCCGGACATGAATGCAGAGACCAGCACGGATGCATGGACACCAAACTTGGTAACTGGACAACCAATGGGAAATTTCTGTCTGACTCAGGAGAGAGAAAAAACCCAAACAGATGGAATGAAATGAACAGAAACACAAACTTTGCAACTCACACCCTAATTCAATTTAAAAAAAAAAAAACTAAAACAACAACACTGTAACCATTTTAGAAAAATAATAGACCTCTCCATAACCTTTGGTAAGATGAGGAGTTCTAGCACACGACAAAATAAGCCACCTTTTCCAAATCGTGAATATGTTAGTTCACACATGGACTTTTACATTGAAATGTGTAACAAATCAACTTAAAATTATTGACTCACTACATAAGCATGGAAGTATTTTAAACATAAAATATGTTCTCTAGTATTCAGGAAGCATTTGGCACATGTCTCACTGTATGAGACCCAAAACTGGAACTTAGTTGAAGAGTCAGGATAGTCTAAAAATGAATTCCTATCTAAAAGGAATACACAGGATTATTGTAGATAAAAAATGTTAAAGAAGAGAAACTAGAAATCAGTCAATAAATGTTTTAGGGGTTAGCTTAGAGTGACTAGCCTCTGCGTGACTCTTTAAATTTTTCATGTTTGCATATTCCAAATTTTCCATGGTGAGAATAATACCTTCATATCAGTTTCGAAATCAGTCTCAAACTAAAGACAGTAAGACTGGAATAAGAAATAAGAAATGCTTGGGGGAAAAAAAATGCTTGAACTAAAGGTGGTACTGATGAAATTATTTGCAGGGCAGCCAAGGAGTCACAGATGTAGAGAACAGACTTATGGACATGGGCAGGGGGGAGGAAGGAGAGGGTGAGATGAATGCAGAGTAACATGAAAATATATTACCATACGTAAAAACAGATGCCAATGAAATTTGCTGTATGACTCAGGGGACTCAAACAGGGGCTCTGCAACAAGCTAGGGGTGGAATGGGGAGGGAAATGGGAGAGAGGTTCAGGAGGGAGGAAACATATGTATGCCTGTGGCTCATTCATGCTGATGTTTGGCAACAAAATTCTGTAAACAACTATCCTTCAATTGAAAGAAAAAGTCATGTTTGGACTTACCAAACAAGGTCTTGTGTACTTCTAGCATGGCCTTCTGTTTCGTGCTGCCACCCTTAACTCATTCTTCCATATCATTAAACAGACTAGTCAAGTTTTTGCCAAAAATATCTTGAGCTCCTGCATTATGCTGATCCACTGCCTTCACACAATCCAGTTTAGAATGGAGACCAAAGAAACCTTTTGTCGTGTCTTCAAGTATTTGAGGCCACACTATGTGACTTTTAAAAATAATGTGGATAAGACGGATATGACTAAAGCAATCTAATGTCAATATCTGTGCTTCAGGAAAGACTTCTGCAAAGAACTACTAAATTTTATATATAGTATGAGAAGAATTTTTTAAATGCATGCCAACGTTTATTTCTCCTCCGCTAGCCATCTGGACAAGGAAAACTGAGTTTACCAATCAATGTCCATAGTTATGCTCCCTCACCGATTTTTACCCAATATGTGTTACTCAGGCAGGAGACCCTGGTTCAGTTCCTGGGTCAGGAAGATCTGCTGGAGAAGGGATAGGCTACACACTCCAGTAGTAGTGGGCTTTCCTTGTGGCTCAGTTGGTAAAGAATCATTCCTCTTTCACAAGAGTAGCTCAACTCCTCTCAAAGCAAATACAGGATTGTAATAACTATGCAGGACAAAGCTGATTCTGTATATTTATAGTACTCACTCATGAGCTTTACAGAGGTACTAGATCTGGTACCACATTTCTTTTTCTAAGTAATATCCGCATGTACAGGTGAAAGTGGCTCAGTTCGTGTCTGACTCTTTGCAGCCCCATGAACTATAGAGTCCGTGGAATTCTCTAGGCCAGAATACTGGAGTGGGTAGCCTATCCCTTCTCCAGTGGATCTTCCCGACCCAGGACTGAAAGCGGGGTCTCCTGCGTTGCAGGCAGTTTCTTTACCAACTGAGCTACTAGGGCTTCCCTGGTCGCTCAGTTGCTAAAGAATATCTGCATAACTGTCTATCGATTTGGCATTAGCAATCTGTCTGTGAGCAGGGCCGGTCATATGCAGCTTCTGTAAGAAAACAGAAGCATGTCTGTGTGACTTGCTTCTCCGTGGAGCTTTCACTGTTCTTTCGCTAGTGAACATGGCAAGTATTAGGTTCGGTTTCTAAGTCAGAAACTAATGGCTACATTCACAGCTGGCCACTGAGGTACTTAATGGGAGAGGCGAACCCAGCTCTGCCAAGCAGTAGCCAACATGAAATCAGCTATTGTCTTTGAAGCCAAGTTCCTTGAATTTGAAGTGTTATTTGCTGTGTTCTTCAAGAAGATGCCTTCGACCTGCCAGTAAGACATATTTACATAACACATAGCCATGCACTCAATCGATGTGCATCCTCCAGTAAAGCCCAGCCACGATGTCTTAGAGGAGCCTCTCTGCCCATTGTCATAAGCCAGTCTAATTTTGTGTGAGACCGTGAAAACTCAGTGTCTTTATTACGCTTGTGCTTCTGACGGGAGGTCTGAGAAGGCACTTCTGAAGGTTTATTCCTACCAGTCGTTGTCATATTTATCGAGTCTTTATTTTATATTTTTTCTTATTTTTTACTTCTACCAGTTTCTTGCTACCAGCCCGTCTCCCTCCACCCTCGTGCACACAAATTCAGTCATGGAATCCTGTGGACTTCAGCCCGCCAGACTCCTCTGCCCATGGATTTTTCCAGGCAAGAATACTGGAGTGGGTTGCCATTTCCTTCTCCATGTATGGAGTCTTTAAAGATTCCGTCACTGAGGTGTTGCTTCTCCACTTGTACATGCCCTTTCTCCCTAAGTGCAGTAGAAGTCATCCCCACTTCCCAACATGTCTGTCTTCCGACCTCTGCAGAATGTATTGCTTGAGCTCACCACAGCGTCAGGATATTCTAGAAAGACTTCTGATTGCAGTCTCTTCAGGACTTTACAAGTGCTTCAAACCTCAGGATTTTACAAAGCACTTTTTACAACCTCAGCTGAAAGGGAAGACAACACTCAGTAAAAGTCAAAGGCTTCCATGGCCTGGACTTGATTATGGGTTGTGCTTTCATAATCATCGTGTTTCATATACCAACTAAGATGTCACTGAGAATTTTTTTTTTTCTCATCGTTCTACCTTTAATGTTTATTTAGATATATTATGGGTTTTCCTATATATCTTCCGTTAGGGATGAGGGTCTTAAGTCAGTAGAACTTACTGAAACTGACTTCCAGTTAGCTGTGTTAGGACAGGAAAAAGAATTACCAGCTGCTGGATTATTAAGATTATGTATGAAAATATGATTCGTTTTACTCTGTGAAGTCATCCCATTCTAACTTTCTGAAGTAGGCATTCAGAAAAATAAAAAAAAATCGCCTAACTACTAGGCGGTCTCCCATCCAAGTACTGACGAGGCCCGACCCTGCTCAGTTTCCCAGATCTGAGGAGAGAGGGCACGTTCATGGTGGTATGGCCTTAGACCGAGGTGGCTGCCAGGCGCCCCAGGAGCCCCGCGTTGCGCCTCCCTTGAGGTCTGACCTGCCGGTCGGGCCTGGGCCTGCAGTTCTCCAGCGGGCTTGCTCTGCACTTGAGCCGCACGACCCGCGACTGGATTCTGGCCGGCCAGAGCCTGCAGCTCGGCGGCCAGCGGAGGGCGTCCCTGCTCCGCACACCGCGAGCCCAGGCCAGCACCCGTCTGGTGCGGCCGGCCGGAGCCTGGCGTGCCTGCGGAACCTGGGTTGGGGGGAGGGGTTGTGGGTAGATCAGCGAGGACATCTCGGTGCCCCCTCACCCCCTGTCACCCACCATCCCTTTCGCTGCTCAGGGTCAGGTGGCTCCGGACGAGCGGGGCTTCGGCCCGGGTCCGCGGTCCCCGGAGCCTCCTGGGGGCTTAGGAGCAGCCCAGTTGGGGCCCCAGGCGCCCGTCCTGCCGGCTGCGCAAGCACCCTGGAGCGCGTCAGCCCCGCCCTTTCACCCTACCGATGCCCGCCCTGCCCCCACGCCAAGGGCCCAGCACAGGACCTTTCTGGGAGAGCAGACGAGCGACAGCCAGGGACACGGACAGGCACTCGCACGCACCCACGCCAGGTGAGACAGAGGCAGAAAGAGTCGAGCGTTCAGAGAGAAACTGGAAGACAGCGTGTGGGCAGGGGGGGCCTCGGGCAGGATGCAGGGCACTGCAGATGCCACCCGGCCCTGAGCAGCCAAAATGATGGGGGCGGGGGGAGGCCACTGAGCAGCGGCGGGCCTGCAGAGGCCCAGGGTGGGAGAACACCTGAGATCTCCGCGCTCCGCGCCCCACCCCCATCCCCCAAACCCCCTGCATGCATGCCACGCCAGGGCGCTCTGACACTAGCTGCTCTGGAGTTTTGTCACTTGAATTTCTCTCCCTCTGCTCAACTGAGTGATGACAGTGTATTGAACAGCTAGGACATTTCCAAATAAATTAAGCTTAGTGTTTCACAGGACACCCGGACATGTATGGAGAGACCAGCACGGATGCATGGACACCACCCTTGGTAACTAGACAACCAATGGGAAATTACTGTCTGACTCAGGAGAGAGAAAAAAACCCAAATAGATGGAATGAAATGAACAGAAACACAAATTTTGCAATTCACACCGTAACTCAATTAGAAAAAAAAAAAAAAAAAACCAAAAAAACCCAAAAAAACCACGATAACCATTTTAGAAAAACAATAGACCTCTCCATGACCTTTGGTCAGGTGAGGAGTTCAAACACACAATAAAAAAAAGCCAACTTTTCCAAGTCCTGAATATGTTAGTTCACACATTGAATTTTACATTGAAATGTGTAACAAAAAAAATTAAAATCATTGAAACACTACATAAGCATGGAAGTATTTTATACATAAAATATATTCTATAGTGTTCAGGAAGCACTTGGCATATCTGCAAGTGTATCAGACCCAAAATTGGAACGTAGTGGAAGAGTTAGGATAGTCTAAAAATGAATCCCTAACTAAAAGGAACACACAGGATTACTGTAGATAAAAAAGGTTAAAGAGGAGAAGCTAGAAATCAGTCAATAAATGTCTTAGGGGTTAGCTTAGAGTGACTAGCCTCTGCGTGACTCTTTAAATTTTTCATGTTTGCAGCTTCCAAATTTTCCATTTTGAGAATAATACTTTCGCCTCCAAACCAGAGTGACTTGGGGACACAAAGGTAGAAGTCGATAATTTTCTTTGCCTATGTCTGAATATTTACAGTCAGAGGTAGAAAAGGAGGAGTCTGTCCCTTGTCTAGATGATGTCAATCCCCAGGTGTGGGATGACTCCAGCCCTGGTTTAGCCATAAATGTTCCACCAGTAAAGATTTCTCTGAGACCAAATGCTCCCTAGCCCTGGAAAAGACAATATCCCTTAAAACCAGTAGCTCTTGAGGGTCTTAAACCATTAGTTAACAAATACCGAGATACTGGAATTCGAATCAGCAGTGAGTCCCCCTGCAACACCCCAATTTGCCCGTTCAAAAACCAGATGGATCTTACCGATTCGTCCAGGATCTAAGAGCTGTTAATGAAGCTGTGGTTCCCATCCACCCCATAGTCCCAAACCCATATACCCTCCTATCCCAAGTCCCAGGAAATGCCAAGTACTTCTCAGTCTTGGACCTTCAAGGTGCTTTCTTTTGCATGCCTCTCCATCCTGAATCCCAAAAACTCTTTGCTTTTGAGTGGCGGGACTTGGAAACAAGAGAGACCATACAACACTCGACTGGGCTCGACTACCCCAAGGGTTTAGGGACAGCCCTCATATCTTCGGGACTTCCTCGGGGAGAGAACTAAGGGAATTAACTTTAACAAACAGTAGTCTAATACAGTATGTGGATGACTTGCTCATAGCTAGGCCAGATTTTAGCAGCTCTCAAATGGACACTACTTAAAACGCTAACTTTCCTGTATGAAAAGGGTTATCGAGTATCCCCCAAGTAGGCTCAGATTAGCTTAACCCAAGTAAAATACCTTGGATTTATAATTACGGAGAGAAAAAGAATGCCTGAACCCGAGGGGAGATCCCTCATCTTAAATACCCCGTACCCCCAAACAAAAAAACAGCTTAGGGGATTTTTAGGAAGGACCGGGTTTTGCAGGATCTGGATTCCTAATTATGGCAATCTGGCCAGACCCCTATATGAAAATTTAAGGGGGAAAGAGGAAGAGCCACTCGACTGGCATGAGACCTGCAAGGTGGCCTTTAATGCCCTAAAAGAGTCCATCACTACAGCCCCAGCTTTAGGCCTCCCCAACCTGGAGAAGCCTTTTAGACTCTATGTTTCTGGAAGGACAGGAACTGCTCTTGGGGTGTTAGGGCAGATGATAGGGCCCGTATTACAACCTGTGGCTTATCTCTCAAAATAACTACATGAGGTGGCCAGAGGGTGGCCCACTTGCCTCCGGGCAGTAGCAGCCACCGCTCTTATGGTTAAGGAGGCATCTCAGCTGACCCTGGGTCAGCCCACCACAGTGTATACGCCTCACCGGGTGGAAGCAGACTTGGAAACGAAAGGGGACAGGTGGAGGACAGGGGGAAGCATCACCCAATACCAAGCCCTCCTCCTTGACACTCCAGAAATAAAGTTGAGGGTCTGCCAGACTTTAAATCCAGCAAACTTACTGCCAGATCCCCCTACCTCCCCTCTGGATCACCAATGCATACAAATCACAGACGAGTTATACTCTTCTCGCCGGGACCTATCAGAGACACCTTTATCTGACCCAGAGGAAAACTGGCACACAGATGGCAGCAGTTTTGTAGAAAAGGGAGAGAGGAAAGCAGGATATGCTGTAGCGAGCCTGGAAGAAACTAAGGAAAGTGGGTCTCTTCCCCCAGACACCTCAGCCCAGAAAGCTGAACTTTTTGCCCTGACAAGAGCTTTGGAGTTAGGAGAAGGAAAGAGGATTAATGTGTGTATGGACTCTAAGTATGCTTTCCTCATTCTGCATGCCCGTGCAGCAATTTGGAAAGAAAGAGGGATGCTCAGTGCCCGAAGTTCTGCTATTAAACACAAAGAGCTCATTCTCAGGCTCCTGGAGGCAGTCAAACTTCCTGCAAAATTAGTTGTCATCCACTGCAAGAGTCACCAAAAGGGACAAGAAAAAGAGGCTCAGGGAAAAAGGAAAGCTGATCAAGAGGCAGGACGAGCTGCCGGGGAAGCTACCTCTGCCACTGCTATCTGCCCCCTTTTCCCCACGGAAACCCTGACTCCAGATTTTACCACAGGGTGACATTCCCGATATGCTGAGCGGGGCTGGGAGATTGGGTCACATGGGTGGTTTCAGCCTGATTAGGCCCAAATAATACTCCCTGATTCCCAGGTTTAAAACATTACTAACTCCTTACATAAGAGCGCTCATTTTGGAAAAAATAATCTAGAAATATTGCTTAAGCCTATTCTCTCCCATCCGCAGTTAGCTAAGGCTGTTAAACAGGTCACACAAAATTGTGACACCTGTCTAAAAAATAACCCAAAAACCAGACCTCCTCTAATTACACCTGTCCAACATCGGGGATCATACCCAGGAGCGGACTGGCAATGCCGCTCCGCAGTTAGAATTACAGCCATGCCCAAGATCCAAGGGTTTTCTTACTTGCTAGTCTTTATTGACACATTCACAGGATGGATCGAAGCGTTCCCTACTGAGACAGAGAGAGCTACAGAAGTCTGTAAAGCTCTGCTGAAGGAGATAGTGCCTAGGTTTCGGCTGCCTCGGTCACTTCAGAGTGACAACGGGCCCTCACTTACAGCCACGATACCCCAGAACGTAGCCGCATGCTTCGGCATAAAATACTGGCTCCGCTCATCCTGGAGGCCTCAAGCTTCAGGAAAGGTAGAGAGAGCCAACCAGACTCTTAAAAGGGCTCTGGCTAAGCTATGTCAGAAACACATAATAAGTGGACACATATGCTGCCCATAGCCCTCATGAGGCTACGGACATCCCCCAAACGGCCACTATTGTTAAGTCCTTATGAAATGATGTATGGACGTCCATTCTTAACTTCTGATTTGTTTTTTGACGAGGATGCCAATACACTCTTAAAACATATAATTGACCTGGGAAGGTTTCAGCAAGAACTCCAACGGTATGGAGAACAAACCACAGGAAGACTTGAAAAATCCCCAGGTAAAGCCAGGGGATCAAGTATCAGTAAAGACCTGGCAAGAAAAAGGGAGTCCAAACCAGCTGTCCGAGAAATGGACAGGGCCATATCAGGTTGTTCTAGTGACTTCAACTGCTGTGAAAGTGAAGAGTCTATATGCCTGGGTCCACAATTCTAGAATAAAACCCTATGGCCTACAGGAGGGGGAGCCAAACTGAGACTCCAAAGCCAGAGGACAGCTATTCCTGTGAACCTGTTGAAGATCTCAGGCTCTTGTTCAAGCAGAACCCCATCAATCCTGCCTCAGATAAGTAAAATGAATCATATGATGTTCTTCCTCTTTCTAATCATATCTCCCTGTATGGCTATTGATCTCTCCCTAAACGAGGCATGTTCACTTGCAAACCACACTGCTTCTCAACTGAACCTAAGCAGCCCGGGCTGCATCTGCATTAATGACAAAGGTTGGGGGTATGTCCAACCCATTCCAGGGTATCAATATCAAAGGCCCACCCTTCCAGCCGAGCTATGGGCTGTTACTCAGCGCCCCCATGTGGTCGTAATTTGGCCTTTTGGGGAAAGGGGGAAAAAAAACTTCTTGTCTTGGTACCAGCAACAACTGTCTCTATTTACCCCCTGGATGACATCTGCAATCCCAACTGAGCCCTTATTTTCTCTCATGACTAACATCCCCCAAGTGACCTTCCCTATCTCTCTAAAAAGCCACTCCCTAACAGGGGTGTCAGTGAGAAATCTAGACGACTCACAATGTGGGGTGACCGTCACTGTTGAAACTGATGGGAAAAACCTGGACAGGCCCTGCAGCTGGGAGACCAGCCGACGCCACCCCCGGCCAGCACGCGCCGGGCCCGGCCCGGGGCGCTTCCCGGACCCCGAGCGACCTGGCGAGGCTGCGGGAGCTCTGGCGGGGGTTGGGGAGGGGGGTGGCTTGAGCGGGGATGACGTCTCGGTGCCCCCCCAGCCCCCGCACCCCACCATCCAATTTGCTGCTCAGGGTCACGTGGCTCCGGACGAGTGGGGCGTCGGCGCGGTTCCGCGGTCCCCGGAGCATTCTGCGGGCTTAGGGGCAGCCCAGCCGGGGCCCCAGGTGTCCATCCTGCCGGTTTTGCAAACCCCCTGGAGTGCCTCAGCCCCGCCCTGTCCCCAAACCGAGGCCCGCCCGGCCCCCACGCCACGGGCCCAGCACAGGACCTTCCTGAGAGAGCGGACGAGCGACAGCCAGGCACACGGACAGGCACTCGCACGCACCCACGCCAGGTGAGACAGAGGCAGAAAGAGTCGAGGGTTCAGAGAGAGACTGGAAGACAGCGTGTGGGCAGGGGGGGCTTCGGGCAGGATGCCGGGCAGCTGCAGAGACCACCCGGCCCTGAGCAGCCAAAGCAATGGGGGCGGGGGGAGGCCACTGAGCAGCGGCGGGCCTGGAGAGGCCCAGGGTGGGAGGACACCTGAGATTTACGCGCTCCGCGCCCCGCCCCCCTCTCCCCAACCCCCTGCACGCATGCCACGCCGGGGCGCTCTGACAATAGCTTCTCTGGAGTTTTGTCACTTGAATTTCTCTCCCTCTGCTCAACTGAGTGATGACAGTGTATTGAACAGCTAGGTCATTTCCAAATAAATTAAGCTTAGTGTTTCACAGGACACCCGGACATGTATGGAGAGACCAGCACGGATGCATGGACACCAACCTTGGTAACTGGACAACCAGTGGGATATTACTGTCTGACTCAGGAGAGAGAAAGAAACCTGAACAGATGGAATGAAATGAACAGAAACACAGGCTTTGCAACTCACACCCTAATTCAATTACCAGAAAATAAACAACACTATAACCATTTAAAAAAACAATAGACCTCTCCATGACCTTTGGTCGGGTGAGGAGTTCAAACACACAGCCACAAAAAGCCAACTTTTCCAAGTCGTGAATATGTTAGTTCACACATTGACTTTTACATTGAAATGTGTAACAAATAAACTTAAAATCATTGACTCACTACATAAGCATGGAAGTATTTTAAATATAAAATATGTTCTATAGTATTCAGGAAGCACTTGGCACATCTCTAAGTGTATCAGACCCAAAACTGGAACGTAGTGGAAGAGTCAGGATAGTCTAAAAATGAATCCCTAACTAAAAGGAACACACATGATTACTGTAGATAAAAAAGGTTAAAGAAGAGAAGCTAGAAATCAGTCATTAAATGTCTTAGGGGTTAGCTTAGAGTGACTAGCCTCTGCGTGATTCTTTAAATTTTTCATGTTTGCAGCTTCCAAATTTTCCATTTGGAGAATAATACTTTCGCCTCCAAACCAGAGTGACTTGGGGACACAAAGGTAGAAGTCGATAATTTTCTTTGCCTATGTCTGAATATTTACAGTCAGAGGTAGAAAAGGAGGAGTCTGTCCCTTGTCTAGATGAGGTCAATCCCCAGGTGTGGGATGTCTCCAGCCCTGGTTTAGCCATAAATGTTCCACCAGTAAAGATTTCTCTGAGACCAAATGCTCCCTAGCCCTGGAAAAGACAATATCCCTTAAAACCAGAAGCTCTTGAGGGTCTTAAACCATTAGTTAACAAATACAGAGATACTGGAACTCGAATCAGCTGTGAATCCCCTGCAACACCCCAATCTTGCCCGTTCAAAAACCAGATGGATCTTACCAATTCGTCCAGGATCTAAGAGCTGTTAATGAAGCTGTGGTTCCCATCCACCCCATAGTCCCAAACCCATATACCCTCCTATCCCAAGTCCCAGGAAATGCCAAGTACTTCTCAGTCTTGGACCTTCAAGGTGCTTTCTTTTGCATGCCTCTCCATCCTGAATCCCAAAAACTCTTTGCTTTTGAGTGGCGGGACTTGGAAACAAGAGAGACCATACAACTCTCGACTGGACTCGACTACCCCAAGGGTTTAGGGACAGCCCTCATATCTTCGGGACTTCCTCGGGGAGAGAACTAAGGGAATTAACTTTAACAAACAGTAGTCTAATACAGTATGTGGATGACTTGCTCATAGCTAGGCCAGATTTTACCAGCTCTCAAATGGACACTATTTAAAACGCTAACTTTCCTGTATGAAAAGGGTTATCGAGTATCCCCCAATAAGGCTCTGATTAGCTTAACCCAAGTAAAATACCTTGGATTTATAATTACGGAGAGAAAAAGAATGCCTGACCCCGAGGGGAGATCCCTCATCTTAAATACCCCGTACCCCCAAACGAAACAACAGCTTAGGGGATTTTTCGGAAGGACCGGGTTTTGCAGGATCTGGATTCCTAATTATGGCAATCTGGCCAGACCCCTATATGAAAATTTAAGGGGGAAAGACGAAGAGCCACTCGACTGGCATGACACCTGCAAGGTGGTCTTTAATGTCCTAAAAGAGTCCATCACTACAGCCCCAGCTTTAGGCCTCCCCAACCTGGAGAAGCCTTTTAGACTCTATGTTTCTGGAAGGACAGGAACTGCTCTTGGGGTGTTAGAGCAGATGATGGGGCCCGTATTACAACCTGTGGCTTATCTCTCAAAATAACTAGACGAGATGGCCAGAGGGTGGCCCACTTGCCTCCGGGCAGTAGCAGCCACTGCTCTTATGGTTAAGGAGGCATCTAAGCTGACCCTGGGTCAGCCCACCACAGTTTATACGCCTCACCGGGTGCAAGCAGTCTTGGAAACGAAAGGGTACAGGTGGATGACAGCGGGAAGGAACACCCAATACCAAGCCCTACTCCTTGACACTCCAGAAATAAAGCTGAGGGTCTGCCAGACTTTAAATCCAGCAACCTTACTGCCAGATCCCCCTACCTCCCCTCTGGATCACCAATGCATACAAATCACAGACGAGTTACACTCTTCTCGCCGGGACCTATCAGAGACACCTTTATCTGACCCAGAGGAAAACTGGCACACAGATGGCAGCAGTTTTGTAGAAAAGGGAGAGAGGAAAGCAGGATATGCTGTAGCGAGCCTGGAAGAAACTAAGGAAAGTGGATCTCTTCACCCAGACACCTCAGCCCAGAAAGCTGAACTTTTTGCCCTGACAAGAGCTTTGGAGTTAGGAGAAGGAAAGAGGATTAATGTGTGTATGGACTCTAAGTATGCTTTCCTCATTCTGCATGCCCGTGCAGCAATTTGGAAAGAAAGAGGGATGCTCAGTGCCCGAAGCTCTGCTATTAAACACAAAGAGCTCATTCTCAGGCTCCTGGAGGCAGTCAAACTTCCTGCAAAATTAGCTGTCATCCACTGCAAGAGTCACCAAAAGGGGCAAGAAAAAGAGGCACAGGGAAATAGGAAAGCTGATGAAGAGGCAGGACGAGCTGCCGGGGAAGCTACCTCTGCCACTGCTATCTGCCCCCTTTTCCCCAAGGAAACCCTGACTCCAGATTTGACCCCAGGGGGACATTCCCGATATGCTGAGCGGGGCTGGAAGATTGGGTCACATGGGTGGTTTCAGCCTGATCAGGCCCAAATAATACTCCCTGATTCTCAGGTTTAAAACATTACTAACTCCTTACATAAGAGCGCCCATTTTGGAAAAGATAATCTAGAAATCAAGCTTAAGCCTATTCTCTCCCATCCCGAGTTAGCTAAGGTTGTTAAACAAGTCACACAAAATTGTGACACCTGTCTAAAACATAACCCAAAAACCAGATCTCCTCTAATTACACCTGTCCAACATCGGGGATCATACCCAGGAGCGGACTGGCAATGCCGCTCCACATTTAGAATTTACAGCCATGCCCAAGACCCAAGGGTTTTCTTACTTGCTAGTCTTTATTGACACATTCACAGGATGGATCGAAGCGTTCCCTACTGAGACAGAGAGAGCTACAGAAGTCTGTAAAGCTCTGCTGAAGGAGATAGTGCCTAGGTTTGGGCTGCCTCGGTCACTTCAGAGTGACAACGGGCCCTCACTTACAGTCACGATACCCCAGAACCTAGCCGCATGCTTAGGCATAATATACCAGCTCCGCTCATCCTGGAGGCCTCAAGCTTCAGATAAAGGTAGAGAGAGCCAACCAGACTCTGAAAAGGGCTCTGGTTAAGCTATGTCAGAAACACATAATAAGTGAACACATATGCTGCCCATAGCCCACATGAGGCTACGGACATCCCCCAAACGGCTACTATTGTTAAGTCCTTATGAAATGCTGTATGGACGACCATTCTTAACTTCTGATTTGATTTTGACGAGGATGCCAATACACTCTTAAAACATATAATTGACCTGGGAAGCTTTCAGCAAGAACTCCAACGGTATGGAGAACAAACCACAGGAAGACTTGAAAAATCCCCAGGTAAAGCCAGGGGATCAAGTATCAGTAAAGACCTGGCAAGAAAAAGGGAGTCCAAACCAGCTGTCCGAGAAATGGATAGGGCCATATCAGGTTGTTCTAGTGACTTCAACTGCTGTAAAAGTGAAGAGTCTATATGCCTGGGTCCACAATTCTAGAATAAAACCCTATGGCCTACAGGAGGGGGAGCCAAACTGAGACTCCAAAGCCAGAGGACAGCTATTCCTGTGAACCTGTTGAAGATCTCAGGCTCTTGTTCAAGCAGAACCCCATCAATCCTGCCTCAGATGAGTAAAATGCATCATATGATGTTCTTCCTCTTTCTAATCATATCTCCCTGTATAGCTATTGATCTCTCTCTAAACGAGGCATGTTCACTTGCAAACCACATTGCTTCTCAACTGAACCTAAGCAGCCCGGGCTGCATCTGCATTAATGACAAAGGTTGGGGGTATGTCCAACCCATCCCAGGGTATCAATATCAAAGGCCCACCCTTCCAGCCGAGCTATGGGCTGTTACTCAGCGCCCCCATGTGGTCGTAATATGGCCTTTTGGGAAAAGGGGGAAAAAAAACTTCATGTCTTGGTACCAGCAACAACTGTCTCTATTTACCCTCTGGATGACATCTGCAATCCCACCTGAGCCCTTATTTTCTCTCATGACTAACATCCCCCAAGTGACCTTCCCTATCTCTCTAAAAAGCCACTCCCTAAGAGGGGTGTTAGTGAGAAATCTAGATGACTCACAATGTGGGTTTACCGTCACTGTTGAAACTGATGGGAAAAAACGGGACAGGCCCTGCAGCTGGGAGACCAGCTGACGCCACCCCCGGCCAGCACGCGCCGGGCCCGGCCCGGGGCGCTTCCCGGACCCCAAGCGACCTGGCGAGGCTGTGGGAGCTCTGGCGGGGGTTGGGGAGGGGGGTGGCTTGAGCAGGGAGGACGTCTCGGTGCCCCCCCACCCCCCGCCCCCCACCATCCCGTTCGCTGCTCAGGGTCACGTGGCTCCGGACGAGTGGGGCGTCGGCCCGGGGCCGCGGTCCCTGGAGCCTCCTGCGGGCTTAGGGGCAGCCCAGCCGGGGCCCCAGTTGTCCATCCTGCCAGCTGTGTAAACCCCCTGGAGTGCCTCAGTCCCGCCCTGTCCCCAAACTGAGGCCCGCCCTGCCCCCACGCCACGGGCCCAGCACAGGACCTTCCTGAGAGAGCGGACGAGCGACAGCCAGGCACACGGACAGGCACTCGCACGCACCCACGCCAGGTGAGACAGAGGCAGAAAGAGTCGAGGGTTCAGAGAGAGACTGGAAGACAGCGTGAGGGCAGGGGGGGCTTCGGGCAGGATGCCGGGGAGCTTCAGAGACCACCCGGCCCTGAGCAGCCAAATCGATGGGGGTGGGGGGGAGGCCACTCAGCAGCGGCGGGCCTGGAGAGGCCCAGGGTGGGAGGACACCTGAGATCTCCGCGCTCCGCGCACCGCCCCCTCCCCCCAACCCCCTGCACGCATGCCACGCCGGGGCGCTCTGACACTAGCTTCTCTGGGGTTTTGTCACTTGAATTTCTCTCCCTCTGCTCAACTGAGTGATGACAGTGTATTGAACAGCTAGGTCATTTCCAAATAAATTAAGCTTAGTGTTTCACAGGACACCCGGACATGTATGGAGAGACCAGTACGGATGCATGGACACCAACCTTGGTAACTGGACAACCAATGGGATATTACTGTCTGACTCAGGAGAGAGAAAGAAACCCGAACAGATGGAATGAAATGAACAGAAACACAGGCTTTGCAACTCACACCCTAATTCAATTACCGTAATATAAACAACACTATAACCATTTAAAAAAACAATAGACCTCTCCATGACCTTTGGTCGGGTGAGGAGTTCAAACACACAGCAAAAAAAAGCCAACTTTTCCAAGTCGTGAATATGTTAGTTCACACATTGACTTTTACATTGAAATGTGTAACAAATAAACTTAATGTCAATGTATGACAAAACCCACTGAAATGTTGTAAAGTGATTGGCCTCCAACTAATAAAATAATATTAAAAAAAAAAAAAAAATAAATAAAAAAAAAAAAAAAAAAAAAAAAAAAAAAAAAAAAAAAAAAATAAACTTAAAATAATTGACTCACTACATAAGCATGGAAGTATTTTAAACATAAAATATATTCTATAGTATTCAGGAAGCAGTTGGCACATCTGTAAGTGTATCAGACCCAAAACTGGAACGTAGTGGAAGAGTCAGGATAGTCTAAAAATGAATCCCTAACTAAAAGGAACACACAGGATTACTGTAGATAAAAAAGGTTAAAGAAGAGAAGCTAGAAATCAGTCAATAAATGTCTTAGGGGTTAGCTTAGAGTGACTAGCCTCTGCGTGACTCTTTAAATTTTTCATGTTTGCAGCTTCCAAATTTTCCATTTTGAGAATAATACTTTTGCCTCCAAACCAGAGTGACTTGGGGACACAAAGGTAGAAGTCGATAATTTTCTTTGCCTACGTCTGAATATTTACAGTCAGAGGTAGAAAAGGAGGAGTCTGTCCCTTGTCTAAATGATGTCAATCCCCAGGTGTGGGATGTCTCCAGCCCTGGTTTAGCCATAAATGTTCCACCAGTAAAGATTTCTCTGAGACCAAATGCTCCCTAGCCCTGGAAAAGACAATATCCCTTAAAACCAGTAGCTCTTGAGGGTCTTAGACCATTAGTTAACAAATACCGAGATACTGGACCTCGAATCAGCTGTGGGTCCCCCTGCAACACCGCAATCTTGCCCGTTCAAAAACCAGATGGATCTTACCGATTCGTCCAGGATCTAAGAGCTGTTAATGAAGCTGTGGTTCCCATCCACCCCATAGTCCCAAACCCATATACCCTCCTATCCCAAGTCCCAGGAAATGCCAAGTACTTCTCAGTCTTGGACCTTCAAGGTGCTTTCTTTTGCATTCCTCTCCATCCTGAATCCCAAAACTCTTTGCTTTTGAGTGGCGGGACTTGGAAACAAGAGAGACCATACAACTCTCGACTGGACTCGACTACCCCAAGGGTTTAGGGACAGCCCTCATATCTTCGGGACTTCCTCGGGGAGAGAACTAAGGGAATTAACTTTAACAAACAGTAGTCTAATACAGTATGTGGATGACTTGCTCATAGCTAGGCCAGATTTTACCAGCTCTCAAATGGACACTATTTAAAACGCTAACATTCCTGTATGAAAAGGGTTATCGAGTATCCCCCAAGTAGGCTCAGATTAGCTTAACCCAAGTAAAATACCTTGGATTTATCATTACGGAGAGAAAAAGAATGCCTGACCCCGAGGGGAGATCCCTCATCTTAAATACCCCGTACCCCCAAACAAAACAACAGCTTAGGGGATTTTTAGGAAGGACCAGGTTTTGCAGGATCTGGATTCCTAATTATGGCAATCTGGCCAGACCCCTATATGAAAATTTAAGGGGGAAAGAGGAAGAGCCACTCGACTGGCATGAGACCTGCAAGGTGGCCTTTAATGCCCTAAAAGAGTCCATCCCTACAGCCCCAGCTTTAGGCCTCACCAACCTGGAGAAGCCTTTTAGACTCTATGTTTCTGGAAGGACAGGAACTGCTCTTGGGGTGTTAGGGCAGATGATGGGGCCCGTATTACAACCTGTGGCTTATCTCTCAAAATAACTAGATGAGGTGGCCAGAGGATGGCCCACTTGCCTCCGGGCAGTAGCAGCCACCGCTCTTATGATTAAGGAGGCATCTAAGCTGACCCTGGGTCAGCCGACCACAGTGTATACGCCTCACCGGGTGGAAGCAATCTTGGAAACGAAAGGGGACAGGTGGATGACAGGGGGAAGCATCACCCAATACCAAGCCCTCCTCCTTGACACTCCAGAAATAAAGTTGAGGGTCTGCCAGTCTTTAAATCCAGCAACCTTACTGCCAGATCCCCCTACCTCCCCTCTGGATCACCAATGCATACAAATCACAGACGAGTTATACTCTTCTCGCCGGGACCTATCAGAGACACCTTTATCTGACCCAGAGGAAAACTGGCACACAGATGGCAGCAGTTTTGTAGAAAAGGGAGAGAGGAAAGCAGGATATGCTGTAGCGAGCCTGGAAGAAACTAAGGAAAGTGGGTCTCTTCGCCCAGACACCTCAGCCCAGAAAGCTGAACTTTTTGCCCTGACAAGAGCTTTGGAGTTAGGAGAAGGAAAGAGGATTAATGTGTGTATGGACTCTAAGTATGCTTTCCTCATTCTGCATGCCCGTGCAGCAATTTGGAAAGAAAGAGGGATGCTCAGTGCCCGAAGCTCTGCTATTAAACACAAAGAGCTCATTCTCAGGCTCCTGGAGGCAGTCAAACTTCCTGCAAAATTAGCTGTCATCCACTGCAAGAGTCACCAAAAGGGGCAAGATAAAGAGACTCAGGGAAACAGGAAAGCTGATTAAAATGCAGGACGAGCTGCCGGGGAAGCTACGTCTGCCACTGCTATCTGCCCCCTTTTCCCCAAGGAAACCCTGACTCCAGACTTTACCCCAGGGGGACATTCCCGATATGCTGAGCGGGGCTGGGAGATTGGGTCACATGGGTGGTTTCAGGCTGATCAGGCCCAAATAATACTCCCTGATTCTCAGGTTTAAAACATTACTAACTCCTTACATAAGAGCGCCCATTTTGGAAAAGATAATCTAGAAATCTTGCTTAAGCCTATTCTCTCCCATCCCCAGTTAGCTAAGGTTGTTAAACAGGTCACACAAAATTGTGACTCCTGTCTAAAAAATAACCCAAAAACCAGACCTCCTCTAATTACACCTGTCCAACATCGGGGATCATACCCAGGAGCGGACTGGCAAGTAGAATTTACAGCCATGCCCAAGACCCAAGGATTTTCTTACTTGCTAGTCTTTATTGACACATTCACAGGATGGATCGAAGCGTTCCCTACTGAGACAGAGAGAGCTACAGAAGTCTGTAAAGCTCTGCTGAAGGAGATAGTGCCTAGGTTTGGGCTGCCTCGGTCACTTCAGAGTGACAACGGGCCCTCACTTACAGCCACGATACCCCGGAACCTAGCTGCATGCTTAGGCATAAAATACCGGCTCCGCTCATCCTGGAGGCCTCAAGTTTCTGGAAAGGTAGAGAGAGCCAACCAGACTCTTAAAAGGGCTCTGGCTAAGCTATGTCAAGAAAGACATAATAAGTGGACACATATGCTGCCCATAGCCCTCATGAGGCAATGGACATCCCCCAAACGGCCACTATTGTTAAGTCCTTATGAAATGATGTATGGATGTCCATTCTTAACTTCTGATTTGTTTTTTGACGAGGATGCCAATACAGTCTTAAAACATATAATTGACCTGGGAAGTTTTCCGCAAGAACTCCAACGGTATGGAGAACAAACCACAGGAAGACTTGAAAAATCCCCAGGTAAAGCCAGGGGATCAAGTATCAGTAAATACCTGGCAAGAAAAAGGGAGTCCAAACCAGCTGTCCGAGAAATGGAAGGGCCATATCAGGTTGTTCTAGTGACTTCAACTGCTGTAAAAGTGAAGGGTCTATCTGCCTGGGTCCACAATTCTAGAATAAAACCCTATGGCCTACAGGAGGGGGAGACAGAAACTGAGACTCCAAAGCCAGAGGACAGCTATTCCTGTGAACCTGTTGAAGATCTCAGGCTCTTGTTCAAGCAGAACCCCATCAATCCTGCCTCAGAGAAGTAAAATGCATCATATGATGTTCTCCCTCTTTCTAATCATATCTCCCTGTATGGCTATTCATCTCTCCCTAAATGAGGCATGTTCACTTGCAAACCACACTGCTTCTCAACTCAACCTAAGCAGCCCGGGCTGCATCTGCATTAATGACAAAGGTTGGGGGTATGTCCAACCCATCCCAGGGTATCAATATCAAAGACCCACCCTTCCAGCCGAGCTATGGGCTGTTACTCAGCGCCCCCATGTGGTCGTAATATGGCCTTTTGGGAAAAGGGGGAAAAAAAACTTCATGTCTTGGTACCAGCAACAACTGTCTCTATTTACCCCCTGGATGACATCTGCAATCCCACCTGAGCCCTTATTTTCTCTCATGACTAACATCCCCCAAGTGACCTTCCCTATCTCTCTAAAAAGCCACTCCCTAACAGGGGTGTCAGTGAGAAATCTAGACGACTCACACTGTGGGGTGACCGTCACTGTTAAAACTGATGGGAAAAACCGGGACAGGCCCTGCAGCTGGGAGACCAGGCGACGCCACCCCCGGGCAGCACCCGCCTGGCCCGGCCCGGGTCGCTTCCCGGACCCCGAGCGTCCTTGCGAGGCTGCGGGAGCTCCTGGCAGATTTGGGGTAGTGGCTTGAGCGGGGAGGACGTCTCGGTGCCCTCCCTCCCTGGGCCTCTTCGGCCCAGTCCCGGGTCGGCGGCGGGACGCACCGCCCCCCCATCCCCGCCCCCAACCAGCCGGTCGCTGCTCAGGGTCACGAGGCTCCGTTCGTGGGTGGCTTCGGCCCGGGCCGCGGGCCTCGAAGCCTCCTGTGGGCTTAGAGGCAGCCCACCTGTGGCCCCAGGCGCACATCCTTACCGCTCCGCAAACCCCCTGGAGCGCCTCAGCCCCGCCTTTTCGCCCTAACGAGACCCGCCCTGCCCCCACTCTGCTGGCCCAGCACAAGTCTTTCCTGAGAGAGCAGACTAGCGAAAGCCAGGCACACGGACAGGCACTCACACGCACCCACGCCAGGTGAGACAGAGTCAGAAAGAGACGAGGGTTCAGAGAGAGACTCGAAGACAGCTTGTGGGCAGGGGGGGACTCGGGCAGCATGCCGGGCAGCTGCAGAGGCCACCCGGCCCTGAGAAGCGAATGCTATAGGGGCAGGGGGAAGCCGCTGAGTAGGGGCGGGCCTGGAGACGCCCAGGGTGCGAGGGCACCTGAGATCTCCTTGCTCTGCGCCCCGCCCCCGTCCTCCCAACCCCCTGCACGCACGCCACGCCAGGGCGCTCTGACACTAGCTTCTCCGGAGTTTGCTCACCTGAATTTCTATCCTTGTGCTCAACTGAGTGATGACAGTGTATTGAACAGCTAGGTCATTTCCAAATAAATTAAGCTTAGTGTTTCACAGGACACCCGGACATGAATGCAGAGACCAGCACGGATGCATGGACACCAAAATTGGTAACTGGACAACCAATGGGAAATTTCTGTCTGACTCAGGAGAGAGAAAGAAACCTGAACAGATGGAATGAAATTAACAGAAACAAAGGCTTTGCAACTCAAACCCTAATCCAATTACAAAAAAAAAAAAAAAAAAAAACAACAACAACCACAGCACTATAACCATTTTAGAAAAACAATAGACCTCTCCATGACCTTTGGCCGGGTGACGAGTTCTAGCACACGACAAAAAAAGCCACCATTTCCAAATCGTGAATATGTTAGTTCACACATTGACTTTTACATTGAAATGTGTAACAAATAAACTTAAAATCATTGACTCTCTACATAAGCATGGAAGAATTTTAACATAAAATATAATCTATAGTATTCAGGAAGCATTTGGCACATGTCTAACTGTATGAGACCCAAAACTGGAACTTAGTTGAAGACTCAGGATATTCTAAAAATGAATCCCTAACTAAAAGGAATACACAGGATTATTGTAGATAAAAAAGGTTAAAGAAGAGAAACTAGAAATCAGTCAATAAATGTTTTAGGGGTTAGCTTAGAGTGACTAGCCTCTGCGTGACTTTTTAAATTTTACATGTTTGCATCTTCCAAATTTTCCATGGTGAGAATAATACTTTCTTATCAGTTTCAAAATCAGGCTCACACTAAAGACAGTAAGACTGGAATAAGAAAAAAGAAATGTTTGGGGGAAAAAAAAAATGCTTGAACTAAAGGTGGTACTGATGAAATTATTTGCAGGGCAGCCAAAGAGTCACAGATGTAGAGAACAGACTTATGGACATGGGCAGGGGGGAGGAAGGAGAGGGTGAGATGAATGCAGAGTAACATGAAAATATATTACCATACGTAAAAACAGATGCCAATGAAATTTCCTGTATGACTCAGGGGACTCAAACAGGGGCTGTGAAACAAGCTAGGGGTGGAATGGGGAGGGAAATGGGAGCGAGGTTCAGGAGGGAGGGAACATATGTATACCTGTTGCTCACTCATGCTGATGTTTGGCAACAAAATTCTGTAAAGCAACTATCCTTCAATTGAAAGAAAAAGTCATGTTTGGACTTACCAAACAAGGTCTTGTGTACTTCTAGCATGGCCTTCTGTTTCATGTTGCCACCCTTAACTCATTTTTCCATATCATTAAACAGACTAGTCAAGATTTGCCAAAAATAACTTGAGCTCCTGCATTATGCTGATCCACTGCCTTCTCACGATCCAGTTTAGAATGGAGACCAAAGAAACCTTTTGTCGTGTCTTCAAGTATTTGAGGCCACACTATGTGACTTTTAAAAAAAAATGTGGATAAGACGGATATGACCAAAGCAATCTAATGACAATATCTGTGATTCATTAAAGACTTCTGCAGAGAACTAGTAAATTTTATATATAGTATCAGAAGAATTTTTTAAATGCATGCCAACGTTTATTTCTCCTCCGCTAGCCATCTGGACAAGGAAAACTGAGTTTACCAATCAATGTCCATCGTTATGCTCCCTCACCGATTTTTACCCAATATGTGTTACTCAGGCAAGAGACCCTGGTTCAGTTCCTGGGTCAGGAAGATCCGCTGGAGAAGGGATAGGCTACACACTCCAGTAGTAGTGGGCTTTCCTTGTGGCTCAGTTGGTAAAGAATCATTCCTCTTTCACAAGAGTAGCTCAACTCCTCTCAAAGCAAATACAGGACGGTAATAACTATGCAGGACAAAGCTGATTCTGTATATTTATAGTACTCACTCATGAGCTTGACAGAGGTACTATATCTGTTACCACATTTCTTTTTCTAAGTAATATCCGCATGTGCAGGTGAAAGTGGCTCAGTTCGTGCCTGACTCTTTGCAGCCCCATGAACTATAGAGTCCGTGGAATTCTCTAGGCCAGAATACTGGAGTGGGTAGCCTATCCCTTCTCCAGGGGATCTTCCCGACCCAGGACTGAAAGCGGGGTCTCCTGCGTTGCAGGCAGATTCTTTACCAACTGAGCTAGTAGGGCGTCCCTGGTCGCTCAGTTGTTAAAGAATATCTGCATAACTGTCTATCGATTTGGCATTAGCAATCTCTCTGTGAGCAGGGCCGGTCATAAGCAGCTTCTGTGAGAAAACAGAAGCATGTCTGTCTGACTTGCTTCTCCGCGGAGCTTTCACTGTTCTTGCGCTAGTGCACATGGCAAGTATTAGGTTCGGTTTCTAAGTGAGAAAATAATGGCTACATTCACAGCTGGCCACTGAGGTACTTAATGGGAGAGGCGAACCCAGCTCTGCCAAGCAATAGCCAACATGTAATCAGCTATTGTCATTGTAGCCAAGTTCCTTGAATTTGTAGTGTTATTTGCTGTGTTCTTCAAGAAGATGCCTTCGCCCTGCCAGTAAGACATATTTCCATAACACATAGCCTTGCACTCAATCGAAGTGCATCCTCCAGTAAAGCCCAGCCCCTATGTCTTAGAGGAGCTTCTCTGCCCATTGTCATAAGCCAGTATAATTTTGTGTGAGACCGTGAAAACTCAGTGTCTTTATTACGCTTGTGCTTCTGACGGGAGGTCTGAGAAGGCACTTCTGAAGGTTTATTCCTACCAGTCGTTGTCATATTTATCGAGTCTTTATTTTATATTTTTTCTTATTTTTTACTTCTACCAGTTTCTTGCTACCAACCCGTCTCCCTCCAACCTCGTGCACACACAATCAGTGTTGGAATCCCGTGGACTTCAGCCCGCCATACTCCTCTGTCCATGGATTTTTCCAGGCAAAAATACTGGAGTGGGTTGCCATTTCCTTCTTCATGTATGGAGTCTTTAAAGATTCCGTCACTGAGGTGTGGCTTCTCCACTTGTACATGCCCTTTCTCCCTAAGTGCAATAGAAGTCATCCCCACTTCCCAACATGCCGGTCTTCCGACCTCTGGAGAATGTATTGCTTGAGCTCACCACAGCGTCAGGATATTCTAGAAAGCCTTCTGATTGCAGTCTCTTAAGGAGGTTACAAAAGCTGCAAACCTCAGGATTTTACAAAGCACTTTTTACATCCTCAGTGAAAGGGAAGTCAACACTCAGTGACAGTAACAGGCTTCCATGGCCTGGACTTGATTATGGGTTGTGCTTTCATAATCATCGTGTTTCATATACCAACTAAGATGTCACTGAGAATTTTTTTTTTTCTCATCGTTCTATCTTTCATGTTTATTTAGATATATTATGGGTTTTCCTATATATCTTCTGTTAGGGATGAGGGTCTTAAGTCAGTAGAACTTGCTGCAACTGACTTCCAGTTAGATGTGTTAGGACAGGAAAAAGAATGACCAGCTGCTGGATTCTTTAGATTATGTACGAAAACATTATTCGTTTTCCTGTGTGCAGTCATCCAATTCTAACTTTGTGAAGTAGGCATTCATAAAAATCACAAAACCGCCTAACTACTAGGCGGTCTCCCATGCAAGTACTGACCAGGCCCGGCCCAACTCAATTTCCCAGATCAGAGGAGATAGGGCACGTTCAGGGTGCTATGGCCTTAGACCGAGGTTGCTGTCAGGCGCCCCAAGAGCTCCGCGTTGCGCCTCCCTTGGGTTCTGACCTGACTTCGGGCCTGGGGCCACAGCTCTCGAGCTGGCGCGCGCTGCACTTGAGCCGCACGACCCGCGACTGGACTCCGACCAACCAGGGCCGGCAGCTCGGGGGCCAGCGGAGGGCGCCACGGCCCCGCACACCGCCAGCCCCGGCCAGCACCCGTCTGGCCCGGCCGGGGCCTGGCGTGCCTGCGGACCTGGGGTGGCGGGAGGGGGGGTGGGTAGAGCAGCGAGGAAGTCTCGGTGCCCCCTCAACCCCTGCCCCCCACCATCCCGTTCACTGCTCAGGGTCACGTGGCTCCGGACTAGCGGGGCTTCGGCCCGGGGCCGGGGTCCCCAGAGCCTACTGCAGGCTTAGAGGCAGCCCAGCCGGGGCCCCAGGCGCACATCCTGCCCGCTGCGCAAACCCCCTGGAGCACATCAGCCCCGCCTTTTCGCCCTACCGAGACCCGCCCTGCCCCCACTCTGCTGGCCCAGCACAAGTCTTTCCTGAGAGAGCAGGCAAGCGAAAGCCAGGCACACGGACAGGCACTCGCACGCACCCACGCCAAGTGAGACAGAGGCAGAAAGAGACGAGGGTTCAGAGAGAGACTCGAAGACAGCCTGTGGGCAGGGGGGACTCGGGCAGCATGACGGGCAGCTGCAGAGGCCACCAGGCCCTGAGCAGTGAATGCGATGGGGGCAGGGGGAAGCCGCTGAGTAGGGGCAGGCCTGGAGAGGCCCACAGTGCGAGGGCACCTGAGATCTCCTCGCTCCGCGCCCCGCCCCCGTCCTCCCAACCCACTGCACGCACGCCACGCCGGGGCGCTCTGACACTAGCTTCTCCGGTGTTTGCTCACCTGAATTTCTATCCTTGTGCTCAACTGAGTGATGACAGTGTATTGAACAGCAAGGTCATTTCCAAATAAATTAAGCTTAGTGTTTCACAGGACACCCGGACATGAATGCAGAGACCAGCACGGATGCATGGACACCAAACTTGGTAACTGGACAACCAATGGGAAATTTCTGTCTGACTCAGGAGAGAGAAAAAACCCAAACAGATGGAATGAAATGAACAGAAACACAAACTTTGCAACTCACACCCTAATTCAATTTAAAAAAAAAAAAACTAAAACAACAACACTGTAACCATTTTAGAAAAATAATAGACCTCTCCATAACCTTTGGTAAGATGAGGAGTTCTAGCACACGACAAAATAAGCCACCTTTTCCAAATCGTGAATATGTTAGTTCACACATGGACTTTTACATTGAAATGTGTAACAAATCAACTTAAAATTATTGACTCACTACATAAGCATGGAAGTATTTTAAACATAAAATATGTTCTCTAGTATTCAGGAAGCATTTGGCACATGTCTCACTGTATGAGACCCAAAACTGGAACTTAGTTGAAGAGTCAGGATAGTCTAAAAATGAATTCCTATCTAAAAGGAATACACAGGATTATTGTAGATAAAAAATGTTAAAGAAGAGAAACTAGAAATCAGTCAATAAATGTTTTAGGGGTTAGCTTAGAGTGACTAGCCTTTGCGTGACTCTTTAAATTTTTCATGTTTGCATATTCCAAATTTTCCATGGTGAGAATAATACCTTCATATCAGTTTCGAAATCAGTCTCAAACTAAAGACAGTAAGACTGGAATAAGAAATAAGAAATGCTTGGGGGAAAAAAAATGCTTGAACTAAAGGTGGTACTGATGAAATTATTTGCAGGGCAGCCAAGGAGTCACAGATGTAGAGAACAGACTTATGGACATGGGCAGGGGGGAGGAAGGAGAGGGTGAGATGAATGCAGAGTAACATGAAAATATATTACCATACGTAAAAACAGATGCCAATGAAATTTGCTGTATGACTCAGGGGACTCAAACAGGGGCTCTGCAACAAGCTAGGGGTGGAATGGGGAGGGAAATGGGAGAGAGGTTCAGGAGGGAGGAAACATATGTATGCCTGTGGCTCATTCATGCTGATGTTTGGCAACAAAATTCTGTAAACAACTATCCTTCAATTGAAAGAAAAAGTCATGTTTGGACTTACCAAACAAGGTCTTGTGTACTTCTAGCATGGCCTTCTGTTTCGTGCTGCCACCCTTAACTCATTCTTCCATATCATTAAACAGACTAGTCAAGTTTTTGCCAAAAATATCTTGAGCTCCTGCATTATGCTGATCCACTGCCTTCACACAATCCAGTTTAGAATGGAGACCAAAGAAACCTTTTGTCGTGTCTTCAAGTATTTGAGGCCACACTATGTGACTTTTAAAAATAATGTGGATAAGACGGATATGACTAAAGCAATCTAATGTCAATATCTGTGCTTCAGGAAAGACTTCTGCAAAGAACTACTAAATTTTATATATAGTATGAGAAGAATTTTTTAAATGCATGCCAACGTTTATTTCTCCTCCGCTAGCCATCTGGACAAGGAAAACTGAGTTTACCAATCAATGTCCATAGTTATGCTCCCTCACCGATTTTTACCCAATATGTGTTACTCAGGCAGGAGACCCTGGTTCAGTTCCTGGGTCAGGAAGATCTGCTGGAGAAGGGATAGGCTACACACTCCAGTAGTAGTGGGCTTTCCTTGTGGCTCAGTTGGTAAAGAATCATTCCTCTTTCACAAGAGTAGCTCAACTCCTCTCAAAGCAAATACAGGATTGTAATAACTATGCAGGACAAAGCTGATTCTGTATATTTATAGTACTCACTCATGAGCTTTACAGAGGTACTAGATCTGGTACCACATTTCTTTTTCTAAGTAATATCCGCATGTACAGGTGAAAGTGGCTCAGTTCGTGTCTGACTCTTTGCAGCCCCATGAACTATAGAGTCCGTGGAATTCTCTAGGCCAGAATACTGGAGTGGGTAGCCTATCCCTTCTCCAGTGGATCTTCCCGACCCAGGACTGAAAGCGGGGTCTCCTGCGTTGCAGGCAGATTCTTTACCAACTGAGCTACTAGGGCTTCCCTGGTCGCTCAGTTGCTAAAGAATATCTGCATAACTGTCTATTGATTTGGCATTAGCAATCTGTCTGTGAGCAGGGCCGGTCATATGCAGCTTCTGTAAGAAAACAGAAGCATGTCTGTGTGACTTGCTTCTCCGTGGAGCTTTCACTGTTCTTTCGCTAGTGAACATGGCAAGTATTAGGTTCGGTTTCTAAGTCAGAAACTAATGGCTACATTCACAGCTGGCCACTGAGGTACTTAATGGGAGAGGCGAACCCAGCTCTGCCAAGCAGTAGCCAACATGAAATCAGCTATTGTCATTGAAGCCAAGTTCCTTGAATTTGAAGTGTTATTTGCTGTGTTCTTCAAGAAGATGCCTTCGACCTGCCAGTAAGACATATTTACATAACACATAGCCATGCACTCAATCGATGTGCATCCTCCAGTAAAGCCCAGCCACGATGTCTTAGAGGAGCCTCTCTGCCCATTGTCATAAGCCAGTCTAATTTTGTGTGAGACCGTGAAAACTCAGTGTCTTTATTACGCTTGTGCTTCTGACGGGAGGTCTGAGAAGGCACTTCTGAAGGTTTATTCCTACCAGTCGTTGTCATATTTATCGAGTCTTTATTTTATATTTTTTCTTATTTTTTACTTCTACCAGTTTCTTGCTACCAGCCCGTCTCCCTCCACCCTCGTGCACACACATTCAGTCATGGAATCCTGTGGACTTCAGCCCGCCAGACTCCTCTGCCCATGGATTTTTCCAGGCAAGAATACTGGAGTGGGTTGCCATTTCCTTCTCCATGTATGGAGTCTTTAAAGATTCCGTCACTGAGGTGTTGCTTCTCCACTTGTACATGCCCTTTCTCCCTAAGTGCAGTAGAAGTCATCCCCACTTCCCAACATGTCTGTCTTCCGACCTCTGCAGAATGTATTGCTTGAGCTCACCACAGCGTCAGGATATTCTAGAAAGACTTCTGATTGCAGTCTCTTCCGGACTTTACAAGTGCTTCAAACCTCAGGATTTTACAAAGCACTTTTTACAACCTCAGCTGAAAGGGAAGACAACACTCAGTAAAAGTCAAAGGCTTCCATGGCCTGGACTTGATTATGGGTTGTGCTTTCATAATCATCGTGTTTCATATACCAACTAAGATGTCACTGAGAATTTTTTTTTTTCTCATCGTTCTACCTTTAATGTTTATTTAGATATATTATGGGTTTTCCTATATATCTTCCGTTAGGGATGAGGGTCTTAAGTCAGTAGAACTTACTGAAACTGACTTCCAGTTAGCTGTGTTAGGACAGGAAAAAGAATTACCAGCTGCTGGATTATTAAGATTATGTATGAAAATATGATTCGTTTTACTCTGTGAAGTCATCCCATTCTAACTTTCTGAAGTAGGCATTCAGAAAAATAAAAAAAAATCGCCTAACTACTAGGCGGTCTCCCATCCAAGTACTGACGAGGCCCGACCCTGCTCAGTTTCCCAGATCTGAGGAGAGAGGGCACGTTCATGGTGGTATGGCCTTAGACCGAGGTGGCTGCCAGGCGCCCCAGGAGCCCCGCGTTGCGCCTCCCTTGAGGTCTGACCTGCCGGTCGGGCCTGGGCCTGCAGTTCTCCAGCGGGCTTGCTCTGCACTTGAGCCGCACGACCCGCGACTGGATTCTGGCCGGCCAGAGCCTGCAGCTCGGCGGCCAGCGGAGGGCGTCCCTGCTCCGCACACCGCGAGCCCAGGCCAGCACCCGTCTGGTGCGGCCGGCCGGAGCCTGGCGTGCCTGCGGAACCTGGGTTGGGGGGAGGGGTTGTGGGTAGATCAGCGAGGACATCTCGGTGCCCCCTCACCCCCTGTCACCCACCATCCCTTTCGCTGCTCAGGGTCAGGTGGCTCCGGACGAGCGGGGCTTCGGCCCGGGACCGCGGTCCCCGGAGCCTCCTGGGGGCTTAGGAGCAGCCCAGTTGGGGCCCCAGGCGCCCGTCCTGCCGGCTGCGCAAGCACCCTGGAGCGCGTCAGCCCCGCCCTTTCACCCTACCGAGGCCCGCCCTGCCCCCACGCCAAGGGCCCAGCACAGGACCTTTCTGGGAGAGCAGACGAGCGACAGCCAGGGACACGGACAGGCACTCGCACGCACCCACGCCAGGTGAGACAGAGGCAGAAAGAGTCGAGCGTTCAGAGAGAAACTGGAAGACAGCGTGTGGGCAGGGGGGGCCTCGGGCAGGATGCAGGGCACTGCAGATGCCACCCGGCCCTGAGCAGCCAAAATGATGGGGGCGGGGGGAGGCCACTGAGCAGCGGCGGGCCTGCAGAGGCCCAGGGTGGGAGAACACCTGAGATCTCCGCGCTCCGCGCCCCACCCCCATCCCCCAAACCCCCTGCACGCATGCCACGCCAGGGCGCTCTGACACTAGCTGCTCTGGAGTTTTGTCACTTGAATTTCTCTCCCTCTGCTCAACTGAGTGATGACAGTGTATTGAACAGCTAGGACATTTCCAAATAAATTAAGCTTAGTGTTTCACAGGACACCCGGACATGTATGGAGAGACCAGCACGGATGCATGGACACCACCCTTGGTAACTAGACAACCAATGGGAAATTACTGTCTGACTCAGGAGAGAGAAAAAAACCCAAATAGATGGAATGAAATGAACAGAAACACAAATTTTGCAATTCACACCGTAACTCAATTAGAAAAAAAAAAAAAAAAACCAAAAAAACCCAAAAAAACCACGATAACCATTTTAGAAAAACAATAGACCTCTCCATGACCTTTGGTCAGGTGAGGAGTTCAAACACACAATAAAAAAAAGCCAACTTTTCCAAGTCCTGAATATGTTAGTTCACACATTGAATTTTACATTGAAATGTGTAACAAAAAAAATTAAAATCATTGAAACACTACATAAGCATGGAAGTATTTTATACATAAAATATATTCTATAGTGTTCAGGAAGCACTTGGCATATCTGCAAGTGTATCAGACCCAAAACTGGAACGTAGTGGAAGAGTTAGGATAGTCTAAAAATGAATCCCTAACTAAAAGGAACACACAGGATTACTGTAGATAAAAAAGGTTAAAGAGGAGAAGCTAGAAATCAGTCAATAAATGTCTTAGGGGTTAGCTTAGAGTGACTAGCCTCTGCGTGACTCTTTAAATTTTTCATGTTTGCAGCTTCCAAATTTTCCATTTTGAGAATAATACTTTCGCCTCCAAACCAGAGTGACTTGGGGACACAAAGGTAGAAGTCGATAATTTTCTTTGCCTATGTCTGAATATTTACAGTCAGAGGTAGAAAAGGAGGAGTCTGTCCCTTGTCTAGATGATGTCAATCCCCAGGTGTGGGATGACTCCAGCCCTGGTTTAGCCATAAATGTTCCACCAGTAAAGATTTCTCTGAGACCAAATGCTCCCTAGCCCTGGAAAAGACAATATCCCTTAAAACCAGTAGCTCTTGAGGGTCTTAAACCATTAGTTAACAAATACCGAGATACTGGAATTCGAATCAGCAGTGAGTCCCCCTGCAACACCCCAATTTGCCCGTTCAAAAACCAGATGGATCTTACCGATTCGTCCAGGATCTAAGAGCTGTTAATGAAGCTGTGGTTCCCATCCACCCCATAGTCCCAAACCCATATACCCTCCTATCCCAAGTCCCAGGAAATGCCAAGTACTTCTCAGTCTTGGACCTTCAAGGTGCTTTCTTTTGCATGCCTCTCCATCCTGAATCCCAAAAACTCTTTGCTTTTGAGTGGCGGGACTTGGAAACAAGAGAGACCATACAACACTCGACTGGGCTCG
The DNA here is from genome assembly GCF_963930625.1 of Muntiacus reevesi. NCBI lineage: Eukaryota > Metazoa > Chordata > Mammalia > Artiodactyla > Cervidae > Muntiacus > Muntiacus reevesi. The sequence goes on from NW_027077935.1 coordinate 287,492, forward strand.
ACTACCCCAAGGCTTTAGGGACAGCCCTCATATCTTCGGGACTTCCTCGGGGAGAGAACTAAGGGAATTAACTTTAACAAACAGTAGTCTAATACAGTATGTGGATGACTTGCTCATAGCTAGGCCAGATTTTACCAGCTCTCAAATGGACACTATTTAAAATGCTAACTTTCCTGTATGAAAAGGGTTATCGTGTATCCCCCAAGTAGGCTCAGATTAGCTTAACCAAAGTAAAATACCTTGGATTTATAATTACGGAGAGAAAAAGAATGCCTGACCCCGAGGGGAGATCCCTCATCTTAAATACCCCGTACCCCCAAACAAAACAACAGCTTAGGGGATTTTTAGGAAGGACCGGGTTTTGCAGGATCTGGGTTCCTAATTATGGCAATCTGGCCAGACCCCTATATGAGAATTTAAGGGGGAAAGAGGAAGAGCCACTCGACTGGCATGAGACCTGCAAGGTGACTTTAATGCCCTAAAAGAGTCCATCACTACAGCCCCAGCTTTAGGCCTCCCCAACCTGGAGAAGCCTTTTAGACTCTATGTTTCTGGAAGGACAGGAACTGCTCTTGGGGTGTTAGAGCAGATGATGGGGCCCGTATTACAACCTGTGGCTTATCTCTCAAAATAACTAGATGAGGTTGCCAGAGGGTGGCCCACTTGCCTCCGGGCAGTAGCAGCCACTGCTCTTATGGTTAAGGAAGCATCTAAGCTGACCCTGGGTCAGCCCACCACAGTGTATACGCCTCACTGGGTGCAAGCAATCTTGGAAACGAAAGGGGACAGGTGGATGACAGGGGGAAGGATCACCAAATACCAAGCCCTCCTCCTTGACACTCCAGAAATAAAGTTGAGGGTCTGCCAGACTTTAAATCCAGCAACATTACTGCCAGATCCCCCTACCTCCCCTCTGGATCACCAATGCATACAAATCACAGACGACTTATACTCTTCTCGCCGGGACCTATCAGAGACACCTTTATCTGACCCAGAGGAAAACTGGCACACAGATGGCAGCAGTTTTGTAGAAAAGGAAGAGAGGAAAGCAGGATATGCTGTAGTGAGCCTGGAAGAAACTAAGGAAAGTGGGTCTCTTACCCCAGACACCTCAGCCCAGAAAGCTGAATTTTTGCCCTGACAAGAGCTTTGGAGTTAGGAGAAGGAAAGAGGATTAATGTGTGTATGGACTCTAAGTATGCTTTCCTCATTCTGCATGCCCGTGCAGCAATTTGGAAAGAAAGAGGGATGCTCAGTGCCCGAAGCTCTGCTATTAAACACAAAGAGCTCATTCTCAGGCTCCTGGAGGCAGTCAAACTTCCTGCAAAATTAGCTGTCATCCACTGCAAGAGTCACCAAAAGGGGCAAGAAAAAGAGGCTCATGGAAATAGGAAAGCTGATCAAGAGGCAGGACGAGCTGCCGGGGAAGCTACCTCTGCCACTGCTATCTGCCCCCTTTTCCCCAAGGAAACCCTGACTCCAGATTTTACCCCAGGGGGACATTCCCGATATGCTGAGCGGGGCTGGGAGATTGGGTCACATGGGTGGTTTCAGCCTGATCAGGCCCAAATAATACTCCCTGATTCTCAGGTTTAAAACATTACTAACTCCTTACATAAGAGCGCCCATTTTGGAAAAGATTATCTAGAAATCTTGCTTAAGCCTATTCTCTCCCATCCGCAGTTAGCTAAGGTTGTTAAACAGGTCACACAAAATTGTGACACCAGTCTAAAAAATAACCCAAAAACCAGACCTCCTCTAATTACACCTATCCATCATCGGGGATCATACCCAGGAGTTGACTGGCAAGTAGAATTTACAGCCATGCCCAAGACCCAAGGGTTTTCTTACCTGCTAGTCTTTATTGACACATTCACAGGATGGATCGAAGCGTTCCCTACTGAGACAGAGAAAGCTACAGAAGTCTGTAAAGCTCTGCTGAAGGAGATAGTGCCTAGGTTTGGGCTGCCTCGGTCACTTCAGAGTGACAACGGGCCCTCACTTACAGCCACGATACCCCAGAACCTAGCCGCATGCTTATGCATAAAATACCAGCTCCGCTCATCCTGGAGGCCTCAAGCTTCAGGAAAGGTAGAGAGAGCCAACCAGACTCTTAAAAGGGCTCTGGCTAAGCTATGTCAGAAACACATAATAAGTGGACACATATGCTGCCCATAGCCCTCATGAGGCTATGGACATCCCCCAAACGGCCACTATTGTTAAGTCCTTATGAAATGATGTATGGACGACCATTCTTAACTTCTGATTTGTTTCTTGACGAGGATGCCAATACACTCTTAAAACATATAATTGACCTGGGAATGTTTCAGCAAGATCTCCAACGGTATGGAGAACAAACCACAGGAAGACTTGAAAAATCCCCAGGTAAAGCCAGGGGATCAAGTATCAGTAAAGACCTGGCAAGAAAAAGGGAGTCCAAAACAGCTGACCGAGAAATGGACAGGGCCATATCAGGTTGTTCTAGTGACTTCAGCTGCTGTTAAAGTGAAGGGTCTATCTGCCTGGGTCCACAAATCTAGAATAAAACCCTATGGCCTACAGGAGGGGGAGACAGAAACTGAGACTCCAAAGCCAGAGGACAGCTATTCCTGTGAACCTGTTGAAGATCTCAGGCTCTTGTTCAAGCAGAACCCCATCAATCCTGCCTCAGATAAGTAAAATGCATCATATGATGTTCTTCCTCTTTCTAATCATATCTCCCTGTATGGCTATTGATCTCTCCCTAAACGAGGCATGTTCACTTGCAAACCACACTGCTTCTCAACTGAACCTAAGCAGCCCGGGCTGCATCTGCATTAATGACAAGGTTGGGGGTATGTCCAACCCATCCCAGGGTATCACTATCAAAGGCCCACCCTTCCAGCCGAGCTATGGGCTGTTACTCAGCGCCCCCATGAGGTCGTAATATGGCCTTTTGGGGAAAGGGGGAAAAAAAACTTCATGTCTTGGTACCAGCAACAACTGTCTCTATTTACCCCCTGGATGACATCTGCAAACCCACCTGAGCCCTTATTTTCTCTCATGACTAACATCCCCCAAGTGACGATCCCTATCTCTCTAAAAAGCCACTCCCTAACAGGGGTGTCAGTGAGAAATCTAGACGACTCACAATGTGGGGTGACCGTCACTGTTGAAACTGATGGGAAAAACAGGGACAGGCCCTGCAGCTGGGAGACCAGCCAACGCCCCCCCCGGCCAGCACGCGCCTGGCCTGGCCCGGGACACTTCCCGGACCCCGAGCGGCCTGGCGAGGCTGCGGGAGCTCTGGCGGGGGTTGGGGAGGGGGGTGGCTTGAGTGGGGAGGACGTCTCGGTGCCCCCCCAACCCCCGCCCCCCACCATCCCGTTCGCAGCTCAGGGTCACGTGGCTCCGGACGAGCGGGGCGTCGGCCCGGGGCTGCGGTCCCCGGAGCCTCCTGCGGGCTTAGGGGCAGCCCAGCCGGGGCCCCAGGCGCCCATCCTGCCAGCTGTGCAAACCCCCTGGAGTGCCTCAGCCCCGCCCTGTCCCCAAACCAAGGCCCGCCCTGCCCCCACGCCACGGGCCCAGCACAGGACCTTCCTGAGCGAGCGGACGAGTGACAGCCAGGCACACGGACAGGCACTCACACGCACCCACGCCAGGTGAGACAGAGGCAAAAAGAGTCGAGGGTTCAGAGAGAGACTGGAAGACAGCGTGTGGGCAGGGGTGGCCTCGGGCAGGATGCCGGGCAGCTGCAGAGACCACCCGGCCCTGAGCAGCCAAAGTGATGGGGGCGGGGGGAGGCCACTGAGCAGCGGCGGGCCTGGAGAGGCCCAGGGTGGGAGGAAAACTGAGATCTCCGCGCTCCGCGCCCCGCCCCCCTCCCCGCAACCCCCTGCACGCATGCCACGCCGGGGCGCTCTGACACTAGCTTCTCTGGAGTTTTGTCACTTGAATTTCTCTCCCTCTGCTCAACTGAGTGATGACAGTGTATTGAACAGCTAGGTGATTTCCAAATAAATTAAGCTTAGTGTTTCACAGGACACCCGGACATGTATGGAGAGACCAGCACGGATGCATGGACACCAACCTTGGTAACTGGACAACCAGTGGGAAATTACTGTCTGACTCAGGAGAGAGAAAGAAACCCGAACAGATGGAATGAAATGAACAGAAACACAGGCTTTGCAACTCACACCCTAATTCAATTACCAGAAAATAAACAACACTATAACCATTTTAGAAAAACAATAGACCTCTCCATGACCTTTGGTCGGGTGAGGAGTTCAAACACACAGCAAAAAAAAGTCAACTTTTCCAAGTTGTGAATATGTTAGTTCACACATTGACTTTTACATTGAAATGTGTAACAAATAAACTTAAAATCATTGACTCACTACATAAGCATGGAAGTATTTTAAATATAAAATATGTTCTATAGTATTCAGGAAGCACTTGGCACATCTCTAAGTGTATCAGACCCAAAACTGGAACGTAGTGGAAGAGTCAGGATAGTCAAAAATGAATCCCTAACTAAAAGGAACACACAGGATTACTGTAGATAAAAAAGGTTAAAGAAGAGAAGCTAGAAATCAGTCAATAAATGTCTTAGGGGTTAGCTTAGAGTGACTAGCCTCTGCGTGACTCTTTAAATTTTTCATGTTTGCAGCTTCCAAATTTTCCATTTTGAGAATAATACTTTCGCCTCCAAATCAGAGTGACTTGGGGACACAAAGGTAGAAGTCGATAATTTTCTTTGCCTATGTCTGAATATTTACAGTCAGAGGTAGAAAAGGAGGAGTCTGTCCTTGTCTAGATGATGTCAATCCCCAGGTTTGGGATGTCTCCAGCCCTGGTTTAGCCATAAATATTCCACCAGTAAAGATTTCTCTGAGACCAAATGTTCCCTAGCCCTGGAAAAGACAATATCCCTTAAAACCAGTAGCTCTTGAGGGTCTTAAACCATTAGTTAACAAATACCGAGATACTGGAACTCGAATCAGCTATGAGTCCCCCTGCAACACCCCAATCTTGCCCGTTCAAAAACCAGATGGATCTTACCGATTCGTCCAGGATCTAAGAGCTTTTAATGAAGCTGTGGTTCCCATCCACCCCATAGTCCCAAACCCATATACCCTCCTATCCCAAGTCCCAGGAAATGCCAAGTACTTCTCAGTCTTGGACCTTCAATGTGATTTCTTTTGCATTCCTCTCCATCCTGAATCCCAAAAACTCTTTGCTTTTGAGTGGCGGGACTTGGAAACAAGAGAGACCATACAACTCTCGACTGGACTCGACTACCCCAAGGGTTTAGGGACAGCCCTCATATCTTCGGGACTTCCTCGGGGAGAGAACTAAGGGAATTAACTTTAACAAACAGTAGTCTAATACAGTATGTGGATGACTTGCTCATAGCTAGGCCAGATTTTACCAGCTCTCAAATGGACACTATTTAAAATGCTAACTTTCCTGTATGAAAATGGTTATCGTGTATCCCCCAAGTAGGCTCAGATTAGCTTAACCAAAGTAAAATACCTTGGATTTATAATTACGGAGAAAAAAAGAATGCCTGACCCTGAGGGGAGATCCCTCATCTTAAATACCCCGTACCCCCAAACAAAACAACAGCTTAGGGGATTTTTAGGAAGGACCGGGTTTTGCAGGATCTGGGTTCCTAATTATGGCAATCTGGCCAGACCCCTATATGAGAATTTAAGGGGGAAAGAGGAAGAGCCACTCGACTGGCATGAGACCTGCAAGGTGACTTTAATGCCCTAAAAGAGTCCATCACTACAGCCCCAGCTTTAGGCCTCCCCAACCTGGAGAAGCCTTTTAGACTCTATGTTTCTGGAAGGACAGGAACTGCTCTTGGGGTGTTAGAGCAGATGATGGGGCCCGTATTACAACCTGTGGCTTATCTCTCAAAATAACTAGATGAGGTTGCCAGAGGGTGGCCCACTTGCCTCCGGGCAGTAGCAGCCACTGCTCTTATGGTTAAGGAGGCATCTAAGCTGACCCTGGGTCAGCCCACCACAGTGTATACGCCTCACCGGGTGCAAGCAATCTTGGAAATGAAAGGGGACAGGTGGATGACAGGGGGAAGGATCACCCAATACCAAGCCCTCCTCCTTGACACTCCAGAAATAAAGTTGAGGGTCTGCCAGACTTTAAATCCAGCAACCTTACTGCCAGATCCCCCTACCTCCCCTCTGGATCACCAATGCATACAAATCACAGACGACTTATACTCTTCTCGCCGGGACCTATCAGAGACACCTTTATCTGACCCAGAGGAAAACTGGCACACAGATGGCAGCAGTTTTGTAGAAAAGGAAGAGAGGAAAGCAGGATATGCTGTAGTGAGCCTGGAAGAAACTAAGGAAAGTGGGTCTCTTACCCCAGACACCTCAGCCCAGAAAGCTGAATTTTTGCCCTGACAAGAGCTTTGGAGTTAGGAGAAGGAAAGAGGATTAATGTGTGTATGGACTCTAAGTATGCTTTCCTCATTCTGCATGCCCGTGCAGCAATTTGGAAAGAAAGAGGGATGCTCAGTGCCCGAAGCTCTGCTATTAAACACAAAGAGTTCATTCTCAGGCTCCTGGAGGCAGTCAAACTTCCTGCAAAGTTAGCTGTCATCCACTGCAAGAGTCACCAAAAGGGGCAAGAAAAAGAGGCTCATGGAAATAGGAAAGCTGATCAAGAGGCAGGACGAGCTGCCGGGGAAGCTACCTCTGCCACTGCTATCTGCCCCCTTTTCCCCAAGGAAACCCTGACTCCAGATTTTACCCCAGGGGGACATTCCCGATATGCTGAGCGGGGCTGGGAGATTGGGTCACATGGGTGGTTTCAGCCTGATCAGGCCCAAATAATACTCCCTGATTCTCAGGTTTAAAACATTACTAACTCTTTACATAAGAGCGCTCATTTTGGAAAAGATAATCTAGAAATCTTGCTTAAGCCTATTCTCTCCCATCCGCAGTTAGCTAAGGTTGTTAAACAGGTCACACAAAATTGTGACACCAGTCTAAAAAATAACCCAAAAACCAGACCTCCTCTAATTACACCTATCCATCATCGGGGATCATACCCAGGAGTTGACTGGCAAGTAGAATTTACAGCCATGCCCAAGACCCAAGGGTTTTCTTACTTGCGAGTCTTTATTGACACATTCACAGGATGGATCGAAGCGTTCCCTACTGAGACAGAGAAAGCTACAGAAGTCTGTAAAGCTCTGCTGAAGGAGATAGTGCCTAGGTTTGGGCTGCCTCGGTCACTTCAGAGTGACAACGGGCCCTCACTTACAGCCACGATACCCCAGAACCTAGCCGCATGCTTATGCATAAAATACCAGCTCCGCTCATCCTGGAGGCCTCAAGCTTCAGGAAAGGTAGAGAGAGCCAACCAGACTCTTAAAAGGGCTCTGGCTAAGCTATGTCAGAAACACATAATAAGTGGACACATATGCTGCCCATAGCCCTCATGAGGCTATGGACATCCCCCAAACGGCCACTATTGTTAAGTCCTTATGAAATGATGTATGGACGACCATTCTTAACTTCTGATTTGTTTCTTGACGAGGATGCCAATACACTCTTAAAACATATAATTGACCTGGGAATGTTTCAGCAAGATCTCCAACGGTATGGAGAACAAACCACAGGAAGACTTGAAAAATCCCCAGGTAAAGCCAGGGGATCAAGTATCAGTAAAGACCTGGCAAGAAAAAGGGAGTCCAAAACAGCTGACCGAGAAATGGACAGGGCCATATCAGGTTGTTCTAGTGACTTCAGCTGCTGTTAAAGTGAAGGGTCTATCTGCCTGGGTCCACAAATCTAGAATAAAACCCTATGGCCTACAGGAGGGGGAGACAGAAACTGAGACTCCAAAGCCAGAGGACAGCTATTCCTGTGAACCTGTTGAAGATCTCAGGCTCTTGTTCAAGCAGAACCCCATCAATCCTGCCTCAGATAAGTAAAATGCATCATATGATGTTCTTCCTCTTTCTAATCATATCTCCCTGTATGGCTATTGATCTCTCCCTAAACGAGGCATGTTCACTTGCAAACCACACTGCTTCTCAACTGAACCTAAGCAGCCCGGGCTGCATCTGCATTAATGACAAGGTTGGGGGTATGTCCAACCCATCCCAGGGTATCACTATCAAAGGCCCACCCTTCCAGCCGAGCTATGGGCTGTTACTCAGCGCCCCCATGAGGTCGTAATATGGCCTTTTGGGGAAAGGGGGAAAAAAAACTTCATGTCTTGGTACCAGCAACAACTGTCTCTATTTACCCCCTGGATGACATCTGCAAACCCACCTGAGCCCTTATTTTCTCTCATGACTAACATCCCCCAAGTGACGATCCCTATCTCTCTAAAAAGCCACTCCCTAACAGGGGTGTCAGTGAGAAATCTAGACGACTCACAATGTGGGGTGACCGTCACTGTTGAAACTGATGGGAAAACCGGGACAGGCCCTGCAGCTGGGAGACCAGCCGACGCCCCCCCCGGCCAGCACGCGCCTGGCCTGGCCCGGGGCACTTCCCGGACCCCGAGCGGCCTGGCGAGGCTGCGGGAGCTCTGGCGGGGGTTGGGGAGGGGGGTGGCTTGAGTGGGGAGGACGTCTCGGTGCCCCCCCAACCCCCGCCCCCCACCATCCCGTTCGCAGCTCAGGGTCACGTGGCTCCGGACGAGCGGGGCGTCGGCCCGGGGCTGCGGTCCCCGGAGCCTCCTGCGGGCTTAGGGGCAGCCCAGCCGGGGCCCCAGGCGCCCATCCTGCCAGCTGTGCAAACCCCCTGGAGTGCCTCAGCCCCGCCCTGTCCCCAAACCAAGGCCCGCCCTGCCCCCACGCCACGGGCCCAGCACAGGACCTTCCTGAGCGAGCGGACGAGCGACAGCCAGGAACACGGACAGGCACTCACACGCACCCACGCCAGGTGAGACAGAGGCAAAAAGAGTCGAGGGTTCAGAGAGAGACTGGAAGACAGCGTGTGGGCAGGGGTGGCCTCGGGCAGGATGCCGGGCAGCTGCAGAGACCACCCGGCCCTGAGCAGCCAAAGTGATGGGGGCGGGGGGAGGCCACTGAGCAGCGGCGGGCCTGGAGAGGCCCAGGGTGGGAGGACACCTGAGATCTCCGCGCTCCGCGCCCCGCCCACCTCCCCCCAACCCCCTGCACGCATGCCACGCCGGGGCGCTCTGACACTAGCTTCTCTGGAGTTTTGTCACTTGAATTTCTCTCCCTCTGCTCAACTGAGTGATGACAGTGTATTGAACAGCTAGGTCATTTCCAAATAAATTAAGCTTAGTGTTTCACAGGACACCCGGACATGTATTCAGAGACCAGCACGGATGCATGGACACCAACCTTGGTAACTGGACAACCAGTGGGAAATTACTGTCTGACTCAGGAGAGAGAAAGAAACCCGAACAGATGGAATGAAATGAACAGAAACACAGGCTTTGCAACTCACACCCTAATTCAATTACCAGAAAATAAACAACACTATAACCATTTTAGAAAAACAATAGACCTCTCCATGACCTTTGGTCGGGTGAGGAGTTCAAACACACAGCAAAAAAAAGCCAACTTTTCCAAGTCGTGAATATGTTAGTTCACACATTGACTTTTACATTGAAATGTGTAACAAATAAACTTAAAATCATTGACTCACTACATAAGCATGGAAGTATTTTAAATATAAAATATGTTCTATAGTATTCAGGAAGCATTTGGCACATCTGTAAGTGTATCAGACCCAAAACTGGAACGTAGTGGAAGAGTCAGGATAGTCTAAAAATGAATCCCTAACTAAAAGGAACACACAGGATTACTGTAGATAAAAAAGGTTAAAGAAGAGAAGCTAGAAATCAGTCAATAAATGTCTTAGGGGTTAGCTTAGAGTGACTAGACTCTGCGTGACTCTTTAAATTTTTCATGTTTGCAGCTTCCAAATTTTCCATTTGGAGAATAATACTTTCGCCTCCAAACCAGAGAGACTTGGGGACACAAAGGTAGAAGTCGATAATTTTCTTTGCCTATGTCTGAATATTTACAGTCAGAGGTAGAAAAGGAGGAGTCTGTCCCTTGTCTAGATGATGTCAATCCCTAGGTGTGGGATGTCTCCAGCCCTGGTTTAGCCATAAATGTTCCACCAGTAAAGGTTTCTCTGAGACCAAATGCTCCCTAGCCCTGGAAAAGACAATATCCCTTAAAACCAGTAGCTCTTGAGGGTCTTAAACCATTAGTTAACAAATACCGAGATACTGGAACTCGAATCAGCTATGAGTCCCCCTGCAACACCCCAATCTTGCCCGTTCAAAAACCAGATGGATCTTACCGATTCGTCCAGGATCTAAGAGCTGTTAATGAAGCTGTGGTTCCCATCCACCCCATAGTCCCAAACCCATATACCCTCCTATCCCAAGTCCCAGGAAATGCCAAGTACTTCTCAGTCTTGGGCCTTCAAGGTGCTATCTTTTGCATGCCTCTCCATCCTGAATCCCAAAAACTCTGTGCTTTTGAGTGGCGGGACTTGGAAACAAGAGAGACCATACAACTCTCGACTGGACTTGACTACCCCAAGGGTTTAGGAACAGCCCTCATATCTTCGGGACTTCCTCGGGGAGAGAACTAAGGGAATTAACTTTAACAAACAGTAGTCTAATACAGTATGTGGATGACTTGCTCATAGTTAGGCCAGATTATACCAGCTCTCAAATGGACACTATTTAAAACGCTAACTTTCCTGTATGAAAAGGGTTATCGAGTATCCCCCAAGTAGGCTCAGATTAGCTTAACCCAAGTAAAATACCTTGGATTTATAATTACGGAGAGAAAAAGAATGCCTGACCCCGAGGGGAGATCCCACATCTTAAATACCCCGTACCCCCAAACAAAACAACAGCTTAGGGGATTTTTAGGAAGGACCAGGTTTTGCAGGATCTGGGTTCCTAATTATGGCAATCTGGCCAGACCCCTATATGAAAATTTAAGGGGGAAAGAGGAAGAGCCACTCGACTGGCATGAGACCTGCAAGTTGGCCTTTAATGCCCTAAAAGAGTCCATCACTACAGCCCCAGCTTTAGGCCTCCCCAACCTGGAGAAGCCTTTTAGACTCTATGTTTCTGGAAGGACAGGAACTGCTCTTGGGGTGTTAGAGCAGATGATGGGGCCCGTATTACAACCTGTGGCTTATCTCTCAAAATAACTAGATGAGGTGGCCAGAGGGTGGCCCACTTGCCTCCGGGCAGTAGCAGCCACTGCTCTTCTGGTTAAGGAGGCATCTTACCTGACCCTGGGTCAGCCCATCACAGTGTATACGCCTCACCAGGTGTAAGCAGTCTTGGAAACGAAAGGGGACAGGTGGATGACAGGGGGAAGGATCACCCAATACCAAGCCCTCCTCCTTGACACTCCAGAAATAAAGTTGAGGGTCTGCCAGACTTTAAATCCAGCAACCTTACTGCCAGATCCCCCTAACTCTTCTCTGGATCACCAATGCATACAAATCACAGACGAGTTATACTCTTCTCGCCGGGACCTATCAGAGACACCTTTATCTGACCCAGAGGAAAACTGGCACACAGATGGCAGCAGTTTTGTAGAAAAAGGAGAGAGGAAAGCAGGATATGCTGTAGTGAGCCTGGAAGAAACTAAGGAAAGTGGGTCTCTTCCCGCAGACACCTCAGCCCAGAAAGCTGAACTTTTTGCCCTGACAAGAGCTATGGAGTTAGGAGAAGGAAAGAGGATTAATGGGTGTATGGACTCTAAGTATGCTTTCCTCATTCTGCATGCCCATGCAGCAATTTGGAAAGAAAGAGGGATGCTCAGTGCCCGAAGCTCTGATATCAAACACAACGAGCTCATTCTCAGGCTCCTGGAGGCTGTCAAACTTCCTGCAAAATTAGCTGTCATCCACTGCAAGAGTCACCAAAAGGGGCAAGAAAAAGAGGCTCAGGGAAATAGGAAAGCTGATCAAGAGGCAGGACGAGCTGCCGGAGAAGCTACCTCTGCCACTGCTATTTGCCCCCTTTTCCCCAAGGAAACTCTGACTGCAGATTTTACCCCAGGGGGACATTCCCGATATGCTGAGCGGGGATGGGAGATTGGGTCACATGGGTGATTTCAGCCTGATCAGGCCCAAATAATACTCCCTGATTCTCAGGTTTAAAACATTAATAACTCCTTACATAAGAGCGCAAATTTTGGAAAAGATAATCTAGAAATCTTGCTTAAGCCTATTCTCTCCCATCCCCAGTTAGCTAAGGTTGTTAAACAGGTCACGCAAAATTGTGACACCTGTCTAAAAAATAACCCAAAAACCAGACCTCCTCTAATTACACCTGTCCATCATCAGGGATCATACCCAGGAATTGACTGGCAAGTAGAATTTACAGCCATGCCCAAGACCCAAGGGTTTTCTTTCTTGCTAGTCTTTATTGACACATTCACAGGATGGATCGAAGCATTCCCTAATGAGACTGAGAGAGCTACAGAAGTCTGTAAAGCTCTGCTGAAGGAGATAGTGCCTAGGTTTGGGCTGCCTCGGTCACTTCAGAGTGACAACGGGCCCTCACTTACAGCCACGATACCACAGAACCTAGCCGCATGCTTAGGCATAAAATACCGGCTCCGCTCATCCTGGAGGCCTCAAGCTTCAGGAAAGGTAGAGAGAGCCAACCAGACTCTTAAAAGGGCTCTGGCTAAGCTATGTCAGAAACACATAATAAGTGGACACATATGCTGCCCATAGCCCTCATGAGGCTACGGACATCCCCCAAACGGCCACTATTGTTAAGTCCTTATGAAATGATGTATGGACGACCATTCTTAACTTCTGATTTGTTTCTTGACGAGGATGCCAATACACTCTTAAAACATATAATTGACCTTGGAAGGTTTCCGCAAGAACTCCAAAGGTATGGAGAACAAACCACAGGAAGACTTGAAAAATCCCCAGGTAAAGCCAGTGGATCAAGTATCAGTAAAGACCTGGCAAGAAAAAGGGAGTCCAAACCAGCTGTCCGAAAAATGGACAGGGCCATATCAGGTTGTTCTAGTGACTTCAACTGCTGTAAAAGTGAAGGGTCTATCTGCCTGGGTCCACAATTCTAGAATAAAACCCTATGGCCTACAGGAGGGGGAGACAGAAACTGAGACTCCAAAGCCAGAGGACAGCTATTCCTGTGAACCTGTTGAAGATCTCAGGCTCTTGTTCAAGCAGAACCCCATCAATCCTGCCTCAGTTAAGTAAAATGCATCATATGATGTTCTTCCTCTTTCTAATCATATATCCCTGTATGGCTATTGATCTCTCTCTAAACGAGGCATGTTCACTTGCAAACCACACTGCTTCTCAACTGAACCTAAGCAGCCCGGGCTGCATCTGCATTAATGACAAAGGTTGGGGGTAAGTCCAACCCATCCCAGGGTATCACTATCAAAGGGGCACCCTTCCAGCCGAGCTATGGGCTGTTACTCAGCGCCCCCATGTGGTCGTAATATGGCCTTTTGGGGAAAGGGGAAAAAAAACTTCATGTCTTGGTACCAGCAACAACTGTCTCTATTTACCCCCTGGATGACATCTGCAATCCCACCTGAGCCCTTATTTTCTCTCATGACTAACATCCCCCAAGTGACATTCCCTATCTCTCTAAAAAGCCACTCCCTAACAGGGGTGTCAGTGAGAAATCTAGACGACTCACAATGTGGGGTGACCGTCACTGTTGAAACTGATGGGAAAAACCGGGACAGGCCCTGCAGCTGGGAGACCAGCCGATGCCACCCCCGGCCAGCACGCGCCTGGCCCGGCCCGGGGCGCTTCCCGGACCCCGAGCGGCCTGGCGAGGCTGCGGGAGCTCTGGCGGGGGTTGGGGAGGGGGGTGGCTTGAGCGGGGAGGACGTCTCGGTGCCCCCCCACCCCCGCCCCCCACCATCCCGTTCGCTGCTCAGGGTCATGTGGCTCCGGACGAGCGGGGCGTCGGCCCGGGGCCGCGGTCCCCGGAGACTCCTGCGGGCTTAGGGGCAGCCCAGCCGGGGCCCCAGGCGCCCATCCTGCTGGCTGTGCAAACCCCCTGGAGTGCCTCATCCCCGCCCAGTCCCCAAACTGAGGCCCGCTCTGCCCCCATGCCATGGGCCCAGCACAGGACCTTCCTGAGAGAGCGGACGAGCGACAGCCAGGCACACGGACAGGCACTCGCACGCACCCATGCCAGGTGAGACAGAGGTAGAAAGAGTCGAGGGTTCAGAGAGAGACTGGAAGACAGCGTGTGGGCAGGGGTGTCCTCGGGCAAGATGCCGGGCAGCTGCAGAGACCACCCGGCCCTGAACAGCCAAAGCGATGGGGGCGGGGGGAGGCCACTGAGCAGCGGCGGGCCTGGAGAGGCCCAGGGTGGGAGGACACCTGAGATCTCCGCGCTCCGCGCCCCGCCCCCCTCCCCCCAACCCCCTGCACGCATGCCACGCCGGGGCGCTCTGACACTAGCTTCTCTGGAGTTTTGTCACTTGAATTTCTCTCCCTCTGCTCAACTGAGTGATGACAGTGTATTGAACAGCTAGGGCATTTCCAAATAAATTAAGCTTAGTGTTTCACAGGACACCCGGACATGTATGGAGAAACCAGTACGGATGCATGGACACCAACCTTGGTAACTGGACAACCAATGGGATATTACTGTCTGACTCAGGAGAGAGAAAGAAACCCGAACAGATGGAATGAAATGAACAGAAACACAGGCTTTGCAACTCACAGCCTAATTCAATTACCAGAAAATAAACAACACTATAACCATTTTAGAAAAACAATAGACCTCTCCATGACCTTTGGTCGGGTGAGGAGTTCAAACACACAGCAAAAAAAAGCCAACTTTTCCAAGTCGTGAATATGTTAGATCACACATTGACATTTACATTGAAATGTGTAACAAATAAACTTATAATCATTGACTCACTACATAAGCATGGAAGTATTTTAAATATAAAATATGTTCTATAGTATTCAGGAAGCACTTGGCACATCTCTAAGTGTATCAGACCCAAAACTGGAACGTAGTGGAAGAGTCAGGATAGTCTAAAAATGAATCCCGAACTAAAAGGAACACACAGGATTACTGTAGATAAAAAAGGTTAAAGAAGAGAAGCTAGAAATCAGTCAATAAATGTCTTAGGGGTTAGCTTAGAGTGACTAGCCGCTGCGTGACTCTTTAAATTTTTCATGTTTGCAGCTTCCAAATTTTCCATGGTGAGAATAATACTTTCGCCTCCAAACCAGAGTGACTTGGGGACACAAAGGTAGAAGTCGATAATTTTCTTTGCCTATGTCTGAATATTTACAGTCAGAGGTAGAAGAGGAGGAGTCTGTCCCTTGTCTAGATGAGGTCAATCGCCAGGTGTGGGATGTCTCCAGCCCTGGTTTAGCCATAAATGTTCAACCAGTAAAGATTTCTATGAGACCAAATGCTCCCTAGCTCTGGAAAAGAAAATATCCCTTAAAACCAGAAGCTCTTGAGGGTCTTAGACCACTAGTTAACAAATACCGAGATACTGGAACTCGAATCAGCTGTGAGTCCCCCTGCAACACCCCAAACTTGCCCGTTCAAAAACCAGATGGATCTTACCGATTCATCCAGGATCTAAGAGCTGTTAATGAAGCTGTGGTTCCCATCCACCCCATAGTCCCAAACAAATATACGCTCCTATCCCAAGTCCCAGGAAATGCCAAGTAATTCTCAGTCTTGGACCTTCAAGGTGCTTTCTTTTGCATTCCTCTCCATCCTGAATCCCAAAAACTCTTTGCTTTTGAGTGGCGGGACTTGGAAACAAGAGAGACCATACAACTCTCAACTGGACTCGACTACCCCAAGGGTTTAGGGACAGCCCTCATATCTTCGGGACTTCCTCGGGGAGAGAACTAAGGGAATTAACTTTAACAAACAGTAGTCTAATACAGTATGTGGATGACTTGCTCATAGCTAGGCCAGATTATACCAGCTCTCAAATGGACACTATTTAAAACGCTAACTTTCCTGTATGAAAAGGGTTATCGAGTATCCCCCAAGTAGGCTCAGATTAGCTTAACCCAAGTAAAATACCTTGGATTTATAATTACGGAGAGAAAAAGAATGCCTGACCCCGAGGGGAGATCCCTCATCTTAAATACCCCGTACCCCCAAACAAAACAACAGCTTAGGGGATTTTTAGGAAGGACCGGGTTTTGCAGGATCTGGATTCCTAATTATGGCAATCTGGCCAGAACCCTATATGAAAATTTAAGGGGGAAAGAGGAAGAGCCACTGGACTGGCATGAGACCTGCAAGGTGGCCTTTAATGCCCTAAAAGAGTCCATCACTACAGCCCCAGCTTTAGGCCTCCCAAACCGGGAGAAGCCTTTTAGACTCTATGTTTCTGAATGGACAGGAACTGCTCTTGGGGTGTTAGAGCAGATGATGGGGCCCGTATTACAACCTGTGGCTTATCTCTCAAAATAACTAGATGAGGTTGCCAGAGGGTGGCCCACTTGCCTCCGGGCAGTAGCAGCAACTGCTCTTATGGTTAAGGAGGCATCTAAGCTGACCCTGGGTCAGCCCACCACAGTGTATACGCCTCACCGGGTGCAAGCAATCTTGGAAATGAAAGGGGACAGGTGGATGACAGGGGGAAGGATCACCCAATACCAAGCCCTCCTCCTTGACACTCCAGAAATAAAGTTGAGGGTCTGCCAGACTTTAAATCCAGCAACCTTACTGCCAGATCCCCCTACCTCCCCTCTGGATCACCAATGCATACAAATCACAGACGACTTATACTCTTCTCGCCGGGACCTATCAGAGACACCTTTATCTGACCCAGAGGAAAACTGGCACACAGATGGCAGCAGTTTTCTAGAAAAGGAAGAGAGGAAAGCAGGATATGCTGTAGTGAGCCTGGAAGAAACTAAGGAAAGTGGGTCTCTTACCCCAGACACCTCAGCCCAGAAAGCTGAATTTTTGCCCTGACAAGAGCTTTGGAGTTAGGAGAAGGAAAGAGGATTAATGTGTGTATGGACTCTAAGTATGCTTTCCTCATTCTGCATGCCCGTGCAGCAATTTGGAAAGAAAGAGGGATGCTCAGTGCCCGAAGCTCTGCTATTAAACACAAAGAGCTCATTCTCAGGCTCCTGGAGGCAGTCAAACTTCCTGCAAAGTTAGCTGTCATCCACTGCAAGAGTCACCAAAAGGGGCAAGAAAAAGAGGCTCATGGAAATAGGAAAGCTGATCAAGAGGCAGGACGAGCTGCCGGGGAAGCTACCTCTGCCACTGCTATCTGCCCCCTTTTCCCCAAGGAAACCCTGACTCCAGATTTTACCCCAGGGGGACATTCCCGATATGCTGAGCGGGGCTGGGAGATTGGGTCACATGGGTGGTTTCAGCCTGATCAGGCCCAAATAATACTCCCTGATTCTCAGGTTTAAAACATTACTAACTCCTTACATAAGAGCGCTCATTTTGGAAAAGATAATCTAGAAATCTTGCTTAAGCCTATTCTCTCCCATCCGCAGTTAGCTAAGGTTGTTAAACAGGTCACACAAAATTGTGACACCAGTCTAAAAAATAACCCAAAAACCAGACCTCCTCTAATTACACCTATCCATCATCGGGGATCATACCCAGGAGTTGACTGGCAAGTAGAATTTACAGCCATGCCCAAGACCCAAGGGTTTTCTTACTTGCTAGTCTTTATTGACACATTCACAGGATGGATCGAAGCGTTCCCTACTGAGACAGAGAAAGCTACAGAAGTCTGTAAAGCTCTGCTGAAGGAGATAGTGCCTAGGTTTGGGCTGCCTCGGTCACTTCAGAGTGACAACGGGCCCTCACTTACAGCCACGATACCCCAGAACCTAGCCGCATGCTTATGCATAAAATACCAGCTCCGCTCATCCTGGAGGCCTCAAGCTTCAGGAAAGGTAGAGAGAGCCAACCAGACTCTTAAAAGGGCTCTGGCTAAGCTATGTCAGAAACACATAATAAGTGGACACATATGCTGCCCATAGCCCTCATGAGGCTATGGACATCCCCCAAACGGCCACTATTGTTAAGTCCTTATGAAATGATGTATGGACGACCATTCTTAACTTCTGATTTGTTTCTTGACGAGGATGCCAATACACTCTTAAAACATATAATTGACCTGGGAATGTTTCAGCAAGATCTCCAACGGTATGGAGAACAAACCACAGGAAGACTTGAAAAATCCCCAGGTAAAGCCAGGGGATCAAGTATCAGTAAAGACCTGGCAAGAAAAAGGGAGTCCAAAACAGCTGACCGAGAAATGGACAGGGCCATATCAGGTTGTTCTAGTGACTTCAGCTGCTGTAAAAGTGAAGGGTCTATCTGCCTGGGTCCACAAATCTAGAATAAAACCCTATGGCCTACAGGAGGGGGAGACAGAAACTGAGACTCCAAAGCCAGAGGACAGCTATTCCTGTGAACCTGTTGAAGATCTCAGGCTCTTGTTCAAGCAGAACCCCATCAATCCTGCCTCAGATAAGTAAAATGCATCATATGATGTTCTTCCTCTTTCTAATCATATCTCCCTGTATGGCTATTGATCTCTCCCTAAACGAGGCATGTTCACTTGCAAACCACACTGCTTCTCAACTGAACCTAAGCAGCCCGGGCTGCATCTGCATTAATGACAAGGTTGGGGGTATGTCCAACCCATCCCAGGGTATCACTATCAAAGGCCCACCCTTCCAGCCGAGCTATGGGCTGTTACTCAGCGCCCCCATGTGGTCGTAATATGGCCTTTTGGGGAAAGGGGGAAAAAAAACTTCATGTCTTGGTACCAGCAACAACTGTCTCTATTTACCCCCTGGATGACATCTGCAAACCCACCTGAGCCCTTATTTTCTCTCATGACTAACATCCCCCAAGTGACGATCCCTATCTCTCTAAAAAGCCACTCCCTAACAGGGGTGTCAGTGAGAAATCTAGACGACTCACAATGTGGGGTGACCGTCACTGTTGAAACTGATGGGAAAACCGGGACAGGCCCTGCAGCTGGGAGACCAGCCGACGCCCCCCCCGGCCAGCACGCGCCTGGCCTGGCCCGGGGCACTTCCCGGACCCCGAGCGGCCTGGCGAGGCTGCGGGAGCTCTGGCGGGGGTTGGGGAGGGGGGTGGCTTGAGTGGGGAGGACGTCTCGGTGCCCCCCCAACCCCCGCCCCCCACCATCCCGTTCGCAGCTCAGGGTCACGTGGCTCCGGACGAGCGGGGCGTCGGCCCGGGGCTGCGGTCCCCGGAGCCTCCTGTGGGCTTAGGGGCAGCCCAGCCGGGGCCCCAGGCGCCCATCCTGCCAGCTGTGCAAACCCCCTGGAGTGCCTCAGCCCCGCCCTGTCCCCAAACCAAGGCCCGCCCTGCCCCCACGCCACGGGCCCAGCACAGGACCTTCCTGAGCGAGCGGACGAGCGACAGCCAGGCACACGGACAGGCACTCACACGCACCCACGCCAGGTGAGACAGAGGCAAAAAGAGTCGAGGGTTCAGAGAGAGACTGGAAGACAGCGTGTGGGCAGGGGTGGCCTCGGGCAGGATGCCGGGCAGCTGCAGAGACCACCCGGCCCTGAGCAGCCAAAGTGATGGGGGCGGGGGGAGGCCACTGAGCAGCGGCGGGCCTGGAGAGGCCCAGGGTGGGAGGACACCTGAGATCTCCGCGCTCCGCGCCCCGCCCACCTCCCCCCAACCCCCTGCACGCATGCCACGCCGGGGCGCTCTGACACTAGCTTCTCTGGAGTTTTGTCACTTGAATTTCTCTCCCTCTGCTCAACTGAGTGATGACAGTGTATTGAACAGCTAGGGCATTTCCAAATAAATTAAGCTTAGTGTTTCACAGGACACCCGGACATGTATTCAGAGACCAGCACGGATGCATGGACACCAACCTTGGTAACTGGACAACCAGTGGGAAATTACTGTCTGACTCAGGAGAGAGAAAGAAACCCGAACAGATGGAATGAAATGAACAGAAACACAGGCTTTGCAACTCACACCCTAATTCAATTACCAGAAAATAAACAACACTATAACCATTTTAGAAAAACAATAGACCTCTCCATGACCTTTGGTCGGGTGAGGAGTTCAAACACACAGCAAAAAAAAGCCAACTTTTCCAAGTCGTGAATATGTTAGTTCACACATTGACTTTTACATTGAAATGTGTAACAAATAAACTTAAAATCATTGACTCACTACATAAGCATAAAATTTATATTTTAAATATAAAATATGTTCTATAGTATTCAGGAAGCATTTGGCACATCTGTAAGTGTATCAGACCCAAAACTGGAACGTAGTGGAAGAGTCAGGATAGTCTAAAAATGAATCCCTAACTAAAAGGAACACACAGGATTACTGTAGATAAAAAAGGTTAAAGAAGAGAAGCTAGAAATCAGTCAATAAATGTCTTAGGGGTTAGCTTAGAGTGACTAGCCTCTGCGTGACTCTTTAAATTTTTCATGTTTGCAGCTTCCAAATTTTCCATTTGGAGAATAATACTTTCGCCTCCAAACCAGAGAGACTTGGGGACACAAAGGTAGAAGTCGATAATTTTCTTTGCCTATGTCTGAATATTTACAGTCAGAGGTAGAAAAGGAGGAGTCTGTCCCTTGTCTAGATGATGTCAATCCCTAGGTGTGGGATGTCTCCAGCCCTGGTTTAGCCATAAATGTTCCACCAGTAAAGGTTTCTCTGAGACCAAATGCTCCCTAGCCCTGGAAAAGACAATATCCCTTAAAACCAGTAGCTCTTGAGGGTCTTAAACCATTAGTTAACAAATACCGAGATACTGGAACTCGAATCAGCTATGAGTCCCCCTGCAACACCCCAATCTTGCCCGTTCAAAAACCAGATGGATCTTACCGATTCGTCCAGGATCTAAGAGCTGTTAATGAAGCTGTGGTTCCCATCCACCCCATAGTCCCAAACCCATATACCCTCCTATCCCAAGTCCCAGGAAATGCCAAGTACTTCTCAGTCTTGGGCCTTCAAGGTGCTATCTTTTGCATGCCTCTCCATCCTGAATCCCAAAAACTCTGTGCTTTTGAGTGGCGGGACTTGGAAACAAGAGAGACCATACAACTCTCGACTGGACTCGACTACCCCAAGGGTTTAGGGACAGCCCTCATATCTTCGGGACTTCCTCGGGGAGAGAACTAAGGGAATTAACTTTAACAAACAGTAGTCTAATACAGTATGTGGATGACTTGCTCATAGCTAGGCCAGATTATACCAGCTCTCAAATGGACACTATTTAAAACGCTAACTTTCCTGTATGAAAAGGGTTATCGAGTATCCCCCAAGTAGGCTCAGATTAGCTTAACCCAAGTAAAATACCTTGGATTTATAATTACTGAGAGAAAAAGAATGCCTGACCCCGAGGGGAGATCCCACATCTTAAATACCCCGTACCCCCAAACAAAACAACAGCTTAGGGGATTTTTAGGAAGGACCGGGTTTTGCAGGATCTGGGTTCCTAATTATGGCAATCTGGCCAG